>NC_091491.1:35707042-36081033 GCF_947461875.1 Haliaeetus albicilla
TATGGGCTTCACCAGCTTCCTCTCCTGCTGGCACCACACTCTCCTCTTAACCGCTCTGTGGCTCCTTGGACCCAAGTTAAAGAACAAGAGAGCACTGTGTTGCTTTGCTGAGACTAAATGATGCCAGTGTTAGGGCAGATTGTAAGAGGTGGGGGACTTGTGGGAGAGTCCAAAGCCATCCATGGCTGGAGCCTGTGGTATGTTCCTGCTTGAATCCACCATCTCATAATTTTACATCTCGCAAAATGAGCTCTCTTGGACCTCCCTGGATCAGGCGATGGAGAGAATCAGCTGCCTACTAGCCTGTGTGAAGGCAGGATGGGGTTGCTTGTTTGCTGCACAGTACTTTGTGTCACATCTTAAGCTCTGCATACCTAGGATGACATTCCCAAAACCTCCTGCCATGGCCCAGGTCACAAACACCCTGTGTCTGAGCACAGCCTGGGGATGGGACATAACACAGCCTCATGATGTGGAGGGTGTGCTGGAGGGAACCTACTCCTCGCCTTGTCCCCGTGGCCATTTTTGATGTCTTGCTGCGTGCGTCATGTGCATCTGAGCTTGAGGAGCGGCTTTGCTAGCTGGGATAGATGCAGTCGGGGAATCCTTTGCCCTAGCAAGAGCCATCTCTTTGCTGCTTTTCAGCTTTCCAGCCCTGCTTTGCTTCAGGCTGGAGCTCACCCAGTGCTCGTGCAAAGCAGCAATCGCAAAGCCAAAGTCTGGGAAAGCTGTGGGTTGGGTGTCTGGAGGCACTTTGAGCTCTCGTGCAGCAGGGATGTCCGAGCAGCACTGCGTCTGGCTGCTCTGCCCGGGAGAGCAGCTGGGGCAAATTGCTCCTTTCATACCTCTGCACTGTCACATTGGAGGGAAAATTAGAAGTGACAGTTATTGCAGTTTCCCATCCTTGCTCACCAGGGCTTGGCAGGGAGACGGAGCTTGTTGTTACAGCCAAGCCTGCCATCTCCTGACCCAGCAGCTTTGGTGGGAAAACTCAGTGGGAGGGATGTTGGATCCTGCTTCGCTAACTTTCCATTAGCAAAGTTTCTTGTTTTTGCTTTTGTGTCTAACTTGGAACATGTGTAGATTTTGGTAAAGAAAAATGAACAATAAAGAACACTAATTACGGCACCCCGAGGGCAATGGCATCAGCCTCCCCATACTGCATCTAACTTGTTGGGACTAAGTGGGGGCTAAATACAAACTCCAGTGGTAGCACAGGCACTTTAGTAGTATACCACATTGCTTCTAAGTGTGCCTTGCAGAAAAAAACCCTTACTTTAAACCTTCCTCTTTGCTACACCCACTGACAAATGTAGCCCTGATTTAATATAATGATGTATTGCCAAAGCTGCCATTTGCATCTGTCTGTGCTGAATTCATATGCAGAAGTTTATAAGAAGAAATGAATTGCTAAAATTCCTAATGAATTTGGTTATCAGAGAGGCCTTTCTAATAAAGATACTATACGTCAGCAGTGCTGGCAGGGTTTTTACTGGGGCAATTTTTCATTGAGCCCAGAGTAGATATTCTTTGATAAATCTTGTCAGTGCTGTCACTCTCAGTCTTAATGGCATGAATAGCCATTTAGCTCGCAAAACAGCAGAGCCATTCAGTGGCTTGTGGGTTTTGGCATCATGTTCAAGTGTTCTCCAGCCTTTCCTATCTTCTGCCAATCTCTCTGACTAATTCACGAAGTTTTTTATAATGCAAGAGAGGCTCCCGCAATGTATCTCTTAACCACTGCTGTTCAGACTCTTATGGTGGATGCTGCCTACTTTCATGGCAGGACGTGATCGCCGCTACAGTTTACCTGGCTGCATTATGAGAGAAGTGTGGATGGAGTTAACACTTTGTTCTTAGAGCACATGTATGGTTTGTTTTGTCCCTTTCCCTTTCAAAAGCTTTTGAATTGGACTTCCTCTCTGGCTTTCATAGCCAGTTATAGCTCTGGACCAAATGAAAGCCTAAGATATAAACCACCCTCTGAATTTTTTGTGCAGAGTATGGCAAGTTCATTCATTACGGGGGATGCTGCTGCTTGCTGAGACGCTGCCAGCTAGTTGCGTATCTCTTGAGAATCACAGTCTGTCTCATCGAGACGCCCACAGCCTGAGGCTGTAAGTCCACAGCTGTGATGTTTGCTTGCTATCATGATTACAATGACCTTGTTTCCCTCGCTGGGCTTGAAGTTGCCACTGTGTAACGCCAGGCGCGTACCCTGCAAATGGGGACAAGCAGGGAATTTGGAAACAGCTAGCCTGTGCCTGGTACCCGGGACTAGTGCTCGTGCTCCTCCCTTGCCATGTGCTGTGCAGGACCAGTGGATCTTAGTCCCACTGTTAGCCACATGGCAGCAAAAGTGGTGGGAGGTTTTTTCTTTATTTCTTCTTTTAAAGTATCTGCTGCTGATCTTGCATGTCAACAAACTCCAGTGTCTGCAGCAGAGACAATATCTTAATGAGTTGGTTAGCATCTGTGGAGATCTCAGAAGAATGCAAGAAAAATGAGTAAATGCTATATAGTTTAGTGAGACCTGTGTATTGGCTTTATCTAATACCGACCTTGCGAGAAGTCCTTGGATGGTGTGAACTGACTCTTATTGCTAGCGGAGAAAATAAAGTTGAAGCAGTTTATACCAGCTGAGCACCTGGTCATTATATCTAATGCTGTAAAAGTTGCTGTGGAAGCACAGGCTAAAATGGCTATTCATCTTTGATCCCTCAGCAATACGAGAGTCTCTAGTAATCTCTAAGATTAGGGTTATAGAGAGCTCAAATTTTATCCACAGCCTGCTAAACCCTGTTTACAAAATGTTTCAGTTCAGAGAGGAAAGTACTGCCTGTGCAGTATTGTGTGGGTCTTCTCTCCTTCACCGTGCCTCTTTTGGGCTTTTAAGTGTGTGTACGTGGTGCCTTGAAAGTCTGACTTTGCAATGCTGTGGGTGCTCTGAGCTGAAGGTCAGCTCTGCTGGCCCCAGCACTTGGTATTTCCAGGGCAGGCAGTGGAGCTGGGCAGGGGGTACCACATATTTACCGAATTGCCCATCCTTGGGGAGCAGAGATGGAGCCAGACTGAGTTAGAGATTGATGTAAAACCAAGTTAGAGGAAGGTACTGTCCTGCGAGACTGGGGTTAGTGGCTTCACCGTCAGCTGGCTGTGTGGTGAAAGGCACTTTGCATTTCCAGGTGGCTTTAATTATACATCCTATGCAGGGAAGGGTATAAAACATAACTGCACAAATAAACAGAACTCTCTAGCTAGCAGGAGGCACAGTTTCAGGCTCTTAGTTTCCAAAACAGCATATGCCCTAGCCACTGTTTCCAGGTTCCCTGTGTATAAATACATGTCTTATAAAAAAGCAGTTAATGAGAAGGCTTTCAAATGTCAAAGCAGAAAGCCACTAAGGCCAGGAGCCAGCTTGTCTTCGTCTTGGGCCAAGCCTGGGATTGCTCCCCAGGCTTTGGTGGAGTCACAATGGGGTTTACTCTGTGTGTTTGACCATCGAGAGAAAACATAGTTCAGACTGCGAAGCAGAACAGGGTGAATTTTGTGGTTTTCTTGCTAAAGTCCTGTTCTTTGAGAGTTCGCTTTGGTCTCGCATATGATAATGAAAAAGGATGGATTTGGTAAAGGTAGGGGTGCTTCAATGATGGATGGAAAACCGTTTTCTTCCTTCTCAACTTGTAGTGTTATTGCCATGTATCTGTTCAGAAGTTTCTTAGGAAATTATTTGCATCCCTCCCACAATACTTGATACCCTGGGTATCTCGGAGACTGCAGGAAATGTTTACCGTGTCTTGTTTGCCTTTCTCCCAACAATGCACGCCCACAAAAGAAAATTTGGAAACGTTTGTGCCTTTTGATTGACAATATAAATCTTTTCTTTGAGTTTTGGCAAAGGGTTCATGGTCCCCAGAATACTTTTCAGTTAACTTTCATTTCAATGGCATGACTAAACAGTGGTTCTGCATCGCTTCATTACAAAAGATTTGCAGAGCTCCAAATGTGTTTCATTGCTGGAAAAAAAATCCAGCAGTAAATCAATCTTCTATGTATGGCTAAATTGCTTTAAACTAAAAATCTCAGTAGCAACAATTCCTTTTATTCCTTCAAATGTAGCCTTAGGCAATAGGAGAAGGTGAGGCTTCAAGCCCCAGAAGAATCTGGGTATGGATGGTGGAAACAATGAGAGATGCCTTTGTCTAAGAAATAATCCTAGTTCCTGTCAGGGCAATAATGTGAAACACTGATGATTCACTGCTGGAACTTGCAACCACGCGAAATGTATTGCCATGAATTATTTAGCAAATCTAATTGAATGTTAATTTTGCTATTGGAGATAAGTAGCCGTTGGGCTTAGTCTGAAAAATCAATTTATATATGTCATGGTACTGATATCCCTTAGAACTTGCTTGGGATCATCCACAGCGCTGCCTCCTTTGTGCTGTGGTTTTATGCTCTTGGTAGTGGTTTGGCCTGGGATGTCCAACACCCCTGAGCTCTCTGAAATGTTACATTCAGGAGGATGTAAATCTCCCTGGATTTCCAGGGTGGGGGACATCTCAAACACTTCTTTGTCCTTTCTGGAGCATTTACAATGTTTTTGGGCAGTATGACAGAAAAACCCGGTTCTTGGAGCAGCACAGAAGGGCTTGGGTTTGCTCCATGCAGCTGGCAGGACTTGCAGCGGAGATGCCGTGGATCTGCTGAGCTGCAGTGGAAGGGAGCCAGGATGTAACAGAGCTGGAAAGTAGCTCTGCAATGGAAGCTAGGAAACAGCATAAAGAGGTTGTGTAGGCTAAGAAACCTAGATTTGGTCTATCGAGGTCAACATTATCTACTGGGGATTAGGTAGGATCAAGTAATTAATGAAAAGGATAACTTATACTAGTTTTCTAATCCCTGCAGACAGAGTAGATGACACACTTCTGCTGTCGACCCTTCTATATAAGGGTTTTTTTGTGTGAAGAAGCACGGGGAGGGGAAGGATGGGCAACAGGCTGCAGAAGTTGTCACTAACGCTTCCCAAGTGCTCTTCTCTGCTGGTCCAGCAACCTCTCTTCCTTGCAAGTAGTTGGTATGCCAAACTCAATGCCTGTTCTGGCAGCCTCGATGCAAAGGTATGCCAGCTCTCTCTGAGTCCCCTAAAGCATCGAGTACTGCAACCTGTGCCTGCTCCAGCATATCACTGCCATGCCACAGGGAGGATGGCGATACTGCTGAGTCAACTCATTGCTGAAATTACTCCTGGAGATGTCATCATGAGTGATACAAGCCTCCGTTGCTATAGTTCAATAATTTGAAAGTAGCAGAAAAAGCAGCATCCTTTGGGATGCCCAAGCTCTGGTCTTTAGCTACGTGGTTTAGCTTAATTACCTCCATGGTTTGCACAACCGAAGTATTTGCATGGGCACTGGTGTGTGACAGGGCTGGAGCTGCAGGTTGGCAACTCCTGCTGCTCTGTGGAAAGGGCTGAATTCTGAATAAGCTGATATCCCCCCATTCCTGGTTTTTCTTGTTGGTTATAACCGGGAGCATGGGGGAAGGTATCTTTCTCTTGGGATATACATCTGAATGACAATAAAATAGTTGCAGTCAAAGGTAAATTGACCAACCAAGAATTATTTACTGCATAATTATCCACTTGATCAACGAACAAATGGATTTGCTACCTTGTGAAAGCTGCCTCACATCAGGTGGATGTGCAGGTCTTGGCAAACTACAACTCCATTTGACATCTCCAGCAGTAGGGCTGAATGAGCTTGGAGGAATTTTTCGGCTTCAAAGTACTCGAACTTTTCACTAAAATGGCCTAAATCAGAGCTATAGTTTTGGCTGCGGATAGAAGGAGGACTTCTGAAACTGTCACTGTTTTAAAGCTCACAAAATACTGTTTCAAAACTTTCAAAATTAAACTCTTGGCCTCTGTTTTGAAACAGTTTTCTAGTTTAAAAATGTCCCCTAATTTAAAAAAAAAAAAAAACCCAAACCCTAGATTTTAAAATATTTAAAGTAGACTTGAAATGAAATGGGTGTTTTATTATTTAGGTTAAAAATGTCCTTTTCAGAGCAACTGCAACTAAATTTTTCCTCTGTGACCTGCTTTGTCCATCAGACTGGAAGCTCCATTATTTGTTCATTCTACAAGAGATATTAGATACTCAGCAAGCAGAAATGCTGATCCTCTAAAACGGGTGCTGCTTCTGCCAGTGCCCAACCTGGACCTTGAGATGGGAGAGCACACAGCTGGGCTGGCCATAGGAGGAGTTTGCAGCAGGGAAACCCCTGCTGGGTTTTGGGGTATGGAGGCGCGATGTTTCAGCACACAATTGCGTTGCTCTTCCTGACATAGCAGCTTTGATGCTGAAGAAGTAGAGCCTGAGTGCTCCGATGCTTGCAGTTTCAATATGGGTATCAAAGGTTGTTTCCCACAATATTCTCACTTTTATTGCTGAAACATGACGCTCCAAATTATTGGACTGTGGCGCCTGGAGCCACTTAGCCGTGCGCGAGAGCGTGTTCCTGGGCGTATGTTGCAGGGCTGTGTCCGCTGCTACTCTCCCGGTCCCCCGGTGCAAGGCTGTCCACCCACCCTCTCCAGCCCTCTGCAGGCAGCCCTAATGCTAAATTAAAGGTGATGTAGCTGTGGAAATGAGTCACTTTCTTGGTGCCCATGTTCCGGCTTTGGCTGGAAGCTGCTAGCGCAGGAGCTGGCAGGGAGCAGGAGCTCAGCTGCAGCCCCGGTGCCAGAGCTGCAGGGCTCGGGAGGGAGCGGGGTTGCTGCAACCCACAGCAGTGGGGATGCGGAGGTCAGCTGGGGCTAAAAGCTGTGTAAACTGCTCCAGCCTTCAAGGAGACACGGTCAGATTTGGAGGCAGCTTTGGTCCTGCTAGGAGAAAGGTTTTGTTGTGCTTTCCTCCCTGCTCCCGTACCCATTTTGTACAACGTGGGACACTCCTGTATACGTATTATCTCTTTTAAAACTTTTCTGCAAGTTTGAATTTTGCTTTGCCTCTGACATCAGAGAAATGGTGCACTCACATCCTTTGACATCAATGTCTGAAATACAAAAGCAGCATATTTGATTACACTGGATCTGGCCTCTGCTATGCAGCTCATAATCCCTCTGCTGGGGCAACTTGCTCAGAAATAATGTTATCAGATTAACATAACCAAAGTGGGAACAGCTCCTAAAACACTGGTGGAGATAAAGCGGCATAATCAGATGCAACATGCCTGTTTTTTCCAGCACATTTGAAGAGATATGATAGATGGTCACCCCAGCAAAGGCAGATAAGAAATGCCGTGAGGTAGAGGGAAGAAAATAGGAAGCTATTTCCCACTGCCTGTTTGTAATAGTTTGTAGAGCGCTACAAATTAAACTCTGTATTATTTTTAGCCTGTGTTATTGTCAGCCTATAGCATTTGGGAGCATTTATTTTTCAAAACAGGTTTTATGTGCACCCTTTTTTGTCTTTTATGTCATTTTACAGCTGTGTGACACACCACTGTGGCTGCAGCCAGGTGAGGAAGCTGCCAATGGAGCAGTGGTGGGGTATGGAAAATGCAATGGGATCTTTCCCATCAAAGGTGGATTTCCATTTCAAATGGTTCTGCAGCAAGACAAGCCCTTTCCTTCACTGTCCTCTTCACCTCATCCACCTCAGTGCGACCTTGAGTGCTGGGGAGCCTTGTGTTCCCAGCAAGACCTTTGCATCATTATGATTGTGGTCCTCTAAAGCCTTGTGCCTATATTTTGCACCCTATACCAGAGAAGTCCCACTCCTATAGCACTAACTGCATGTGTGCAGGTATGAGGGATGGTGGTGCAAGGCATTTCCCGAGGAATAAGGAAGCTTTCCTCCCCATTTGCTGGTTGTGCTTGACATGAGCGTGGTGCACAGCCTGGACTGGGAGGCTGCTCTTGCGTTCGTAGGCTTGAGTGCAGGCAGCAAACAGTCCAACGAGCATTGTCATAGCTCAGCAGTGGCTGTCCGACTGACTGCATGGCTGTCTTTCTGCTTGGCAATTTGTCCTGTCCTACCCGCTGCCTCCATTTGGAGAAGATATTAATTTTGTTGTGGGAATAACCCCAAGAGACAATTTCATCCCAGCATTAGGGATTTAAAGCCAGTGAGTTGGTGCAGTGCCTTACAGGCTGTTACTGCACTTTATTGTATAGGACCTTCTTTACAGATGTACAGGGCAGTCAGAGGCATGTTCACTCTGCTCTTGCTATATTTTCTATGGTAAAGGACTGACTTGGAGAGGATCATGGTAAAGCTAATGTCAAAGTGAGAACAGTGGACCTAGAGAATACAAACCACAAGCAGGTCAAAAGCTTTGGGAGTTGCGTGCGGGCATCCAAAAGAAGAGTAAAATGCAGAGCTTTTGCCAGCTGAAGTGGGAAATGGCACCCGTTAAATTTGCAAAGAGCTGTTGGGAGAAAGGCCAAATTCAGCTGTGGGCTGTCAGCAGCTGGTGCCCAGGCTCCTGTGCTGTAAGCTGGCAGCCATGCCGTTTTCTGTGGCCCTTGGGATGGGCAGTTTCCCTCAGCCCTGCATGGGAGGAGGGTGGTGATAAGAAGCATCTCTTCTCCAGAAGGCTTTGCAGGCAGGAATCTGGCCCCAGGCAGGGCTCCCCTGTGCAACAGGCCCCCGGGGCTCCACTGCCAACTGTGTGTGAAGCTAAAGGCCCTGATGACACTTAAAAATCACCACCACCTTCCCCAAAACATGTATTTAAAGCTGTTTTATTTCTCATCATTGTTGTGTTCTCCGGGCCACTCTCCCCTGATAGCATGGGTATTGGAGGTAAACTTTACCTGGAGGTAACTGTAATGGTTATTGAGCTGTACAGAGTGTCTTTGCACCAGTTATCGGCACAATCGGCATAACACAGCTTAGCTGCCCTGCAGTTATAACTGATTGAGCAAGACAATGATGTTTTGACTGGCAAAGGGGCCCTCTTGGGATTCGATTTCAAAGGTTATCGGTGAAAGGAGGAGGGATGGATCCCATAAAAGCAAGGGCACTGTTGGGTTGAGTTCTTTCCACCACCCATTTGCATGGTATGATACAGCAGAAATGCTAAAATGAGAGAATGTGTGCCTGCTCACAGCTGGGTGGGGAAGGGAATTTTTTTGTGCACATCTGGAATTCACTGACCCTTCTCTGGCAGCTGTTTTGGTCCTTGCTCCTGCCCAGCCTCTTAATGCTACTGGGCTTTGTCCTCTGCTGAAAACCTTGCAACCTGCAGCAGGAAAGCAATTAGCTGGGGTAGAAACCCCTGAAATGGCTGGGGGAGCTGTTCCTTGGTGGAAGACAAGATGGAGAGGCAACAGGGAAGCAGGGAAGGCTGGAGGGGGTGGGCAAGTGGCCAGAGTCTGGGGGGAGTAGAAAGGAGAAGAATTAGAGAAGGAGCAAGAAACTGTAATAGCCCCACTCCCTGGTTTCATAGATCCATGGTGGATTAGGATTGTCCTGAAGAGCTAATGGGGAGTTGGAGCTCCAGGAAATCAATCCACAGGAGTTTGTGCATTGATCTGTTTGGAAGCATTAACCTGAGGAATTTCTCCATCTACACTTGTTTTCATTTGGGTACATGTTCACAGGGATTGATTTTCTTAAGATCTGAGCATTGAATTAGATGTTTTTCTGGATGCACTGTTTCAACTTCAGCTTTTGTAAGGAGGCATCAGCTGGGATTTCACCTAATTTGACTTTGTTATTGGGATTCAACTGACAGTAAGCAGTAGGTTTGTGACTGCATTTTCCTCAGCAGCCCTTGAAAGGGCAGAGAGCTCTTTTATCTGTAAGGCTTAACTGTGTTTTTACCCAAGTGCTGCTGGAAAGGGGGGGCACACGCAGCTATTACTGTGCCCCAGGGTTGTATGGCACTGTGTCGGGCTGAATTCCTACCCCAACAAAGTGTGGTGACCTCTTGACAGGTAAAGACATTGAAGTGTCATCTTTTCTTAGGATAAGTCGTGTATAGGTACATATTATGTGCATGTAAATACGTATGTGTGTGTGTGTATATAGATCTTCTTCCCAAATTGCTTTGTTGTCCTCTGGCCATAGAGGAATGGGAGTGGAGCCTTAAATAAAGGGAAAGCCAGGCTGTGCAATTCTGGTGAAAAACATTTCTAGGGAGAGAAGGAAGTCACAGGATATATCGGAGGGCTATGGGAGAGGCTCCCCCATTACATCTGCTTGGTGATGGTGCTGCCCATCTTCCAGCTAACCTCATCTGGGTGCAACCACGTCTGCCCCTTGCTGTGGCTCTCTGTGATTGGCAAGCCCCTTTAATGAAAGGAGTGGGTATCTGTGCCTAAATTGCTAAAACAGGCTTTAATACAGTCTTGCTTCCCCTATCTTCGTGCCCCCCAAGGACTCTCTGCATGCTCCTGCCCACTGCTTGTCCCTTAGCCCTGGTGATCCCAGGATGGACTGCCCTGAATCACAGGGAGACTGCTCCAAAACCAGCTGGAAATGGAGCCACTGAGTATTTACAGAAGAAGAGTGACTTTGTCCTCTGCAGGCTTAGCACCTCTTTACCTTGAACCAGTGAAGAGCTCAACATGCAGGGTCAAGTTGGAGTGAGATAAAGTACAATACATTTTGGTGGTATTTTGTATGCAGGGTCTGAGCTGAGGCGCACTGTGTTACAAAAAGCTGATAACAAATAGACATGAAACACCTTTGAAATGTTAACTTATCCTGAAAAGCCCATTTCTTGAATACTTCTAAGCAACACAAAGCTTCATCCTAGGCAATCTGCTCCCTTCTCTCTATTTGAATAAGCAAGAAGCATAGCATATGGCCAGAAAGGATGTGACAAATATTTTCACATTCACACAGCTCAGGGAAGAAGGGATGTTGCAAAACTTCAAGAAATCCCAGTTTCAAAGTACAGAGATGAAGAGACAGAAGAGAAAGCTGGGAGCAACGAGGTCTTGGGCAGGAGTGTGCCTCTCCCTCTCAGCTGTACAGCCCTATCTTTTCCCTATGGGCTGTAAGCGGCCGCTTACGCTGTACCCTTCCAGGGCATGTTTTATTTTTGACCTGCATTGCAAGAGCAGCCAGAAGACCAGGTTTCTGTCATGCCAGACTCTGTTTAACACAATATGCACTTGCTCTCCCCAGCTGCGTTTTCCCTGTGCTCCTTCTGAAGTTGGGTTTGCTGCTGAACTCCTTGTGTGGGTACACTGTGACCCATTTCAGTTCAAATGAACTAGGTTAGCTAAAGCAGTCTAAAATGTAGGTCTCTCTCTATTTTGCCTTGCTTTGAGTGAAACCCATTGGATACAGAAGACCAGTCCCTCGGCTGATGTAAGTCAATGTACCTCCTTTGACTTTGATGGAGGCTCTCCTCTTTGTTCCAGCTGCAGATCTCGCCTGGCACCTGGTACAATCTATCCTGTGTGGTGTTTATTTTAATAGCCTGATAAAACTATTATTCTCAAGGGGAGATAGCGGCTGGTAGCTGTGTGTCTAGCAAAAATCTGTACCCATACAGATTCCATAAGTATTTGCTTCAAAGATGTAAACACCACATTACCCAATTAAAGGATTGTCCTTAATAATTTATCAGGCAATTAAAGTATTCATTGCCCTTTATCCCAGAGAGCTCCACCAGTGATATATAATCTGAACCTAAGTTAAAATGCTATAATAAATGAACAGTGATGCAATGTATCAAACATAATGAGAACATTAAGGCAATGAAGGGTGGTTTGTCAAGAATGGAGGATATAACACCATTAGTGGAACTAACTTAATTTCTGGAAATACCACTGCTCTTGAGGAGTGGGGCATGGAGGGGGGATGTCTGGGGAAGAAATCTCAGTAATACTTTCCAGGGAAAACTTACCCGTTACAAAGTTAGAGATGGAAAAGTTCTGTCTCCCCAGTTGTTATTAATAAGCCTCTTGAGAATGTCATGAGAAAGGGAAATGAGCAACTGAAAGAGAGGGATTATAGCAGAAGCGGTGTTTCAGCTTAGCTCTGACTGCTTGTCATAGTACAATATTGCTTCATACTCCTGTAATGAAAAATGTGAAAGCAAAGCGGGGGATAAAAAAAGCAAATGCTTTTGTTGCTGATTCTGGCCTGGATGTTTTTAAAAAAATGATCCAAGAGGTTAGGAGTCCAATTTGCACTGAGTTGTAATCAGATTTGGACAGTTTGTTTCCCTTTTGAAAATCTCAGTCACTACTGTAAAAATGCCAGAGCCTCAGTGGTACCAAATCTCTTGCCTGTGCTGTTACCTCTGCTCCCGGGAGCTGCTTCTGGTAGTGTTTTGTGGTGCGAATGTGTACCCAAAGACGTGTAGGTCACATAAACATACAGTTGGGATGTGTTGCACTGTGGATGAAGGAGGGATGATGGTTTAATCTTCCAATTTTTAATAGTATCTTGAGGGGGGGGGGGGTGATTAAAGGCCACTATTACTGCTTTTGAAGAACTGTTCCTGAGCCGCTCAATTCTGGCTATGAAAAAGGATGGGATGGAAGTGAATGGAGATATGAAAATGATGGTCCCACAGTTCCCCCTTCCAACCTCTGAGGCTCAAACATGTTGGCAAGTGATTTGCTTTAATGGGAAAAACCCAAATGAGACTTGTTCTCTCACCAGAGTTTGAGATGGGCTTCACGAATTCACAGCTACTTTGACTGCAGGCATGAATGTGGCATGCTTTGAAAACAGGTTCCTACAATAGTGCTTTTAGTGGGTGTATCTTTGAGGTTTTTATGGCGACACCTATTATCTGCCAGTTTAGGAAAGAGCTGCCCTGTTCAAGGCACTATTCTATGCTTCCTGGTTTATTTGTCAGCCTTTATAGACCTGTATGATACCTATGGAAAGTATGGGTATTAATACTGGAGTCTTAGTACAGCATCTTACACCAAAAGAAGCTAACTGACCAAAAAGCATGTTGTGGAGTCCACTGCATAGATGAAGGACAAGAAGGACATGGGCTCTGTTCCTGCCTCAGTTGCTAGTTTGCTCCCTAACCTTGGACGCTTTGCGCTATTATTATTTTTCCTTTGCTTATCTGGTCTCTTGTGAACTCTTTGGAGAATGAACAGCTGCTTGCTGCAGGATTGCGTGGTGCTTAGTGCTGTTACTATATGGCAACTCCTAACAATAGCAGGGAGGGCTATTGGATAGTGAGCTTTATATAAACTAATTTGGAGTGGATTATATGGACTAGAACAGCGTAATTGAATGCAGGGCTCATCTTTTCCCAACCACTTGCAGTATACATTAACTCCATTTATTTATATGGCTATGCTTTCTCCTTCATGTGGTAGAAAGGAGAGTCAGCCTCCTGTTACAAACTGCCCAAAGACTTTTGAGGCTAGGATCTGCTCTTCACTACATATCAGAAAGCTTTTGTAGTTGTTGCTAGTTTCTGGAAGAAGCTACTTCCAGACACACATGCGGCTCTGCCATCCTAGCCTGCACGGCAGCATCCATGCTGGTGCACTGCACTGCCTGCCCTCCCTGGAGTAATAGGCTGGGGAGCTGGACACTTCTTAGCAGTCCCCTGTCCTAGTTTAAAGGATAACCACATCTATAGGGATAAAATATTTTGGTTTGTCAGGTCACTTCAGAATCAACTTTTTCACTGGACAAAACTTAAGGGCAAAAGAATACATTTAGATAAAAGCATGAGCCACAAAAACAATAGCAAAATATACCTTTAATGTGATACTTAATACAAATAACTTTTCGCTGGTTTAACTCAGCCAGCTTTTAGTTCTTTGTTGTAGGTTAAAGCAGGCATCTCCCTCTCTTAGCTTCAGAAAGGCACACATAAAAATTGATATCCCCGTTTCTGCCGTTAGGAACCTGCATGTCCTTGTCTTTCCCTCTTGCCTTTTGCTCTTGGTTCCCTTCTTTTTGCAAATGAGCATTTGGATGCCATTCAGCACGATGGGGGACTACAGCTGTTCTTTCCCTCCTCATCATTCTGGTCATTTGGCTGACATTTCTACTGTGTACCTAAACTTTCCCTTTCCTGGATTCAGTCTGCTTTTCTTTGCACCCTTTTGAAGGCAGAGCAGTAAGACCTTTTGTATTGTTATGAGATTTTTTTTTTAAAAAAAAAAAAAGAAAATACCCAGGCTTTTTAGGACAGTCATAACTATTTTCTCTTGACTTAAGATGCTTAAATGAGAAATGGCTTGTGCGGTTTACTGATGCTCCACCTCACTGTAGGGTTACAGGGACTGCTGAAGGTCCCTCTGCAGCTAGATACTGCCATTATTTCCTTTCTATAACTGCTATTACTTGGCATAAAACTTAGAAGAAGACCTGAACCAAAGCTAAAGATCCAATATCCTATCCTCAGAAAATGAAGAAAAACTCAGGAATTTACTGTGAAAATATTTGATTTGTGATTAATTTGGGGGGGGGGGAGGGAGATTGCTGCCTTGCAGAAACCACAAGAATTTCAGGAATTTCGGTAGCTTACAAGAGAAGTGTTCTTTTTTATGACTGCCTGAATCCTCCTCATGTCATATAATTTATGTTAATTAAATGCTGATGGAATCTGAATAAGCATATTGATGGAAGATGTATTTGAGATACTGTTATTAATTCATCATTCAGTAGCTAGTGCGTGAAATAATACATTCCTAGGCTCTGATTCAGGACATTTCATTTTCAATATTACCAAGATGTCTGTTTCCTACAGAAATAACCCTTTAATCTACTGCTAAAAACCAAAACACAACAGCACAAAAACAAACAGCAAAAAAACTCACCAAAAAACTCATTGGAGGCAGCGTGGTTGAACAGCTCTGAAGTAGTAATTATTTGTGCACTTTCAGAGCCGTAGCACGTGCTGATCACAATTCTCCAAGCAAATGGACATAAACCATTAATTTAAAAGTAGTTATAACATTCAAGTATGAAGAAGGACAACCTCTAAACTCAACAGCATGTGCTTTATGGTACCCCAAGCTTACGTTTTGGCAAGTGTAAAGACATGGCAACTACACTTCGTACCTAAATCCTCACACCACTGGCGAACTGTGGCCGAGGCTCAGCATCTTCCATCCAGCCTGGTGTGAGCTGAGGCTGGCCACAAACTTGACCTTCTGACAAGGGGATGTTGGGACACCAGTGGTGTCCACTTGATGTGGATGGCCTCGTACTGTTCCAGCAGGCAGCTGGTGGCCTCAGGGGTCAGGGATGGTCCCTGCCCCTGCTGAGCCTCTCCTTCTGCCAAGGCTTCCAGTAGCACCAGTGCTTGGGGTGGTGGTTAGCCTTGGCTGACCCTGACCTGCCACCAAAGGGACTTCAGCAGCTGAAAGCATGGAAAAGGGGCAACCTTGCCTCAGCTGTTGGCTCATCACCTCTCTTTCACAATGGTGTAATTATAAGCAGTTAGGTCAGGTGAGTCTACAGAGCATCCCAGACAGTGCATGCTGCTGTGCCCACCTGCTGCCAGTGCAGGTGTCTGACAAAGCAGAGCAAAGTAAAGATGGTCTGGACACCTCAGACCCTCAACTAGAGCTGAGTTAGGAAGCAAACTCTACAAAACAGGAGAATGGGACATTTTGGAGTACAAAAGGCTAAGGAACAGTGGTAATGGTAGTCTAATACAAACCTGAAAGTTTGCCTTCACTTAAGGGGAGCACTTCTCTTGACTTCTATGTGTTTTGGGTGAAGTCCCAGGTGACTATGGTGCTCATTAGTGGTCCCGAATAATTGGAGGGAGGTAATAAAAGCATGGGAGCCAGTTTCCCACCATGTCATGATGTTTACTGGTGCCAGAGCTGGTTTCACAGGTAAATTGTAATTGTTCAGTGAGTATTTTACAAGCTCATTTGGGGAATCAACAGTGCCCGGAAACTCAACTGCTTCCCTTATGCTGAGCTTTACTGGAAGAAGGGAGGCAGCCTGATTTCTAAAAGTTGCTGTTCTTTGCTAAAAGTTGGCTCTGTGACCTACACCATGTGTTATGCTTAGTGTCACCACTGAGAGGAAGGACTGAAGCATTTGGAGGTTTCCTCAGCTGAGGGACCAGGGAGGTCTAACCCCAAATCTGGGAAGAGGCTGATGGCAGGCTGTGACATACGATTCCCACTGACTCTATATTTTCTCTAAAAGGGCTTTGCTGCTTTTGTGGGACCACATGAAACTGGGTCCTGATTTGACTGCAAAGGTTTTAAGGTGTTCACCCAAGGCTTACAGCTTTCTCCCCTCTATAAAAGCATCATTGCTTCAGCAGGTGGGGAAGTGTTGATGTTGATGAGCATTACGTTAAGTGAAACGTTAATGCGTGAGGGTGCTCATGCTTTCCCCATCACTGCATTGAGCCCTGGGGATGAGTTCAGAAACGATGGAGAAACCTAAAGATGAGCTTCTCTGAGACAATTACGAATGTAATAGGGAATGGAATGAGGTAAGCAATGAAAATCAAGGCAAAATTTCCCAGCTGAATGAAGCTGAACTAACTATGGGCACTGCTGAAGGAAGCTGTCCCATCCTTTACTCCGTGTGCACGGTTTTGCCACTTTCTTCACCCAATACCATCACACGGGTGTCAAGCTGAGTTGTATTTAGAGCTATGGAGTTAGTTTTCAGGTGGATCACTGAGCTTAAGTCAGTGTGAGATTTCTGCTCTTGCTTAAGATGGAGTAAAGTTGCAGCATTGCCAAACTGTGCTGTAGAATTGAAATTATAACGTGGTAACTGGTAACGCTGTAGGTTGGATATATGGGCATATGTGACAACTATGCTCTTTCTCTGCAGTGGGGAAATGTTGGCTTTGTGGTGCTCGTAAGTAACTGGAAGTATTTAATATTAGGTTTTAGCCTCCAGGGGCCTTTATATTGCACCATCAAGAGAGAAGTTAAGATCTGGCACGAGGTATCTTTGAGCATCTGCATGGAAAGGACAGAGGTGTTCCAGATTGCAAACAGCCCCTTTCCCCTTCTGCTCCCCGAGACTTAACAACCCCAGCGTCGTTCTGCATTTTGCTCGTAACCATTCAGACTGGTGAATTCTTTTATTTAAATGCAATTCCTGTGGCTTCTCAAACGGTAGCTGGAAACCTTTCCTTGTGACTCCACCAGGTCACTTAGAAAAAAGCGCTTTTAGCATATTGTGTTTTGCTAAGGAGATTGTGTTATTCAAGCAGGTATGAAAGGGGTTTGAAAAGAGTTTGTGTGTTTGTATACAGCAGGGAGAGGAGGCTGCTTACTTTAATTCACTGTTAAGGCTGTGCTTGGGGAAGGCTCTGACTATCCCAAAGAACAAAGGTGTCCACTTACATAACCTGCGTCTTGACTGCATTCTGTTAATGATGGCGTCTGGCCAGATAATCCCAGCTATTAGCAGTCATAATACGTGAACAGCCTTATGTAAGAGGCGCAAAGCTGGAAATACTGAGGAATTGTTCTTTGCCCTTCAAACCATTTGGATCTCTGGAGGATCGACTGGAAAAGGCCCTCACAGGATTCAGGCATCTCTGTAGCCTGCAAACCTGTGTTTTCCCTCCCTAGCTACCAGTATTCGGTGGTAAAATGTTTTCATGACAGTAAGGTTTGAGAATATTGCTTGCTAGGGCTGATATTTGCCTTTGGTTTTAGCTTCTTCACATCCCAGGGTTGGGGCGTGGTGCAAGATCAGAAGCTGTGTGGTCTGTAGAGCAAAGCACAAGAACTTTTTAGCTTCTGCATCATATTCACAGCCTCTTTGTTTTTGCACTGTTGTGGTTTTATGTACATCCACTTGCCTAGGGACTTGTCATCTTCTTTGTAATCTATTGTTTTAATTATTTTCTGTGAAGGTGCCCAAAGACCTTGGGGTATTGAGACATAAATACATTATTTATTCATTAATTATTCATTATTGCTAACTACTTGCTACAACATAGTTGTCTGCAGTAATGTGTCTGGGTGAACCCTCTCTCATGGGTAAGAAGGTAGCTGCTTTATTTGCCAACTCTTCCTTGGTCAGGGGTAAGATTGCTAAAAGAATTGTGGGGAAAAATAGCTAAATTTGGCCAACAACTCTTTTTCTGATGTGAATCTCAAAAAGTTGACCTAAAAATCATCAGATGGAACATAGGCTCCCTAATCAATGTCTGAGGGTCATAACCTATTGCTGACATCTCCCAGAATTGCCAGGAAAGGGATTTACCAGGAGGGTAAAAGGGTTTTAATTGTCCTGGTTATCACTGACTTTTCCCACTTAAGAAATCTGTCTCCTCCTGCCTCTGTAGTTTCACCTAGGTCTGAAACTACTCCAGTTACCTCTGCAATTTGGTGCACAGGTAGGCATCTTCTCTGTGTTTTGAAATGCAGAAATAAACACAGAAATGTTAAAAATAGAAATAACCCTGAGCTGAAATAATTTCCCCTTCCTGGCTGACTGCTTCACACACCAGACTTCAGTCATATTTCATCTGAGATTGTTGAGGCTGGAGCTGTCCAATGCTAATCTCGGTGACGGTTTTCTCAGAGAGATACTTGGTCCCAATTCTTCATGGGCTTTTACTCATTTCTTGTCCCTCTGTGATGTGCTTTCCGTGATTTCCCTGCACTGATTGCTACAAAAGAGGGGCCTGCAGCAAACCTCCAGATACCATTCTGCCTGATTTCCACAGCAGGAGATGCATGTTCGTGGCCAAAATGCAGTGACTTCAGCCTGCCTGCCTTCCTACCGCTGCAGTTCATTGCACTCCTTGGTGTACCAGGGAGTAATTGTGTGGTTTAAAACTCAGGTAGAGGTCTGAGCTCTTATCCTGGGGGGGGTTGTGATTCTCTGCCAGCCCCACTGCTGCACGTGTGGCTGTGGGTCTGGTGGGATATCACCCGGTGCAGCTGGAGGACAGGCTGCTTTGGAGCTGGTTAAATACAGTTCTGATGAGCAATAGCTTTAAACAGGGTCCTTTTGAAACCTTAGGCAAGTTTTAACAGGCTACAGGAGATCTGTTTTGGTGTTTGGTGTAAAATAACTAATAATTGCTGAACTTGTGATTTTTAGCTTGAGGGGAAATCTCTTAATTATCTAATTGATTGGTAATGGGTCAGAAAGGTTGAAATACCTCAGGTGGATTGATGAGACCAGACCTTCTGGGGATGGGAAGAGGGACTGGAGGGGTCAGAGGTGGAGGAGAGCTGTGTGTAATACCTAGTGACAGCATTTTGTCCTCCCAAAAGAGCATCTTTTCAGGGACTATTGCAGCAACCTGGATTTGTGTGTGCACTTCTGGAAATAAAGCTCCCCCACTCAGGAAAATCAATGTGGGCTGCTGGGAACTGTTGTGACTAGCAGGTCCAGTGAGACTGTTGGGAGAATTTTTTTTAGTGTCTTCAGATCATTTCTGGGAGCTCTGAAACTGAGAGGAAAACCTCTGGCTTCATAGTCTCATCAAAAATCCCCCTGGGTCACTGTGACTGTCTGCTCACAAAATTTTTGCATCTGCTTGATTAGTGTGTTGGATTACTACAATAATCAAGGAAATTAAGTCTTTAGCGATATGGACAGATATTCTGACAGTCCTGGGGAGGGTAGGGAGGAAGTTCGGCTAAAAAATCCTGGCACTGGAAGGGTAAATTGAGCACCCAGCATTGCCATCAGCTGTTTAATGGAAGACAGCTCAATCACTGGCAGGATCAATCCCTATAGATTGAGCCTATGGCTATTATCAACTTTTCCTATGTCCTTGCTGCCTGTAAATTTAACTCCACCTCAATAATTTTAAACAAAAGGCACAACAGTGCTGCAGAGAAAGGAAGCAAAATGCTTCCCTACCACATTGCTTTCTGAGTACACCTCTTCTCTGTATGAAAGTTAGCTTCTGCCTGTTGTCTGTGCAGGTTTGTAGCATGAATTTGTACCTCTCTTTGCTCTCTGCTGTGGTCGAGCACGGTCACAGTGTGATACAGCTGGGATGTACCTGTCTCTGCCCCTCCATAGTTACAAAATCCACTTTGTAAACACTTTAAAGAAAATGTTCTTGAGAAAGCACAGCCATTACACACAGTTGTGAGTCTCTCTAGCAGAACTGTGTGTATTAAATGGTTAGTGCCTTAGCCGTTTTCCAGGGTAATTCTCCCTCTCTTGCTCTCTCCAGTACTCCCAGTCTTCCTAGCCTTTTGGAGTTGTGTGAAGGCAGGACTTGAGTGTTTTCAGTCTCTTGCTGATCTACCTGGAAAGGTCTAGAAAGCGAGGTGGGGAAGTGCTGGAAAAGTGACTATCAGCGCTCCTGCTTGCACTTGCCAGCAGCTTTAGAGCTCTACTGCTCGGCTGCCACTTCCATTTGAGAGGACCGTGAAAAGGGACATCAGTGAGCACCCCAAAGCCATTGGGGCTGCGCGCTCCTGGCTCAGCTGCTAGAAGGAGATGGCCTGGAGCTGGGGTGAGGAACGACAGAAAAAGCCTGTCTAATGCAAGCTCCAAATTTGGCTGTAGGCACACAGCAAGTATTTTTAGCTTTCACGCTCTCCCCGACGCTTAGGTGTTAATTTTATAGCACCCCGATCTGTTTGCCCACAACTGTCTGTCTCGCAAAGCCCCGCTGTCCGCTTCGCGTCAAACCCAGGCATGAAGCCAATGACTGGAGGCATTGGATATGGCAGCAACAGGAGCATCCTATGCCAAAACCACCTCCTAGGCCTGGGTTAATGGAATACCGCTCAAATGCTTGCTCAGTTTAACAAACAAAAAAAAAAAAGAAAGAAATGTCAACAAGTCCTGGCAACTGAAGGCCTTAGTGTGTAATTGTGTAGAGACTAAAATCATGTAGAAAGTGATAAACTCAGAGTGTCTCAGCGTTTATGGGAATGAATACACCATACGTTATCATTGGACATTATCGTATAAATTATCACCTTCTCTGTACCTCCCAATTGTACTATAATCTTTCATAGTTCTGCTCTTCACTGTGTAAGAAGCAATGAGGAACCTGGTGCTTCACACTGCTTTTCATATAATAAAAGTGCAACATTATTCTGACAGCCATTCTGTTTGGTGCCTGGGTGCCTGGAGCACATCCAAAGCCATCTACCCTGCACCTGTGAGACAAGCAGAGCTAATCTGACACTGCATCTGCCTACTCTGTCCGATGCTCCTCATAAATAAAGAAACAGTTCAGACCGACATCTGTAGAAACTGGATTTTACAAGCCTTGCTGCCACATATATTCCAATCTTTGCTTAAAGGAGAGAGAGAGAGAAACAGAAGTCTGAAATGATCCTACCTTTGACGCATGGTTGCCATAGTAAAACCAAACTTCTTCCATGCAAAGGGTGTGAAAAGGTAAAAGTTTGTACTTAAAGCTAAGTAGGTTTATTATAGGAAAATAAAAAAAAAAAGAGGGAAGAGCCACAGGGAAGGAAAACACTCCCTCAGAAATTTCATCATGGATCATGTGAGATAAAGGAGCCGTTAAAAAAGGCTTTAACGCATTTCAATTATGTTGCTTTCAACAGGTCTTGCCAAAGTCTAAAACCACAAGCTTTCAGGCAGAATGTGATAATGATGCAGCTCAAAAATGCAAATGGTGGAAACTGGATCTGATGCAGAGAGTTTGCTTGAGGTTTTGTTTGAGGTTGTTTTGAAAAACAGCATTTCTCTCCAAATCCTACCTGTCTTAGTCTGTCAAGAAGATGTATACTTGTATATAGGATGCGCTCAACAGCAGAAGTAGCAGCAGAAAGATATATCACTGATGAATAAAGAACTTTGTAGATGGATACCTGCAGGTTTAACATATAAACAAACCCTCTTTGCTGTAGTGCATTGCTGCCTGTTGCAATCGTCTAGTGAGCAAAAATATGGTACGGAAAGCTAACAGCTTTTTGCCAGCAGGTTGTCTTCAAATGCATAATTGGTACCAAGTTGTGACACTACAAAAGCTAGCAAAAATTGTAACTGATGATCAGAAAGTAGCATTTGCTGGAGAGAAAAAATTTCTCCCTGGTTTTATAGACCCTGTTAAGTAAATTGAGCCGACTGTGTAGGGTAGAGCTGTGCTGCAGCAGTTTACAGCTCTCATGCTCTCTAAGTGCACACAGCTGCTCTCCGTGTTCCCTTCCTGTCCACTTCTCACGGCTATTTTGATCCCAGGCCTATTTTGTAAGCACCTGAGAAGGTCTGCAAAGTGGCATCATCCCATCTCCAGCCAAGAGGGCTGTTTGCCTTCTCCGCTTGACATGGGAGCACTGAGGTGTGGGAAATAATGGTGGCTGCAAGGATGCTTCGTGGAGAGGTTTGGGGATCCTTCCATTACAGAAGCAAAACAGGACTCATCCTCGTGTTCTTTTCCATATATGAAGGCAGTTTTTATTCAGTCTTTCTATTTGTCACAGTGCGCATATGAAGCCATCCTCCCTTGACCTGTGATAACTGCTCTGCGAGATCACGTGCCACTTGCAGTGATGACAAAGTCATTTTATCGAGCATGGGGCAGATCCTGGGGCTTTTACTCGGATTTTTCTCAGCCATTATTTCAAGCCAAAGATCTCCTTTAGACAAACCGTCTGTAATTACAGCTGAGCTCATGTTTACACCATTCCCCCAGCAACCATCTCATTTCCAGGTCCCCTGCTTTTGCCTTGCAGAGTGCGCCTGGCTCGAGACCTTATTTTGCCTTGAACGAGCTTGGATAAGGCCAAGGTGAGATGTTGTGATTTGACCTAACTCTAGCTGAAGTCAATGCAACTTTTCTTTCTCTCATCCTATTCATTTAATATGCATCAGGATAGGGTTTTCCAGACAGTGATGATGCTTGCAGTAGTGCTATGGTGCAGTAAATAAACATCTAAGCCCACTGTGCCTATAAATAAATGTGCCCCGGTGAGCTCGCTATGTAGGGTAAAGGTAGCTGCACTGCATTGAAAAGACACCGAATGTAAGGGCCTGGAGGTAAGAATAATAAGCAAGAAGCTCTGCTCTGCATGTACATAGGAAATTTCTGCTCAAAAGTAACAGATTTTCTAGATTATGGAAATTATTTATGAAAAGCATCTGGGGATTTTTAACTGGTACAAACGAAAGGAGCTCATCTTCCCTTCCCTGCAATTTTTCAGTCTCCAACTTCTCACCTCCTGGTTGCACAACTCAAAACTGGGCTTTTATCTGAGGAAATGAATTTAGTAAAAAAATATTTTTATAAAAGTGATCTGTTTCCTGATACTGGGGGGAAAACATTACAGCTGCAGTATTTAATATAATTTAAAAGCTGATTACAGTGCATGTGGAATAAGTACTTTTCATAAGGCTTTCTACTACGTATGGTATGCACCCTAATTTGTATTAACAGCTCCTAAGGAGCCATCGTAGTTTATCAAGAAAGTAATATGCGTTTTAAAAGCACTCAAATAGAGATTTACATGATAAACCTTAATGACTCCGGAATGCATTATTAGTTATGGTACACTCCCAGAAGCAGTCACTCACTTCTGGCAAATTAGATAATTCAAGAAGCCATGAAAAACTTCAGCTCAGAATTAAGCTGTTGTTCAGCCACTCTCTAGGATTTATTTCATGCATTAAGGGGCACTTGCCACCTCAGCCTTTGTATGGCAAGTGGCTATTTTGTGCATAGGAACATCGCCATGATCCCTTCTAAAGAAAACAACCTGTTAAGCTTTAAAGCTCATTATTTATCTTATAATGGCCTTATATCTCTGGCAATATTTCCCTGCAATTGTCCTGTCAGCCAGATGCTAAGTAAGATATCAGTATAAACCGGTTTCACAATATCTGTGAAATATGGCTGGAAGATAACAATGTTACCGAGATGATGTTTTTAAATCATGACAAAAGCCAGCCAGTAAATTGATAGCTTCCATAAAGCCAATGGAAAAATTAATACCGTGGAGAAGTGGGGCTAGCAACTGCATTTCCCCCAGCAAGATGAGATCAAAGCAACTGTGAAAATGAAAATTCAATAATTCTTAATTGTGTTGAAGATTAAGACCCCCGTGATAGAAAGACTTGCATGGAACAAGAAAAAAATACACTACGTGCTCCAAGAAAAGGATTAACTGACCTTTCTCTGCCCTGGTCCAGATAATTTTACTTTAAATGTACTACTTAGTGAGACTAGTCATGTCCTTAAAAATGAGCGATTTACACTTTTTTTCCCGCTGAATTCTGAACTGACATTTTCATGCTGTCAACTCTCTTTTTTCTGGCTATTCTGCATTTGCAATTATTCTGATGTGGACAGCCTCGGTACTAGGGACTCGCTTTGTGCTGTGGCTGGTGCTGCTAGCTGGTCAGCCTCATGGTGCTGTCTGGGCATGAAAGGTTGCCTGCCCAAAAAAGGGAGGAAAGATTTAACTGCCCAGACCCATCGTCTGCATCAGCATGCAGCCAGTGTGCTGCCACAGCACTACCTAGAAGAATTTTTTTTTTTTTTGGTCCTTAGGCTTGCTTCCCCTGTGGGCTTGTTGTGCTCTGTGGTTTTCCACCTTCTCTCTAACTTTGAAGGAAAGAGCTCTGGAGCATGGGTTTGGGGGGCTGCAAATATTTGCATATTCCACTGCTATGTAGAGAAAATTAATGAGAGCAGAAGAACAGGTTTTATGTGTGCTGTACTTTTTAGACCTTGCATACCAGAGGGTCTTTGCTGGAGCAAACTTGGATAGCTAACAGCTGGCGAGGCAAATTGTTCTGAAAGATAACAAGCCTTTAACTTATTTTGAGCGGCACTATAAATGCCTACCCACCTTTGCGGGGCATGTGCTGCAAAAGATCAGCTCTTCACTGCGGTCAGGGGAAGGATGTAATGAGGGGAAAATGGGATCCAAGGGAAGAAGGATAATTTTACCTAAGTGATCTGCTCTTTACCCATGTCTCTGCATGACAGGACAGTGCAGAAATGTGCATGCAAAGGTGAATTATAGCTGAGTGGGGCAAAGCGGGAGCTGGCAGAATGCTGGGCTGGCTGTGTCAGAGCGATGACGGATGAGCGCCTGGCAGTAGGTGTATGGCTTGCACTACCCACAAGTCGTTATCTTCTGGACTGCGGAGCAATTGCTATGGCAAAATCACATAGAGCGGGTTAGTGATTAGCGTAGTGCACTGATTTCTCCTCACCTGGGCTCAATCACAAACAGGCCAGCCAGAGTCCGAGCAGCGGTGGCCAGCCCAGCGCTGCGGGCACCGGTTCTGCGGCGGGGGAAAGCTCAGCCAGCCCTCGCTGGCAGCAGGAGAGTCCCGCCTGGATGCCCAACTGCGAAGGAGAAGCTGGAAAAGGCTGCCTGGGGCTTTTCAAGGGATTTGCTTGGATGGTTTGTTGTTTTTAAAGGGCTGCGTAGCAGGGGCTGAAGGAGCAGGGTCAGGTTGCTGCCTGCGAGGAAGGGGATTGTGCCGTCTTTGTTCTTTTAAACAAAAAAAAACAACTTTCAGGAGTTCTGTGTATCTTGTAGGGCAGTGATAACTGAGTTACTGCCTTTGGAGCCCTTCTGTCCAGGCTGCTTTCAGGCCACGCATGAGTTCATTGCAATGGGAGCTTTGCTGCAGGGAAAGAAGCAGCCCTGGCTTATCCCCAGCTGACCCAAACTCAATACCTGTTTATAAAAAGGCTAAATGTCCATGAATGTAACCGCAAATCTGAAAAATTGGGCTGCCTCCAAAGGAGCTGCAGCTGCCATTTGGGTAAATGACACACAGCTTTGTTCCGTGCCGGGGAGTGGAAAAGAGGAGGTTTGGGAAGTGCCGCACTCTCTGAGGTCTGTGCAACCTGGCTGGGGGCAGTGCTTGTCTGCCCTTGGACAGGGTGGCCCTGAAACACCACAGTCCTGCCTTGGTCCTTCCCTCATAACCCGTTTTATCAGAAGCAGATGGGGTCAAAAGTCACTTTTAATTTACATCTGGTCCCTTCAAGATATGAGGTACCTAAGGGAAAGCATGTTCATCGTCGTGGCTGTACCCTTCTCCTTTCTTGTCCCAGCATTGTGGCAGCCTGGGCTTGGGGCGGAGGAAGCCTTCTCCTAGCAAGGCCATGGTAGGCAGCACAGAGGGCAAAGGATGATCTGGAATATTCAGAGGTAGCTGGAGAGGGAGTGGTGGAGACAGGTAAGGGGTGAGTGCAAACGGGGTGGAGGACTTGCACCCTCGGGTATTTTTCCTCAGCACGTGAGAGAAGAAGGGGACGCGAGTCTCCCACTGACATTTCTCTGTTGAGTAGCTGCTCAGGAAAGTGAAAAACAGAGTGTCTGGACTCATCTTCCCCTCCCTTCCCCTGAGTGTCTCACTAATAGCTGCCTGGGATGGACTTCCAGCTGTGTTAATTACCTCTAATTGGCTGCAGCTTTCTGGCCAGCCTCATCTCTCCCCAGGAGGTGATGGCCCTGGTGGGAACAGGGGTGACCTGATCCAACTGAGGAGCTGCTCCTGCTGCTTGTGGTCAGACCCCCCCTGCACAAGTCCTCGCCAGTGCTCAGCGATGAAGCGCTTTGGGCATCTGAGTAACTTGGGATGCTCAAGGGAAAATAAATGTTTTAGCTCCCACTACTTTGATAATAACTTTAGAAATATGCATACAAAAATAACAGGTTTTCCACGTAAGTTTCTTGACACAGACTTCCTTCAGCTGCCTGATTCTGCCGATCTCAATTGGAGCATTATATGAGTTTCTGGGAGCTGTAATGGGAAAATGAACCTTGAAAAGAGAGTTTAAAGTGTTCCTACAAAGACACAACGAAGTTTTCCTTCCCTCCTACCCCAAAGCTAGACTTTGCTTTGTGTGCTTGAAAAAAAGGCTGGTTAAGAGTTTTAGGTGCATTTGGTATCTGCTTGCGCAAAATCTAGGGCTTAGCTGCGAGATAAAAGTAAATCTGGCTTTATTGTTTCTTTTCCTCATTTAAGTGATCACAGTAAGAGCAGCCGTAGCCCTAACGCTGAGACTTGCTCCTTTTAAGTTTGCTTTTTGCTCATATTAGCATAAGTCAGACTTTGAAATGAATTTTCTGCAAATTTGTTTGTATGAAGTTTGGCACAAAGCAAATTCAAAAGTTGGCACGGCAACAGTGAAGTGGAAACCATTCAGAAATCCAGAGAAACAAGTCTGGCAGCATTTCAGAGTTATTTACCTTGATCTAAAATCTCACTTGTGAATACTGGGACTAGTCTAAAATATGCTGTGCTCCTCTCCATTCTCCTTTTCCGTTAACCTGGTAGGACCGTTAACTGACAAGCCTGTAGGTCTCATATTATCCTTTAATGCCCGTCACAAAAAATTGTGCTAATTAAATAGGTAACTGAATAGTTCGGTGTGGGAGTGCGATTCCTGAGATAGAGTGGACACGTCTACGGGTAATGTGACTGCTTTGAGTAATAATATTTAGCACTAATAAATTAGATTTTGGAACGGTCATAAAAATTCATGCTTCAAGGCTTAAAGTTAATCTCTGTCAGGATAAGGCCTTCATTGGCATAGATTATCCTGCATTTACCAATTAAGGAGTTTCTTGTATGTTCCTCAGAAGACTTGCTTGCTGGCTCTGAAGACAGGATTGTGTCTAGGCAGAGCATTTGTCTTACTGAGGTGGCAGCTCTCACACCAAGTGCACTGACCCATGGGGATAAGGCAAAAATGGGTGCAATTCCATGAATGTAGGAGACATTAATTGGGGTTTAGTCATTGTGCTGGGATTTGGGAGACTGCCTGCTAACTTTATTTTAGGCTTCCTACGTGGTTTTGGACAATATGGGTAATTTTTCTGTGCCTTTGCTCATCTGCTTTCAAATAAGAAAATACCATTTCTCTTCCATAAGAGGAACCATCCCTTTTCAGTCGAAACACTAACGCTTTACTGAGTAGGGATCAGTTTTTGCCTTGGGCTGGTACAGTTAAGTACCTGACACCGTACAATCATGGAACATTGACTGAATTTGAGGATTTTCAGTTTTAGCTGTGATGGTGTTGCCACTCTTGATGATAAGGATGACAGCTGTAGTTTTGCATTTTCTGAAGTTTATTGGTTTCAGCATTTGTTTTTATGTTTCATTTTCTTGTGTTAAAAACTACTTTTCACACATAATAGCCTGTTTGTTCGATTTTTTCAATTGTGAGGATGGATAGTAAAGACAATCAGGAGTTAGAAGAAAGTGAAGTAATTTGACAGTATCACTAGAATCTGAATGAAGAAATCAGGGTTAATTTATGATAAAATGCTTCTTTTGCAACACATGTTCTGTCCTATTCACACGGATTTAGCAAAAAAAGGTACCACAGAACAAGACACATCTGAAATCTCAGGAGCTGGGGAGATGCTGACAGATATAATTTGTAACTGTTTTTTCATGTCTGGAAATAAAATAAGTTATAGATGAAAAAGATGAGTTGGAGAGGAAAAGGAACTCTATTTGGATAAGCAATGTTTCCTAGTCATGTGCATGTGAAAGCCGGAAATATAACATATAAAATAACACATAAGAAGGAATGGAAAAAAAATACTATCCTGGGAAATGCGTGCCCGAGAATCGGAGAGGCAGATACTGCTTCAGAGAGGGAAGATTTGTTTCTGTAGTTACTATGAAACCTCATGAATGAAAATGTCATTCTTTCGGATTTATGATATAAAGTGCATTTTTATGGTAGGCAACAATCTCTTTGAAAGAGCAGCTGCTGGTCCAGTTCCCGTGATGCTGAAAATACACCCCCTCACCCAGAAAAAAAATAGCCAGAAAGAAAGAGCTCGAAAACACTATGGTTTCTAATTACCCCTCCACCTTCCACTTCCCTGGCCAGACCACTGCTGCTCTGCTTCTCTCCGCCCCAGGATATTAGTTATCACCCAACCAGCCCCAGATAGCTGCAAAATAATCATTCAGTACCCGCGATACAGCAATTCATTTGCAGCTGCTACTGTCCCAATCTTTCATCGCTCTCTGCTGCTCACACCGAACAGTTTAGAAATATGAATAAAGCCCTCCAGGAAAGCAAAGCAGCCAGAGAAAACGTACGTGTGTGTGTGTGTACGTGCTTAGTTGCTGGGTTCTGTGCAACCTTCCCTGTTCAAGGTACAACGCCGGCTCAGTGCTCAGCACGCTCTTGGGCTACACCTGGTGCTGGGTCAACGCACTTGACTTTGCAGGATGGCCAACAGCCTGCCAGAGCAAAGGTGGCCGAAGGTTACTGCTTTCAGAACAGTATGGCATCTGGAGCTGGCAGGGTTTTGCTCGCTGCACATCGCCGGTTCGGCACAGTAGGTATCTCCACATTTTTAAGGAACGCGGAGTGGCCAGCAGGATAACGCCAATGGTATCTCAAATGTGGCCGGCTAATTGCTGCCCTGCCCCTCTGAGACATTGCAAAACATATATAGGTGCAAAACTTACACAGCAAACATGCATACGCTAGGGGTTTGACTTCTTCTGTGAAATATATACTCAGCCCTATCAGACTGCAGTTGATTTGCAGTCCCGCTCAGAGGGGCAAGAAACCGAGCAAGAAGTGCCTGGGTGAAGCTGTGGGGGGGCTCTGGCTGCAGTGGGGACTTCAGTCCTGCTGAAATCCACAGCCTGGGGACTCACCACGCAGTGAGAAGCCCGTGGACTCCATCCCTGTTGAGCTCATTTTTCCAGCAGGTTCCCCTCTGTGCAGGACCCTCCTCAGTACCTCTCCGATGCACCTCTCCAAAGCCCACTGGCATGTTCACAGGGGTGGGAGAAATGGGGTGCTGCCTCTCCTCCCACGGCTCGGGCAATCCCCACGGGGTTGTGCAACGCCTTTTGCGAATGTTGCGTTCACGTGCAATGTCTAAATGTGTTTAATTGATCTTTATGGCTATATGTGTGTCTTCTACCTGGCACAACCAGAAGCTTTAATTGGCTATCATGTCACATGCTTCAATAATAAATATCCCAATTAGATAAAATTAGGCTTATTAGTTCAGTAACTACTTTGTGTTACGTATCATGCATGAAGGCACACAAATGTTGCTGGACAGTCTCACGAACCGAATACACAGATATGCATTCAGATCTCATGCTGGGGACTTGCTCCTGTGCCTCTGCTTGAAGCAGCTAACAATGTGTTTCATCACAAAATATAGAGACTTTTGATACAGGGTGACACTGTTACAAAACAGGTTTATGTGACCATTTGTGACCTTGAAATACCTTAACATAAAATCACTCGCCCGCAACACGCCTGTTTTCTAACCTGTAGGAAAGGTGTGATGACCGCTAGTCGGTTTATAGGGGCAGGTTAAAAATGAAAGGCTGATGCCTGTGTTCTCAATTCTCCATTTCCCAGGGAAGTCTGAAGGACTCTTGATGCCAAGCTGCTTTGAATATCTAGCCCTTAATTTTGGGAACTCTTTCAAGATAAAGTGTTGTTATTGTTGGTGTTTCCAGCTTTCAGCAGATCCCAAATTTGTGATATTGTATTTCTGTCTCCCATCAGCCAAAGTAAGGCAGTGCACAGCCACCTTGTAACGAACAGAAGAAAGGCAAGTGACTTTGTCATACCTATGACGAAATATTTGTATCTGACTTTGTATCAACTCTGAGACAAGGACCAGGCTGGGTTTTGTCCAAAACAGTTTGTTCATCTTTAGCTGACAAATGGGACTAAAAAAAGGTCTTTATACTCAGTCTCTGGCTATTGTTGGCATCATGCTCTATAATCCCTTCTGTTGGGTTATCAAACTCCATCATAAAAATAGTCAGGCTTTTTTCCCCTCCATCACTGAGGGATACTTTTCACATTCTAATCCCTTTAAGGTAAGGCAATTTGACATGTAATATAGTTTTCAAGGCAGAATATGTTACGAAGGCAAAATTAAGTAGTAACATTTATTCTCTGATTGCCTTTATAAACTCCTAACACATCTTGGCACGCTTAGCTTTTTTTATGTTTCTGACGTGCATAAGAGATGAAAGTTATCAGTGTAAAGAAACACAAAAATAATTAAGGATGCTGTCACAGGTGATTATGATATTTATTCATGCACATCTGGGGGCTTCTAAGGCTTATGGCATGGTTCAATAGAAATGACAGGGTTGGGTGTTTTTTTTTTAGTATTAACAGTTATTAAATGTGTCAAAGCTAGTGAAGTCAGAGGAGCTTTACGAAGACAAATGTATGAGCAGCATGACAGCTGGTGAAACTCATTGATGAATTCTAGTAAGATTGATTGGAAAGAATCACCCCAACTTCTTGTGTGTTGGTGGATTTTAAATTAATTATATTTTAACTGCTTTGGAGACAGACCTGAGAATAAATTTGGGGAGCCCAATGTAAGTAGCCGTTCAATAAATGAGAGAGAAATAGAAAAGTAATCAACATTTTAGCTGTGTACAGAATGAAAAAGAAATCAAACACTGAAAATATTATTACAATGCCATTAACATAAATCAATTGCATGCTCTCTCCTCAGAATCTTTTTTCATTTCTGGTCATCCTATCTCATAAAGTCTTTAATGGATATAAAAAGAGTGCAGACATTGACAATGAAAAATATTAGAGACGTGTAGAGATTTTTGTAAGAGGGGAGGCAACGAACTGGCATTGCTTAGAAAAAAGCTTTAGGTCCAATACGAGACTTAAACACCTCAGCAGGACCAAGGCGGGTCGTAGGTGCAAAATGTGGTCCCTTGACCTCCTCACTTACCTCCTCCCTAGCCCTCAGGGTCCCTAAACTCCATAAGCATGTTGGGTTTTTAATTCAAGGTCCCAGAGGCTCACGGTTGTGTATCTGATTGGCAGCAGCTGCTGCTGCTGCTGTGGGTCACGGAAAAGCCCTGCGGCACCGAGGTACACGGCAAGGGGGAACAGCTCGCCCCTACTTTTGGGACAGGCACGACCGACCGCAGCCCAGCCTGGGGCTCTTCCCAAGGCCTGCGGTTATAGAAACAGTCAAAACGGGCCAAAACACTCTTTAAAAAGATGCGGTTCTCTGAAAGACCAAAGGTCTCGACCTCGAGAGCTGGTTCTGTGCCACATACCCCCTGGCGGAGGTGGGATTTCAAGCCTTTCCTCTCGGCGTCTTCTCTGGGTACCTTGGTTTGGGGACCGTCCAGCGCAACACACCGGCTGACTTGGAGGATTTTAACTCCCTGCCCCCTCCAGAGTCAGCTGCTAAAATGAAGCTCCTGAGACATCTTTATCATGCTAAAATATTTGCCACAAGATACACACCAATTGCTTAATACAATTTAAAAAAAAAATCTAGACATTTCTGTAGGTGAAGAGAGCATGTATCAGTGTTATTGAACACTACCAAATTTTTTAAAGGATATGTTATCTCATGCTTTAAGGTATAAATCAAACATGCAGCCACAGTGGGCTCAGGCAATGGTTCCCTTCTTGGCAGTTTCCTCTGTGGTTTTGTGCCGTCCCCAGGAGGAGACGTGCAGGCTGGGGTGATCCCCAGACACGATGCAACTTGGAGATGCTACAGGCAGAACTTCTCGAGGCGTTTCAGCAGAAGGGAAGGAGACCTGTCTTCCCTGCCATTGCATTCGGGGTGGGCTCAGCCCCCAACTCACACAGGTGCTCCTGACACCTCATCCCTTCTACCTTTCTCCTTGTCAAATGGAAGAGAGAAAAGAAACGGCATTTCTGAGATGTAAATAATGTTTAACGGGCGGGCCTTGGAGTTGTTAAGGAACTTGCACGCTTATGCTTAAGTCATTTTGGTGGTTGATTTAGAGCCAAATCCTGCTGGCCTTACTGAAGCAATTAGCCTGATTATTGCTGGAGGGATACTCGCACAATTAAGGTGAGCAGTGTTTGTTCTTTATTCTAGAAACTAGTTGCCTGTGCAAAAGTAGCTGACACAGTAGTGGTGCTGAGGCAGTACGGTGACGGGCACTTAGAGAAATCTTCAGACACAGATGAAAACCTGGTGTCTTTCCAAGAAGAGGGATGGATAGATGGACCATCCGCCTGACACTGTTCTGAGTGGAAAGCTAAAACCTGACGGTGAGAGACATGTCCTCACGTGTTTGCTCTGTGGGACTCCGACTGTTGTTGCTTCTCCAGCTTCTCCAAAGGAGGGAACTGGCTAATTAGATCTACAATTGCCATTTATCAAAAAGAGCATCTGAAGCCTTCCAGTGCTTTTTTTTTTCTCCCTTCTCTCCCTGCTATTTCTAAGGCACCTATCAATGTGGTACATAAGTACCATCTGGATACCTGGCTAGTGACCAGCAGGCTGTGATACGTGAGGCTTTTAAATAGAGACAAGAGGCTGGAGAGTAGAAAGAGTAGACAAAGAGTGGAAAGAGTAGACAAACAGCATGTTTTAATGGAGGCTGAAGAGGGTGTAAGTGAACTTAGAAACAGAGGGGCCTGAGAAATTATTTTGTCCAAGATTTTCTGCTCAAAGAAGAGGTGGACTATGTGAAATCTTCTAGGAACCTCCCTAGGTATATTTAAATTGCCTGAGAAGTGTGCTTGCAGTCTAGCAGGGCTGCTGCGTTGACTCCATAGGTGAACACTCACCCCGGAGCAGGAACACCTCTGCGGAGGAAAAGTCCTCCTGCTTTGCCAGGAGAACCTCTACACGTTGCTCTGGATGCCAGCACTTATTTGCATTTATGGCACAGATGTGCTGGAGTTTTATTAAGGAAGGGCACAGCATTGAGATCGGGAGTCCTGATTTTCTTATCCCTCACCCTGAATTCAAGGAAATTTAGAATGTTTATTTGGCTCATAAGAAATCAAAGACACTTTACATGATGGGTATTTGCCTTTTTGATCGATCTTAAGAGTTTATGAATAGTCTAGTCCAAGGTTTTAGTGTGAAGACACTTGTGTCTTCTTGCTGATGATAAATTCACTCATGTCAATAGAGTTTACCAGTTGTGTTAGTGCTGTCCCCCATGTGGGTGCCTGTGTGTGAGGGAAATAACGTCTCAGTCTGGCAGAATATCATTGCTAAGAAAACTTCTGTTGTCATTTACTGGGAATTTTCCCTGAACTCTGATGATTCTGGTGTAGAGTTAGGGCTTCTGGTGTTATGACAGAATTTTGCAAATTCTGTGATGGCTTTTGACAGTCCAGGTCCCAGTAGGGAAAGACGCCTCACTTGAAATCAATCAACTTCTTCATCACACAGGGAAAAAAGAAAAAAGAAACCCGCCTAGAAACTCAAACCTAGTTTAAAAGGGGATCCTCTCTGACTGAGCTGAGTTACTGCAGATATCTCTATACTACAAGCATATTCATGTAGGGAACCCTCTAAAGGCAGGCGCACCTAACAAAGACATCCTGTTCACGCTTAATGCACCAGATAAATTGTTTTAAAATGCAGAGTTATTTTGTGAGTTCTTAGTGAATAAGCACATCCACATATGCATCTCTGAAGAGATTTTTAATTAACCGCTTTCAATCATTTTCTTTTTGTAAAATTAGAACAATGATGGAATAGACTGGCTGTAGAGTTTGGCCAAGGAAAGATTATACTAATCCACTTGAAATATGACTAAAACAGAAAACAAGAAGAGATAAAAGCAATTTCTTTTTCAAAGCCTGTTTACCTGTGACAAAATCCTTCTAAATCAGCTGCACACAAATTATGGGATCATCTTAATTAAACTCTACCAAAAAGATTTTGCTGCGGACTTCTTGGGATATTTCACAACCAGACAGTATGTCCTGTGATGCCTTTTGCAAGATGGGGGAACACTTGTTTCATACAATTAATAATTAGGAGAGCAGCAGAGCTTTCAAAGAGCATACTGGCAGCAAGATCAACATATCGTATGGGAGTAAACGAAGAGGGGGAATTTGTCAGAAGTTTATGCTATGGGACTTTTCATTTGCAGATCCTCCAGTTAATAAAATGCTATGGTTACAAATGAACTTTCTTTGTTCCCTGCTTGGATTATTGCTCCCTAGGCCTTGAAGTATATATGCTTTGTTGAAGGAATTGAAAGATGTCCTAGTTGCTTTCCTTCTGAAACTCTTATTGCCTAGATCAGTAAACTTTGCCAAATCACAACAGTCCTCCTCACACCAAGTCTGCAAAGACTGTTTTTCACACCTGAATCAATTCTTTCCCTATCACCACAACAGCAGCTCTGGAATTCAACATATAAGCGTAAAAACTGCTCATCAATAGCTAGATGGGCCCCGACAATCGAAGACCAAGGAGGGCAGACAAGCTGTTGTCCTTTTTTTGCCCTTCAGTTCTTTTATAACTTTTGGGCTCTGCAACATCTTTTTGTGGTCAAGGTGTGATTATCTGAAGCCTGTTTCTGCAGAAGTCCCACTGGGTCATTAGGACAGAGGAATTTAGGGTGGTTTGCCTAGAAAATGTGCTGTGCCAGGACTGCGACTGCTCCTTGCTCCCCATACTTCACTCCTGGCTATGCCCTTCTCCTGCTTTTCTTGCACCAGCTCTGGTGCTTGTTGGCTCCCAACTGGGCTTCCTCAGCCAGCTAAAACCAAAGCACAGTTTTCCTGAAGGTTTTGTGAGCTGAACTGGCTCCCCAGAGGGCCAGGTGAGGCTGGGAAGGTGCAGGAGAGGGTGGCTGGGTGGGAAGGGGAAGGCAGCGGGACTGGGCAATGCCAGCCCTGGGGCAGCTACAAGCTGCCAGGGCAGCCTGGCTGCTGGGTCCCCTGGGCTGCCCCCCAAAAAACATACGCTTTTAACCAAGGTCGGAACATCAGCCTGTTTGGCAGTAGTGCTGAGGAGCACACCTGCTCCTGTGGATGGAGAGGGACACAAGTCTCCAGAAGGATTTTATATTCCTTTGTTTCCTCTGACTTTGATTTAACCATGGGCTGTGATGCTTTAAGTACCAGATATTAATTAGAAGTGGTAGGGAGTGTGTCCCAAAGGGACCATACTCCTGGTCTTCTCACCATTCCTAGTTTGACTTATTTCAAGTTATTGCTCTGAAACATTATTTATTCACTCAGGAGCCTGACGTTTATAAGGCCTATCTAAATTTGCAAATAACTAATGGTTGTCAGTAAGGAGTACCACTCTGCTGAGGTGGAAAATAGCTTGCCCGCTAGTAAAATACAGCCAAGTATACTGAATGTTTTCTGCAATGATTCTTTAAGGCAGGCAATGTTATCTTGTCCCCTCTTTGGTACCGTGCCTCAGCAGGCACGCAAGGACAGTGCCGTCCAGAGGGCTCCTGCCAGGACGGTGACCTTGGACAGATGAACCACCTTGGGCTTAAGCAGAAACTTCAGTCCCTCTCTGATCCACTGAAAGGGAAGTGGGGAAATAGGACAAATGCTCTTTTGTCTCCTCTGGTCTTCAAAACCCTTCTGACGGTGGTTCGTTTAGGACAATGCAGTGGCACGCAGAGCGGGAGGAACACAGAATTCAGACAAAATTGCTGGGTACCTGGGGATGGCTGGGGCACAGGTCCTGACTGCTCACGTCCACTGTCTGGGTATCTAGCTATAACCCCCTTTCAGTGTTTTGGAGACACTTAACATCTACAGCTAGTGTGACTTTTTTTTCCTTTCTTCTGAAGGACACCTTCCCCGCTGCTTTTGGATCTACCAGTCCCTGTGATGGGGAGTTGTGGTGCAGAGCAGTGCCAAGGGGTTCATGTCCTGGTTTCAGCTAGGATAGAGTTAATTTTCTTTCTAGTAGCTGGTATAGTGCTGTATTTTGGATTTTGTATGAGAAGAATGTTGATAACACACTGATGTTTTCAGTTGTTGCAAAGTAGTATTTAGACTAAGTCAAGGATTTTTCAGCTTCTGATGCCCAGCCAGCAAGAAGGCTGGAGGGGCACAAGAAGTTGGGAGGGGACACAGCCAGGGCAGGTGACCCAAACTGGCCAAAGGGGTATTCCATACCGTGTGATGTCATGTCCAGTATATAAACTGGGGGGAGTTGGCTGGGAGAGTCTGATCGTCGCCTGGGGACTGGCTGAGCATTGGTCAGCAGGTGGTCAGCATTGCATTGTGCATCACTTGTCTGTCTTGGGTTATATTTCACTCTTTTTTTTGTTATCTTCCTTTTCACTCATTATTATCATTTTTTAAAATTATTTTTTATTTAAATTATTAAACTGTTCTTATCTCAACCCATGAGTTTTGCTTGTTTTCAATTTTCCTCCTCATCCAAGGGGATGGCTGGGGAGGAGTGAGTGAGTGGCTGTGTGGTGTTTAGTTGCTGGCTGGGGTTAAACCACGACAGTTCAGCAGGCGAGATAGGCTGGTGCAAGCTTTGATGAGGTTTTGTCCAGTTATGTGATGCAGAGGGTTACCTAAAGAGCTTGTGCGTTTTCTAGAGTAGTTTTGAAAGACTGTTGAGGACCTTAAGGCTGCCAGGTCACTCCTTCTGTAGAGTTATAGAAGGAAACGATAAATAATAAATAGTGGGGATGCCCAGGTGCATTTGTGACTGTGTTGCTGCCTCCAACCTTTCAAGGATCTTAGAAGAAGATGCTGCAGCTCCAAGATGTTGCTGTGTGTCCCTGCAGGGCTTATCAGTGGGAGCTCTCTGCTCTCAACCAAGCATCAGAGGCACCAAAGCAAGGACCAGAGGGGCAACCATCAATGTGGGCAGAGAGCACTGGGATTTGACTTTTTTTGTGTTTTCCCTTTAAAAATTAACATCTTCTTTAAAAGTGGTCCATACAAATTTATCCCACTTGGCACAAGCAGAGATGGGCGTTAATTGTGGGTAATGGGACAGCTTTATATTAACAAAGAAAAAGTATTTGAAGACCTAATAGGAGTTTTAGTGGTATCCAGGGGGAGTTCCAAGTTGTGATTTCATTCCAGACTACATTAAGTCAATTTTTGTCCTAGCAAAGATCCTCTGTGTTTGCTTTGCTTTTAGTTCCTCTAATTCTTCTTGTTCTCTTACTCTCCCCAAGCAGTATTAATCTGGCGCTACACGTGCCCTGACAGAATACGAACACACATGTATTGCCCGTAGTGACTCTCACTGTGTGGCTCACACATAGTGCTTGCCTAAACACATAGTTTAGGCACGTTTCTACTTTTAGAATAAATAAGGATATCTAGGATCATTGAACTTTAAAATCACTGAAAAGGTAAAAAAGTCCATCTAATGGGGGCATAACACTGCTGGCTGGCTCTGTGCAGTCGCAGCAACCTTGTTGATTCAGCACTTGCCTGACTTACTCTAATAAAGCGGGAAGTATTTGGACAATACAGCTCACTTGGTAGGAGACCTAAGGTTTCCTCCTTTTTGACATAAGTACGGTGCAAAAATAATTCAAAAGGCAAATATATTCCTGCTTGATAACCTTTTCCTTCTCATTTGTTTCTGAGTCAAAAGAACTCGGTGTTTTGACAGCTGATTTTTTTTTTTTTTTTGTCTCTGAGATAAAACACTTGACAGAAATTCCTCTCTCAACCGATTTTCGCTGCTTTTAAACCATGCACCAGATGTTAGTTAGATAGTTTTCTTCTGGTCTGTTATTTTCACAACTCTTCCGTGCCATGTCATCAGAACCCTGCATGGCAAAAGTCAAACCACGTCACCCCCTTGCTTGACTGCACCCGTGGCGAGCACCCAGGTAGCGCCTGCACGGGGAAGGATCGGGAGCGACGGCTCCAGGGCTTGCCGTGGACTGGGTCTGGTACGACCATAAACCTTGAGGTTAATGATCCAAACTCACTAGATTCATTGTTAAAAATTGTACAGGTGTATTTATGTGTTCACGCTGTGTCAAGCCCTACCTCCTACGTACAGGCTCTGTGCGTGGCTGGTCGCCCTCTCTGCCAGAGGTCACCCTCATTTTTCCTCTCTTTCAATGCTTTCTCTCCTGCACTCATTGCATTGCCGCTGATGCTCTCTTGCTGTCCTCCCTGTTGGCTGTCTTCATGTCACACAATGTGTGAGACAGGCACAACAGGAGAGCCTACAATGTGGAAAATTTAGAAATTTCCATGATGGTGTTTTTTCCTTTTATTTTGGCTGCACGCACAGTTTCCACAGGCATTGTGGGCTTATACTGGAGAGTTAGGGAGAATAGGGGGACGTGGCAAGCACTGTAAGAGAATGGCCCATGCAGTGCACGATGGATGATGCTGACTACTCGTTTTAACAGAGCTGCAACAATTCAAACACTTTTCATGAATATTCATATGAAACTGAAGGCTGTTTAACCCGGCTCTCACATCTGCCTGGTGGGAGCACTTCAGTGCTTATGTGTTGCTCATACGACCACTTGCAAGACATGAATTTTAAACCTGACTGCTCAGATAGTGATGGAAATCCAATATGAAACAGTATTCTTGGTTGTGAAATTTGCAATTCACTTTCTGTGAGTTAGCTATACAAATCATCTAATCAAGGAACACCACATGACTGAACTAAGCAACACAGTATGAATTTGCAAACATTTGCCATTCCCAAAAGATCTGTAAGCTGAGAGTTACTCACTGAAGAAATTCCCAAATAATATCAAATAAATAAATAAATTAGCAAATTGCATGAGCTCCACAGACAATTCATAAGCAGAAGGGCAAGTGAGATTCATGGCAAAAAGTATTCATTGAGCTTCTGAAGAAACCAGGGAAATTGTTTCTCGGCACAGTAAATCAATCTGATGCAGTTTGCTTCATTATGTGCTGTGTGTTGATGGAGCAAAGGGAATGCTGAGAGATTTGGAGTTACTTCTGACAGGATCTCAGATGAATGGATATTTGCTGCTGGCAGAAGTTTTTGTAAGTGGCAAATTTGTCTGGAATAGTTCTGAAAGCAGATTTAGTTTTGGATCATGGGATTTGCAATATGTCTTATTTTACAGTTGAAAATGCCTGAAACATGAACCTGCTCCTGATACAAAATTTTGCTTTGCATTTTGCCTTATCTGGAGCTTTACGTTCAGGCCCGTTCCCTGAGCACCGCCGCCTGTATTTCCATTGCATCATTAGTACACTATCCTCACCCTTATTTGCAAGGCAGGGCTATTACCCTGCCCATTTTGCAAAGAGGCTGGGGGACTTGCCCAGGTCCCCTGAGAAGTCTGTGGCTGGGTGCAGGTTGAACGCAGCCTCCCACGTCCTTGTGCTTTTACCCCTTCAGCCCCTTCCTTCCGAAAGGCGCTGATGTAAAACGAAGTAAAATTGTCTAAGCCTCTGGACAAAAGTGAGACGGAGAAGGAAAAAATAGGTACTTGATTTCCACATGCATTGCTCATTTCTGACACAGATTTAATATCTCTGCATAACATCTCTTTGATCCATACTGCAAACCGCTAGAAACAATTTCTTTGGAAGAAAGTTTTCACTGTTATCCTTATGTACTAAGTAGTGTATATAACACAGGTCAAAATGATTTTTATCCCAATTTGCAATGTGAAGTAGTGCAGTTGACCGAAAAGTTGTTGGTTGGATCAAACGGAGAATATTTATGTTACGTTTCTTAAAAGGAATTCTTACCATTCCTGGTCCAATATTGCTTCTCTTTGGCACAATCTGTATTTATTTTGGCTGAATGCATTTAGCACTTTTGTTGTTAAATTGTCATTAGTGTTTTGTTATTAAATGAATTATTTCATGACCTATTTACAACACGGTATAATAGACTGAAATTCTCCTTGAAGGGAACGTTAGTTAGGATGAGTAAATTCAAATTACTTGGTAAGTCCCTGCTATAAAGGAATTCATTCTCTAATTAAGATTTAATGAAAACAATCAGTCTAACAGAATTCTCCAAGTTGTGAGCTTTTGACAACAGTGTTGTAAAGTATGCTTAATGACACCCACATTAAAGTAGATTAAAAATGGCACCATAATCTTAATTTTAAAATTTAGCATGGCAAGTGATACCATACCTCTTACTGCAAGATATGACTCTCAGCTTCTTAAGTGCATTTTTAATAGCTCCTGTGAGAAGCATTTCCGTAAGCAGAACATTTTATTGTTACTAAATACCACTCACTCTGAAGTCTCTCTGTTGTTTGGAAATGAAACTTTAATGCACAAGTCGAAACAATTCATCAACGCAGGGAGCATCACACTCGGATCAAACACACCAAATGATAAGGATTCTGCATATGCACGGACAGAAGATTTTCATTCCTTAAGTTCCTGCTACTTATCTCGGTGAGGGTCATATGCAATGACAAAAATGCAAACTTGCAGCCCAGCACTGAGCAGGACCCCACGCAAACCTCACTGCCCTTTTTTTTGCCACGCGGACCTGACTCTTTGATGTTTGGACATTTTCTTGTCTAGTAATGCTGAGCAGGCGCATCATAAAAAAGTACATGAGGCTTCTAACTTTGCATATCACCTCTTGGGCTTCTGGCTGGGAAGAAACCAGCTTTTTCAAGGGGAAGCTTTCCTGTTATACTACTGAGCGTTCATTCCCCCCTCAGCCCTTGCTCCCAACCCTTTCAGCATCCAACTAAATGTCATTTACATCCTTCCCCACAGCGTTGTTTCTCAGAGGGAGGGAGGGAGAGTGGCAGGGGTCTGGCAGTGGCACAGGAGGAAATCGAACCTTTTTTTTGTGTCTGAAACTACAATTCTCATCCAGCAAAACAATGCCAACAGTGCAGGGGAAGCTTTGATTATGCAAAATGGATGGACACATCACGCCTTTTTTTGCAATAGGTTATAACCTAAGGAGTTCCTCAGCCGGAAAATCCCTCCCGCCCCCCACCCTGGCTCTGTTTTCTCCTTTTCAAATGACATCGGTGGCACTCCAGACACATTTTACACATTAATAGCATCTCCCCCTCATCTTACAAGCTCCCTAGCTTTCCTCTTCCCCTTTTATTTTAGGGCAGCTTCCCCCCTCCTCCCATCTCAGAAACAGCCCAGCAGGCTCGGTAAAAAAAGGAGTAAAGTGTTTTCTGCATGACCTCTATGTATTTTACTCCGTGGGAAGAGCAACGTGGAATGCACCCTCAGCAGGCGGCGAGATTTGAACCGGTTTGTCCTCGAGGCATTTCTGCCATAAAACGCAGGACTATCAACAGTATTTCCACCCTTGGCTCCCCCCCCCCCCCCCCCCCACCCCCCAGGTCCCATCGCCCCCTCGCCGCTGCTGCCCACTGCACCTGGGTGGGCTGGCTCGGAAAGCCGGGGAGCAAAGCGCAAACAACGGGCACCGACCAGCAACAGCTCCCTTTGTTTCCCATGCAAATCCTACCTCCGAGAGTTGTCACATCTTCCTCCGAGGCGAAGCCTAATTATTAACAAACAGAGATCCAGCGGAATCCTCCAAACTGCCACCGGTTGTTAAGCGCTGTCATCGTTCCCTCCTGGTGCTTAAACCTTTTTGGACCATTAATGTCACAACCCCCGCTAACTCATAGCTTAGTACTCCCTGCTCAAAATGTCTGAAATAGTTTGGAAGGACAATAGGAATGACAGGCACACTAGACAGCCATGCTTGAAATTAGTTATCTCAAGCTGACTTAAGGCTGTTTTGTAGTGCTTTTAAGGCATGCACTCGGTAGGGTTTATTAACCTAGGCTAGACATGCCATTCCTGCTTTTATTCAGTGCTGTAATAGGATGGCTGCTAGAAATGCAGCGATAGGTCTAACCCCATTCATCCCTCCGTAGCTTTTAAACCTCCCCGGGAGAGGAAATAGCTTCAGTCATCCTTAAACTTACTGAGGCTACTGTTCTGCAGAGCAGGGTTTCACACATTGTTTTGAAACTAAGGAGAAAATCACTCCCGGGAATGGAAGGTGCCGTAGCTCTCACGACTGTTGTGAACGGCAAGATGAACGCGACAGCATCCGCCCCCACCGCAAGCCGAGGCTGTCGCAGGAGTTGGTGGAAGTAGCGATTGGAAGCTGAAAGTTCATAAAACTCTATAAGGCAGAGGTGGCACAAAGCAAATGAAGGGGACGCATAGACCGTACCGTGGTTTTTATTTACAGAGTCACAGATGTACGCTACACTACGCTTCCCAAAAGGCAAAATACAGTTTGCAGCTAGCAGGGTCTCGCGATCTAAATTTGCAAGTTGATAGCACCTGGGGTACTAATGAGCAGAAGAAACGTGAGCGATGCACAGCATTCGCAGTGCCTGTGATGTGGGCAAGAGGGGTGGTGAGAGGATGCTATTGGAGGCTCCCGTTTTCAGTAAAACCGTGCGCATCTCCAGATCCTAGGTCAGACATATTAGTGCTCTGCTGACACCTTGGAACCTTTTTCTTCTTGGTTGTCAGTTAATAACCAACCCAGGTCAAGATGGATCAAAGCTTGTTAACATCTGCTGTCGGTTCAGTGTTGCTGATCTCAGTGTGGTCCCTAGTGGACAAATGTAGAAGCCACCAGCACAGATGTGTCACTGCCAGCAGCAATGGCACACGGGCTGAAGGACTGGAGAGGCAACCTTTTGCCGAGGCAGGCTGGGAGAGAGCAAGTGGGGAGTTAGCATTTTTGCTGCTTGTTCAGCACCTGCCTGACTTTTTGGTACAACCAAGTTCACAGCCCTTGGCTTAAAGTGAAGATGCCACGCATGGAGAGGTCTCAGAAATGAATGGCGTTTAGAGAGATTAAGGAGGAAAGCAGATCACGGTGGAAAGCCAGCTGTGGCTGCCTGACACCGTGGGAATGAAGGTGTTAAGAGAGCACTAATGGCAAATATGCATTAGGTTTTTAAATGATTGGGACCTGAGGGCGCTGAGGGCTGGTTAAGGTGTAAGCCTTCTCCTCTGAGAAGTTCTGGTTTGGATTCGTGTTGGTCCTTTGCACTGGTGACTGTTACAGACTATTTGAAAGTTGCCCTTGCAGGACAGGAGGCTGCTGGTCCGTGCTGAGCTAGCTGGTAAATCCTGCCTTGTTCCTAGGGGGAAAGTGGCCAACTTAAAACCCTCTTTTTTTTCCACATCGCTTCTTGCCACCAACACATCAGGTGCCCACACTGCCAAGGGCTGTACCTAACCGCACGTCAGTGTGTGTGCTCAGCGCGGGCTACAGGTCTCCCTCCTTCTGAATTGGCCTTCATGAAAACTATTGAGTGAAAGCAAGCCATGGATGCTGATGGGGACACCTGGGGCTACCACAAGCATGATATTTGCCCCTGAATCAATATTGCTCCTAATTGGGCTGCCTTTGCACTCTGTGCTTCCCTATGCCTGCACTTGCTGTTGTTCTTGGACACCCTTCCTTCCCCTTTTCATCCCCCTGCACCTTACACAGTCACTGTGTTGGAGGGGAGGTCTCAGGGTTTTGTTTCTCAGTTTACAGTGGGGGATTATTAGCGCCTTAAGCTTCTCCCAAAATTGGTGGGAGCAAAGGGGACTTTGAATTTTGTAGGCATGAATCTCGGGGAGGACCATTACATGCTGACTGCTAGCACAGCTGCCAGAACACCACCTGCTTTGTGAATAATTTAAAGAATTTTTTCACTGCCACTTATCTAGCATTTTGCATAAGAACTACATTCACCTTAAGGCAGGTGAAAAAAAAAGGGGGGGGGGGGGGGAAGAAAAGTTCTCTTTGTCCTGAGCAAGATACTTCTGTCTCGCGAAGGGGTTCACTGTGCAGTTGGTTTTTAAGTGGGATGACACAGCAGTTCAAGAGACATTAGAGAGATTCCTGCTGGAGGTACACAGGTCTAGGGGTGCTGACTTTGTTGACGATCTTTTGAGAGATTTCAATACTAAACTGGACACAACAGCGTCACAATGAGAGGTTAAAGCAGGTGATCATTGCCACCCATGTCTACAGTTCACCAATTCTGTATGCTGAATACAAGGTGGCTCATAAAGAACGGATGACTATCCCAGCTCCCCCCTCCCTTATGCAGTGAATAAATTACCAATGGACCTCCCTGCCACAGTGATCCCAAAGGCTTCAATCCTTTGCAGTAGGTTAAAGTCACTCAGAGTTGGTGGTCAACAGGTGATAACCATCTGTGAGAGCTGTGTGATCGAACGGACAAGGAGGTGTATTTACATTGGGTGGTAATTGAAAGGGGGGTAAACTGTTCAAAGTGTAAGGTGTAGGCCAATGGAGGAAGATCAGAAAGGTCTAGAGGCTGATTAGTTCAAAATGGTTCAGTCTTAGAGAGATATTCTGAGATACTCCCCCTTTCCTCAGGCTTTTTCTAATTGCTGAGCAGCAACAGCAGCTGCCATCAGTGATGGGACTCATGCACGTTCCCTACCCTTGCTGTGGCTTTACTGCTGTTGCATCTTTCTGATACACCAATCTGCTCCGTGCTGGAAACAAGATATAGAGAGTGATGGAGCACTGATCTGATCAGATATGGCAATTTTCTGTCTTCCTGGACTGTATGAATGTTGCAGAGTAGGATTGCCCTGAGAAAGAGAGGGCTTAAATGTGCTTTCACTTTGCTCTCCATTGGCAAAATCCTACTGACTTCCACAGGAGCTGAGATTGCTGCTCAGCTCTGCAGCAGCAGACCCTCTTTGAGAAAACCCATTGCTTGCAAAGGAGTTGCAACACTTTAAAACGTTTCTGTTTCTGACCAGTGTTTGCTTAGGAAATGGCCAAGGAGGATGAAGGAGAGGAAGAATTCAGAAGATTTATAGTTTGCATGCTGACTGTAAGTCAAACTATATAATGAATGGAGCAACTAATGCATAATTTCATTATGAGTCATCCTAATTATAAGGAGAATTTGATAGCTACATAACTAGAAAGTGTAACTATCTGTTACAAATACACATTTCTAATTGCACAGGGAAGTACACAATATAATTAAAGCTGCAGGTTACACATACAATAACCTTTTCTTCCCCTGTGGTGACAAATTCTCTAGGAACAGTATGAATTTGTTTTGAAGTCATATACCTATCAGACAGCATTCCTTCTACCCACTTGCTGAGACTTTTTCAAACAGCAGCAGGGAGTCTCACTAATCCATAGATACTTGGTGTGAATTGCGTATTAAAAGAATTGCAGGAATGATCCGTCGATGGTTCTTCCATGTTGGGTCCCTCTGTAGAGTGTCAGTGGTCAATGGAGTGTTAGCCTGGCAGAGCTACAGATGTGACATGCACAGCAGGTAATGGGTTGTATTAACTACGTATAATTACAGTGTAAGGGAAAATTAGTCTTAACAAGGAGGAGGATCCTTCAAAAGTGGCCAAATTCTGTCATACACATCTAGATACTCTTGGGCTTTGTGGAGCCTGAACTTGGAACTGAGTTTTGCAGATGGCAGCTATTCCCTAGAAAGGGTGAGTCCAACATGGGGGAAGATAAATTCCTAATGGTGATCTTGGCTACACGCATTAATCCCACTTCTGTCTTTTAAATGCAAGAATTATCAAGGAAGCCAGTTGACGTCAGCCCCTACATTTACAGCTCTGGCTCATTTCCCTTCTTCTTCCTGCGGTAAAACAGGCAGCACCTGTGTCTTCTGCAACTTCAGAGTGCAATAGCTGACATGCCGCCACAGGGAAACACTCAGCCAGGCTGTCCTGGCTGACTAGTCATAAACTATTATCTTTAGCATAAAGTCAGAAATCACTTGTTTACTGATGCCAAAATGCAGCCCTGTGTTTGGCCATAGTCTTGCAGTCTCTCTCGTGCTGAGAATCATAGGACACCCATGTGTCCTGGAAATCTGTTCATTTAACTGAGTTATATTACACCAACTAGATAATCACTTCCACATGCTGCTTGATTGTCCCCCTTTATACGCCAACTCTGTCTTTTTCTTGCATAGCTCTTTTTGAGCCACTTGCCTAGGAGAAAATAACTACATCTGGAGTGTTGTTAAATGACCCAGAAGTTGCTGCTTTGCAGGCTGACAGTATTTGATGCAAATAGATGGCTTCTTGCTGTGAAAATCTCCTTGGCTGACAATCCGTTGGGTACTTTTGACGATAGTTGTCTGAGGAGTTAAAACACAGGCTCCTCTTTGCATATTCACACTATCATTCTTACAGAACTGCCGGTATTAAATTCTTTCTGCACAGTTTCAGTAGAGGCCTTCCTACTCCCCATTTGTTCAACAGCTGCTGGTGCGCGTTGCTCCTTCTCTTTGCCTTCAGCTTTTGCCATCTGCTATCATTAAGTTGCCCAGGTGTCGGAAATCTTCTTGCTCTTCTCTTGTAAACATTATTCTGCCTTCTTCTTCACTAGCTCAACCTTCATTTATATAGAGGCTGATAGATCAGGCTAGCTGTTCTCAAAACATCTGCTACATTTCATACTTTATGGGGGCGGATGGGGAACAGAGTACGTATACTTGCTGGCAAAAATAAAGACTGGTTAACCCTTCTTTTACTTTCCTTTCCATCTCCAAGAGCTTACTGTTTTCCTGCACTTCTAGATGTGCCAGTTAATTAATGCTTGCCAGTTGGGATGTTACCTAGAGCAAATATATCATAAAGCACAGCTAATTTTCAGAAACATCAAAGCTTCCACATACTGCAACAGTGTCTAGTCCCCAGCGATATTGAGGAGCAGCAGAGATGGGACATACCCAAGGCAGTTATCAGCAAAGACACCAGAATAAACCTTTTTCCCTCTTTAGACTGCTTCTGCTGGTGCAAACAGGGGCCACTCCACTGACTTCAGTATGTTTTCTGCTCAGATACAGGTCAGGCATCCTTTTATGATTACCTGGAGGGGAAATCCAGACTCAAAGAGCATCTTTCACAATGATGGGTAGTGTAAACTATTGAATTCTTTTGGCAGAGATGATGAAATTAAATGATTTCTGGTGTGCCCAATCCTCCTCAGTAAATCACTGAAGATTGACTGTAAGTTTGAACAGCAACAAAACAGAATCCAACAAAACAGGCTGCTTACACAATGCTGCTTTCTGGGCCCAGCGAATGTTTACTGCTTAAAGGCTAGTAAAATATGTATCTGAGGATGCACACCCAGTTGCTGGGGCCGGTCTCCAGCATGACTGTTGAGTAATTCCAACAGGATTTCACGCTTCAGTGATTTTACTCTCCTCAGTTTGGGTCTCGGTACCACTGCTTTCAAAGCCTGATTTTGTGTGCAACTATTGGGCAGAGATGGTTTCCTGCTCTGAACAGTTCTGCTGAGCAGCAATTGCTGCCTGCTGCTTTCCCATTTGTTAAGCAATGGATTACTGTTCAAATATTTGCAGCCCATGTTGGTCTAAGCTCTGTGTGCAGTTCTCCAAATTTACTCCTCTCCTGGAATGCCGTGATCAGAGGTTGTTTCTTGCTTGTTCAATAATTTCCTGAAGAGCTGCTCCAATCAACACTGCTGTGATTTCCTTGCTTTGTGATGGATAATGCATTGTGCTAGTCCCCTTTCACAGAAAACCTAAATTGGCCACTTCAATGCTCTCCGATTTTACATACAGTGCTTAGCTGTTTCTCCACCAACTCTTGATGGCTTTTTCTATCCACACTTTCCTATTCCTATGTTAATATTACTTCTCTGGCAACTTTAGCAAGATATTGCTAGATGATTCTTTCCTTGCCTTTTTTCCACCCCCCTGCAAATCATTTGCTATGCAGAGCTCTCCTTTCTTCAGGACTCAAGTATCTCCTTTAATCTGTTCTTCCTTTTATTCTTTACTCAGCTGCTGCTTTGCTTTGGTGGAATAGTCTCTTCTCTGATGAAGCTCATGCTTCTATTTCTGTTCTCCCTCTTTTTGAAAGGTCTTTTGCATCAGCGAAATGCCTGTTTGGGTTTCTTTGATGATTTGGTGCTGTGTGCTAAGCTCTGCACTCCAGGTGTGAAAGATCAAGTTGTGGCTGGAGCATGCAAAGGAGGAGGGAGGGGGACTTTGCTGTGCCTCGGTGGGGGGAGTTTTCAAGGAAGCAATAACAGAAGCAGACAGGTAAATAGCCCGGGAGCCAGGATCTGGACTGTGGAGAGGCCATTTTGTAGCACCGTGCCTCAGTTTTCCCATTTGTAAGCTAAGAATAATCCTCTGCTTTTACAAAGTGCTTTGTGAGCTTTGCCTGTGAACCGAAACAAGATGACTGAAATTCAGTCTTGCTAAGCTTATATTGTGGCTGTCTTGCCGATAAACTTTAAATTCAGAATAGCAAGAGCCTAAAACTGCCTAAGCAGCCTCCGTATTGTGCAGCGTGTTTTACGCTGTATGTTGCTGGTCACATATGTCTGCTCCTGAAGGCACAACCTCCCTCGCAGTGTCCTCACAGCCATTTTACTTTTCTTCTCTGGACTAAAGGGTACCCAGAAGGACAGGCTGTTTTTCGTATGTGTCCAAGACGTCAGAGCCATCAAGGTCTCAGCAGAGCTGTCACAACTTCTCTGACTCCACAGGCCTCTCAGTTTTCTTAAACTGAGGACGAACAACACATCTCGCGATATTTGCTCTGGCACGAGCGTTAGCAGCTGCCTTATAGCTGCGGAGGTGTGCAGTGCGTTAGCGGGACTGTGCACGGAGCCGGGGGGTTTGCACCGTCCAGGATGATTCGGGGTTGTGCCGGGCCTGGGAATGGGGTGGCAGGAAAGAATCTTTCTTCCATTTTCCCCCATCCGTGTCTTGATGTCCTCTGGCTCTTGCGTCCGTGATCACCACGGACGCTTTTGTGGGATGCTGTGGGTGGTGCAGCCCCGCTCGGAGGGTGAAGAAGGATTTTGGGGGCAGCTTCGCAGCAGCCGGGGAGCAGGAGGGACGTTGCCTGGGATGAGTTCGAAGCCCAGCCTGTTTGGAGAAACCTCTCAGAAGATGCTGCTTTTTAATTTTATTGACCTATAGTCTGTAGCAGGTGATCAAAAGGGCTTAACCCGCACCAGGGCATGCTGCTGCAGGCTGTGTGGCTACCGCCAAAGCTGCTGGCAGAGGATTTATGGCTGTGAATATCAAAAATTCACCAAGGTTCAAAATATTTTCTCAGTTGTCCTGTGTAAATCTGGAGTGACCAGAAGGATTTGACTGTATTTACTGAAGTGGGGTGGTTTGGGATTTATATCACTGAGGGTAACGTTTGGTCTTAAACATACATCTCCAAAGATATATAGGTTTTGTACAAAGTTATTTCCCCCCCCTGAAAAACTTACAGCCCCAGTACAAAGCTGCCACCTCTTCCCCATCATCACAGCAGCTGAAGACACAGGACGTGCTTATGGATAAATGGCTTGGGAAAAAAAAAACCCAGAACGGTATTTGGAAACTAAGCAGATGCTCTGCAAGAGGAAAAAGGCAGAATGATAAGGCTTTGCCTTTAACATGGGCTACAGGGATACTCCTTTGGCATAAACACATATTTTTTCATTGATAAAAGAAATCTCTTTTTTCCATCCTCTCTGATACCTTTTTGAATTCTGCATATACAAAAATATTAATGTACCATCAAAGGCTGCAGTGAAGAGGACTCCAGAGGAATTTAGCCAGCAAGTTATCTCTATTTTTAATTACCTAATGCTATTTGTTTACATGTGTTTGAAATGATTTTATACCCATTATGCCTATTCAAATAATGTTTCATTATTTCTCCACTTTAGGTAATTTAAAAAAAAAAAAAAAAGGAACAATTTGTCCACAAACACACCTGTAATCTGACCTTTTCTCTGCTCTGAGAAGTTTTAAGTAGATTCTCTAAATTTTTGTGTCTGTACTTGCTCTATTTTGGGACTCTTAGAAATAACCTTGACTCTAAATTGTGGACTCCAAGAGAGGCACAGAAAATGTACTGCAAGCTGTGGAGTTCATCCCTACCGGGGATGCCTTAGCAAAAAGCACTGCGCGAGGATTTGTCCAACAGTACACAAATCCTACCCTTCTATTGCAGGGGCTCCCAGCTGGACTTTAGACCACAGAAACCAGCTGCGTTTTAATGGTGAGTGGATAAAACAAACCTGAAAAAACAGTCCCAGAAAGTAGATACTTATGCAACTAATGCCTCAGCTCCAGTGTGACCAGCTGGATGTTGCAGGATCAGGCTCTGGGGATGCGTTTTGGCCTCAGCTGCCTGTGCTTAAAGATAAAAGCACCCTGACGTGCCTCACATACACACGCACGCACACCACATCTCTAATCTTTGGCTCGCTCCTCTAATCCTTTCTCCTCCCACCCACAGCCACTGCAAGAAGGATGTAGTTTCTTTACTTAGTTTTCATGCTTATATTTCAAATACCTCTTGGTGCAGTAAACTAGTAAAAAAACCCAGTCCCTGGAAATGCAGTACCCTTTGGGGGAAGCATGATGGATATGGTAGTGCAGGAACAAATATCCCTAGGGTCCCGTTTATCTCACGCAGCATGTCTATTCACCCCCCTCGCCCCGAGATGCTATTATTTTTGCACAGAGGACTAAACCAACTCTCTCCCTTCTTCGCCTCTGCTGCCCACCGGGGCTCCTGCTTCGCCCTCCTCGCCGGTGCATTCAGCTGGCTCATTAACCCCTGCTCAGCCTCCAGCAGCAAGCTCTAGCGTAATCCCTCAGCAAAGGCAAGGAGACTCCTTGGAGCGCCTGCCGGGCTCTCCAGACGTATCGTGCAGTCTGCAGAGCGGAGGTAAATAACCGCAATAGAATAATGGGCCCTCAGCCGTCGCACTAATGCTGAAAGGAGGGAGTCCACCAAACAAGCAAAGTATCTCCGTCCCTCTTGGTCCAATGCAAAACCCCTGCTCTGATTGGGTTTAATTGCTGGCCGGTCCAGAAGGGTCAGGAAGCCCACGTGAGCAGGGAGGTCTCTGAAGCTGCGAAGAACTCGTACTGACGCACGGTTTGCTCTCTCCCTGCAGAGGTGCATGGGGCATTGTACGGCGTAGCTGCTGCGGAGGAGCACTGAGGGGATGGCCCTGGAGACCGAAGCACCCTGTGATGGGGCTTTGCTTTCCCAGGTTTCCTCCCTGAGCCTGGCATCGCCTTTCCCGGCGAAGAGCGCGCTGAAACCTCCCCCAGACTGCGGGGTGCGAGAGCCTCGACGCTCTGCCTCAGCGACGGGTGGCTGCCGCGCATACAGCCTGCAGGGTTTAAAATATCTGTGTGAAAAGCAGTTCCAAAAAAGAGTCGTTCACCTGTCGGTAAGAGGCAGAGTTGGGCCCTCATGGGCAGCGGCGTGGGTGCGTGCCGGCGCAGGGGTGGGCAGCCGGCAGTGCCCGCGCTGGCATCGCCGCTCCTCTTTTCTCTATAAGAAAACTCAGGGGGAAGCCAAGGCAGGGGCTGCGTTCATATATGAGGTCAGTAACGAGATGCTTCAGCGTATTTGTCAAGGTAGGATTTCAGGAGGGAGGTTATCCAAATTATGCCTTTCCAAGGGGTAAAGGAATGGAGACCCAGTTTAGCTCTCAGCTCCACCTGTGTAAATACAGAGCAACTCCCCAGCAGTCGATAGAGTTACTCCTACCTGTGCTGGTGGAAATGGGCAAAATTCGGCCTTACTGAACACGGGATAACATGAAGGATTGTTGATCCGGAGCTGATTAGGAATCCAGTGTTACTAGACTGGTAGCAAGTGATCTCTCCCACACACCGTGATGAGGAATACAGGTCTGAGTCTAAAAGCTGAAGTCTGCTTTTTCTTTCCTCTCTTTTGCAAAGAAATCAATCACGTGCGTTAATTATTTTGGATGGCTTTGTCCTTTCAGGGTTCCCTTTCACGGACCGCTCCATTTTGTCAAGAGCTGTACAACAACTGAACAAAAAGACACTGTCTGCCCAAAGTTATTCATGTGTTTTATTTCAGTAGCCTCTCGGTATTTTAGCTACTACAACATTCCTTGAAATATTTGAGATACTGTGAAGAAATTTCATGCCATTAATTTTTAATATAGCCATTTTTAATGAAATAGAGGATCAAGGTTCTGCGTTTATGTATTTGGTATGACATATACGATATATTCTCTACTGTACAATTACTACTGTCTGCCATAGTTCCTGACTTGAGATGTACAAACGCATTTTACTCTTAAAATCTTAAATCCTGAAGTGGGATTTTGCTCCAGAGACCTTTTGTCCATTTAATAATAACACTCAATAATGTTTGAGTATGATGGAAGAACCACATAAATGTAAGTATGAACCCAGTTACTGTCAAGCAATATAGTTTTACAAAGGAAGCCTTAAACTTTCCTGAAGCCCTTCTGATTTCAGTGGGTTGACAGGAATATGAATGAGAAGGAATTTTCCCCCTTCGCTGGCATCTGATGTCTGAATTGGACTAATTATGACAAGAGCTTTTTTCCCTGCATAATCAGATTTGTTAAAATTTCCTTACTAGGTTCATAAAACTGTTTTGTGAAACAGAAAATTAAGTGGGGTTTTCTTTGCCACTAAGTTCAAATTTGTCTGAACTTTCAGCTGGACTCTGGTATCCTATTAGAGTCTGTCTTTGATAATAATCATGTTTCAGTTTCATTACTTTCTCTTTTAATTCCAATCACTGACCATTTATTTTATTTTTTATATTAGGAGTAGGAGATTAATTGTCCATGCAAGGCTCTTTGAGATGGTCCTAGAACAGCTTGAGTGAAATGCCCTCGTTTTTCTTAATTTTCATTAACCCATCAACTTTATTGTTTATATGTAGTATAAACAGTTAGTAAAATGCCACATTGCAGTTTTTGTACAGTATGTCTTGGAGGTCTGTCTCAGTAGCTATTGAAACAGTCTTAGTGCTCCTACATCTCGGCATGGCTACTAAAAATGAGGAGGGAGGATGAGATGCAGAGCCCTGGCCAAGAGCTGTGCTGAACGAAGGGGTAGTAGAGGAGCAGGGTCAAGAGTGTATCATTGCAATGGACAGTCAGCCACGAGAAAGCAAAAAAGAAGCATAAAGATGTGATGTGACCTGCACAAGGCACAAGGAAACCCCTCCAGCCCATGGCCTTCCACCCTCCCCTGTCCCCATCTTCCTCCCTCACATAAACCGCACCTCTCATGGGCTAATGACCTCTTCAGGGCTTACTCACAGACTAGATCTATGAAAAGCTAGCACTGTTTATTGTATTATCTGGCAGGATACAATCACATCTGGCCATCCTAAGGGACAGTAACATCACCAAAATAAGGAGGGGCACCAAAGGTTTGAGGGGAAAAAGTCAAAAAGCTGACCTGGCTGAGCATAGAAAAAGGAATTCCTTAGTGGGTAGGATGAAGGGAGGAGGGACAAGGGAGAGAAAAGATGTTAATATGAATAACTTGCTAACATAAAATTAACACACAGGAGCCTATCAGGTCCCCAAATCCAGGTCCTTTTCCATGAGTGACCAAAGGATATAGAGATGCTTAAGAATTAGATCCCCACCAGAAGGATGTTCACCGCCTAATAGCCTGTTAGCTGCACCACCCAGAAGCCTCTGGATCAAACCCAAGCAAAACACATTGTCCTGGTTTTGGTTGGGATAGAGTTAATTTTCTTTCTAGTAGCTGGTATAGTGCTGTGTTTTGGATTTTGTATGAGAAGAATGTTGATAACACACTGATGTTTTCAGTTGTTGCCAAGTAATGTTTAGTCTAAAGTCAAGGATTTTTCACTTTCTCCTGCCCAGCCAGCAAGAAAGCTGGAGGGGCACAAGAAGCTGGGAGGGGACACAGCCAGGGCAGGTGACCCAAACTGGCCAAAGGGGTATTCCATACCGTGTGATGTCATGCCCAGTATATAAACTGGGGGGAGTGGGGGTGGGGGGGGGGATCGCCTCTTGGGGACTAAAACTGGGCATCGGTTGGCAAGTCGTGAGCAATTGCAGTGTGCATCACTTGTTTTGTATATTCCAATTCTTTTATTATTATTATTGTCATTTTATTATTGTTACTATTATCATTATTAGTTTCTTCCTTTCTGTTCTATTAAACTGTTCTTGTCTCAACCCATGAGTTTTATTTTTTTTCTGATTCTCTCCCCCATCCCACTGGGTGGGGACAAAGTCAGTGAGTAGCTGCGTGGTGCTTAGTTGCTGGCTGGGGTTAAACCATGACACACATGTAATATTCTCAGTTTTATTTTAATTTCTAATCATGTGCTTCTATGCACTTTGCAATTCTCTGGCCTCTTTTAGGAAACGGAGTCCCTAATTGCCATGGGAAAAGAATATAGTATTTTGTTTCTACTGGTCATGTGGAAATACAGGTCTTACATTGCTTTTCTAGAACTTGGTCTGTTTGATTCCTAAACCCTTGATTCTGTACTTTGACACTGTAAAAGCCTAATTTGAAACTGCTTTTGCAGTAAAGAATGTGAAAAACTCCAAACATAAAAGAAATAGAAAAGCGGGTAACAGAGGTTAGGTGCTATTCTGCTGTGGCTTTGCTGGAGCCAAAATGTGGGGAATCTGTCTCCAGAAAGGGCACTGTTCCTGTCATCCCTTTGTACAGTACTTGCTTAGTATATTTTAAGAGAAAAATATCATCAATGTGACTAAAGGCTGGTTTGTCTGACCTCAATGTTATACAAAGCTTTATGAAGAAAAAGGACTTCTTTTTGAAGGGAAGAATGCAATACAGCTTTACCAAAGGTATATTGTGTCAGATGAATTTGATGATTTTATTTGATAAGATAATTGATTTTCTTGACAAAAGCAGTGCAGTTGATCTAATCTCTCTGGACTTCTACAAGGTATTTGACATAGTGAAAAGATTAGTCAAAGTGGAGAAAATGGGGATTAGTGAAATTGTGCAGGAAATGTCTGGAGAGCTAGGGAGAGTATATAATGTGTTTCGGAAAGTTTGGGGTACAGTGGCTGCCCCTGGAGTCCCTTTAGGGTTAGTGGGGGAGGTTGATTGCATTTATAATTCTAATGTTCCTGGCACAAAAGGAGATGCTTTAACATTTGTGGCTGAGATGAAATTAGGGTGGATTAGCACAATAGTGGAGGTCCAGCAAACTGTATTAAAAAAGGGGGATAGTCTTGCAGGCTGCAGCAGGAGAGATGGAAGTGTGAAGAGGATGTAACCGTACAAAGGGCAAGGCTGGGCACTGAGAGAACCATGCCATGCATTATTTCTGTGAAATGGGGCTTATCTTCTAGAAACAATAGAGGAGAATTAAGTGAAGTTAGCTGTTCTGGGGTGCCCGGAGGGACCCTGGAGAAGGAATTTGTGGACCTGTGATGCACCAGACATCCAGTGTGAACACCACTGATCCAGGGCCTGATGAGATGCTACCTGGAGCACTAGGTAGTCAGTCCTGGCACACAAGCTCAGAAAAGGTCTGTTGAAATGGGAACAGCTGCAGAGAAATGCAGCAAATGCAGACTATTTGGCTTTGAGAGATGTGATTGCTGTCTATAAATGCAGGGGGGAGGAGAGTTAACACTGGAGAGTGAGAAGAGCTATTTCAACTCAAGAACAGTGCTGGCACAAGAACAAATAGGTATAAATGGGTCATGGATAAACTTAGGCTGGAAATTCTGAGAAGGTTTCCAGTCATCAGAAGAATGAGGCACTAAATTAGTCCTCTTGACAGAGAGCTGGAGGTAAAACCAAACTAGTTTTAAGATACAGCCTCACTGGCGGATGAAAGGGATCTTATGAAATGGTGCCCTGCGATTGCAGAGGATTGGGCTCAGTGACGCAGAACCCCCTCCCAGCCCTCTGTTTTATTGCTCCGGTCGGGAGATCTTTCGTTTCGCAGTGATTCTGTGAAATCCTACCCCCTGCAAGGCAGTGGTCGAAGAGGGCTCGGAGAAGAGACTTTGCACCAGTCAGGAGCATAGAAAATATCTACTGAAGGCCAGCTCTGTGAGTCCGTGCGTGAATATCCCTGGTGTGCACGTTCGTGGGTGTCAGCATCTTTATGGCCTCTGGATGAAAGAAGCAGCTTGCTCCGAGCTGGGCACTCCAGCCAGGCAACACTGAGCTTGGCAGGCACAGCAGAGCGGCTGCTGTCTTGTTCCTGCCCCGCAGAAAAAAGAGTCAGGCTTTCTTGCAACTGAAAGATTCATGACCTGTGACTGAAACTTTTATCTAAATCCTGAAAATAGAACTGGTCTGATCCTCATCTCCCAGGAAACAGCAGCAGGAGGAGGAGCAGGCAGGCATCAGCTCAGCGTCGGCAGCTCTTTTCCCCTTTTCCCTCCTGGGTTTCTCTTGCTAAGTGACCTCCAGCTGCTGCTGCTTCTGCCACCTTCGCCTGGGGAGCGGCGCTGAACCAAGCAGCGTCCCTTCAGAGGGCTGTGGCATCCGCAAGCGAAGCGCGCGCTGCTGCAGGCAGGGCTGCCGCTCTGCTGCAGTATTGCTCACGGGCCAGCGCTCCCAGGATTTGCGGTCGCAGTCTCCCGCGGAGAGTTAGTAGCTCATTTTACCCCCAGTCTAATTGCACTGAAACCTGCGCGGCTGGGTTTAGCCTAGTTCTGGCCTCCTACTAATTGCACCGCCAAGACGCAGGGATGCAAGGGATAGGTCAGGGCTGTGCTGAGGCGCTACCTGTCTTGAGGTTGGCTTGGCATTTTGACCAGGCTTGCTCGCATCTGCTGGAAAATGCCATAGCTCTGTGCCACAGTGATGCTTCTCGGCAGGCAGTGGGATTAGAGCAGAATGATACAACTCTTACAGAGCACAGTGAAATGTTCTCCTTCTGCTGGCATAAAGTAGATGTCTCCTTAGCTCGTGTAAGAAAAGCTAGCCGAGGAACAGCACTGCTGAGATGTCACGTTACCAACGAAAGTACCTCTTGACACATTTTCTTAGGAGTGACTGAAGCAGCAAGGATGCCATTCAAGGAGTTGTTCTTATCTGAGCAAGCATCTCCTCAACTCATCCTGCCTTCTGGGCGTGAAGGTACTTGCAAAGCACATAAATTTACTATGATAATCAAGTCAGGAAGCAAAGGGGACTCTCTGTTCCTCTAAGTGTCTGTACATTTTCTTTCAAAAAGTTCAGGCCATGAAGAGCGTGCTGCACCGTATCCAGGTGGTATTGTCTGAAATGAAAATACAAGTGTGTAAGTGAGTGCCCAAATTCTATATGCATTTGAGAAGTACCTGGTACTTCAGGAGAAAAGAATGAACATTTGCTTTTGGGAAGTTTCTTAGTGTTAGGGTTAAAGATGGGAAAATGAGCCTAAATCTGTAATCATTGCAGAGGAGACAGTTTCCCAGAGATAAAGAGCTTGGACCAAACCTTCCTTCCTTTTGGTGCTGTGTGATACCTAGTAGAGCTTCTCCAGCAGAGATATCTTCGGTGTAGTCCTTTGTAACTGGCACTGATATCTTTAGAGCTTCTCTTTTTTTCAGAGGAATTGAAAAGACTATGTCAAATAAAAAGCACAAATCTTGTCTTTGACAAAAAATAGCAGATAGAAGAATTAAAAAGACATAGAGGACAGAAAATGAGTATCTAAAAGAAAAAAAAAATACACAGCCCATTTTTCAGTTTGACTGAGTTTTGGCTCACATTTTCTTGTGGTCTCTATATGAATGCCCGTATCTGTTGGAGTTAGAGGTGTGCTGTTGGGTCTGCTACCACCATGCCAAATGCAGACACCTTGAGGCAGATCCTGCACCCCCAGGGCTATGGAAGGAAGAGACTTGCCCTCCTGCAACTACGTAAGATTTTCTTCCAGTGATGAACTTCTCTAGAAAAAGGAACCGCTCTTCAAAAATTGCTCATTAAGGAAATGATTATGGATCTTGTGAATACCATTTGGAATTACTCTGGAGGTGAAGGATTCACTGCCATCTTTTGTCACTGAGCAATACGTGTGAATGTAGATTCTAATACTTTTCCCCAGCTTATTCCCAAGGAGAATGCAGCTAAAAAGAGGGACTGGCAGTCATAGTTTCTGTGGTTGCTGAATGTGCTGTTGACTTCTTGGGCAAGACTTTATTTCCTTGTGTTTTGGTTTGCTCATTTGTAAAGCAAATATTTTTTCTATTGATGAAGGTATGTGTAAACCCAGGCAGTGTCCATGGAGTGCTCTGAGATCCCCGACTCTCCAGAATCACCCAACTCCATTGGAGTGGCTAGAGTGCTGCTACTCAAACCCAAGGTCATGCTGACCTTGATTGCTGGACATGACTGAGCAGCCTTTTTTTGTTGCTGCTAAAATAGATGCACTGAAAACAGTTCACTCACTTTTGCCATTTCGGCAGATTCCCTTTTACTCTGAGAGCTTGCTTCAAGTCAAATGGTCAAATTGTAAAAGGTTTCTGTCCATCCGGTAGATGCCTGAGAACGAGGGGAAGCCAGCAAAGATAACACCATAGCAGACATAAGCTGCCCGAACTCAGCTATTACAGAAGACTTTTCCCCATCACCTCATCAAAGTACTAAATAGCTGAGAAGTAATTACGCCTAATGTTTCCTGATCTCTTCTCTCTTTGCACATGGTAGGCTATTTTGTTTCTGAAACACTCGCCTCATGTTCATGGCATTTGGCCTGCAGCAGCGAGGTTGAGTCCAGCCCCAGAATGTCTAAAACATTTTCTTCTAATAGATGGCTCACCATAAGCTGGAAATGCGTCACACACCAGCCAGTTATTTCCACATCATAAACTCTTAATGCTCCTTTAGACTGATGGGGTTTTGTATTTGCTAAGACCTGGAAATATGCCAAATATTCTTCCATGCATGACGCTTCTTTTATTTTAGCCACTGTTGAGTTAATCGTTGAGTATTTCTGGTGCTTGAAAGCCCCTCCATTTGCTCCCGAGTATTAGCTTAGAGCACCAAGCCACTCCACAACTAGGACTACCCCATATAGCGAGGACAGGAAACATTTGTGCTGAGATGTGACCTCCCACCCTGGCCATGGGGTTTGCATTGCAGGCATTCCCAGGACTTTAGGGAATTCCTGGGGCTTGGAGCCGAGCTGTCCTCACATCCAGCTTCCCGCTCGATGTACTCCTAAACATTTTCTTTAAGCTCTGCATGCCACCGATCCTATTCCCCCACTTCTCTTGAATTGTTCTTCCTCCACCCACCTTCCCCACTAAAATCCCAGTAAAGCAGCCTGGGTGAGAGGTTCAGATTATCAGTGTTTGCTGGAAGTAGAGGTGTTTGGGAGGGCAGCGAGAAGGTGCCGCCTGTAAGTACAGATTTTCAGTGGTGGCTTGACTTCTGCACCCAGATCTCTGGTGATCCTGTTGGGATGCAATTGACTGTCAGTCCCAAGAACCAAAAGGCAATTCCACTTCATTAATGACTTTGCTAGCTGGTTTCTAATGGTCTTATCACCATGCTTTGCCGTTTGCAAACTGTCCCATGTTTGAAGTGCTCTGCTTGCTCACTTCTCCCTTTAATTTGTTCCTTTTGTGGCAAGACTCTGGTAACTGCAGAATTTCCTCTTTTCCCCACTGATTCCAAGTCTGATGTGCTTTCCAGATTCTCCAGCTGCTCAACACTAGTTAAGATTGTGCCAACTTGTCATGATAAACTCTTCTTTCTTTCTTTATTTTTTTTTCCTAGAGGCTTGTGTGTACAAAGCTTCAAGCATAAAAATCTGCTTCAGTCCTGAAGCTTGGCAGACAGCATCTCAGACCAGGAGCAAATATCTTTGCCAGGTTAAAAACAATGATAATACATTTGGCCATTTTTCAGTACTGAGAGTGTAAAAATAATAGTTTGTGTGACAGAGGAGTGTATGAGCTTATATAACTAAAATGAGTTTGATTTAGTACAAGGGTTTTGCAAGGGATTCATCCTCAATACAGCCTTATTGCAGTGCTTTAAATCCCTCCTCTTTCCTCTTTTAAGGTTAATGCAGTTGTGTTCATACAAAGATGAAAAAGTACTCTGAACTTTATACTTTGTTCTCCAAATCATCCAGGAACCTAGGAGATAATTATATCCACAAACCTACTTACATATGCACATGCATGCAAATACACACAGGAGCATGCATGCATGCATGAGTTGTTTTCTCTTTGCCCTTTCTAAAAGCTCTGACCTTGTAACCAACTCTTCTCCTGGAGCTACAGGAACTGCTCCTTCCAGAGCTCTGCAGAGCTGTTCTCCACAAACAAAAGCTTTACCTCCTCAATGCACGGCACAAAGTATCTGTAAGCCACCCTTCACGAATCCTGGCTTCCCAGGCTGACAGCAGACCTCACCACATGCAGTGAATCCTTCAAATGTCAGCTCCCCTAGGGACTACATTTCAAAGGACAGCAATAATAGTAATGCTTTTCACTTCTGCCACACTTCTCATCACAGGATAGCAAAGCATTTGATCAGCGCTAGGTCCTGACTACAGGCTTGGAATAACTTTGTAAAAGAGGGGCGTGCTGGAATCCTCTACCCTAGAAGCAACAAAATTCTCCTCTGGAGTGCAAGCCTCAACAGAGCCACCTGCTACCGCCATGGTCTGCTTCCACTGAGCCAGCTGTAGGACTAGGGGTCTGGACATGACCAGCCACGCAGGCAAAATGTCATGCAAGGAAGGAAGGAAAAAAAACAGGGGCAAGGCAGTTAGAGCATTGAGATCCTGCTTCTACTGAATCCAGACTGTGTGAATTAACCTGATTCAGCCCAAAGCATTTTCAAATCACAGCAAACTGCTATAAATCATAGAAAACATAAACACCCGCAAGATTACCTCTGCATTATCAGCGTACCTCCTGATATATAATCTTACAGCCATCCCTACTTACACAACTGCGTAGAGGTGGACAAAATCTTGTACTTCAAGAGGCATGAAACCTCTAAATATCTCATGACACCTAGAAAATAGTTTAGACAATGCAGTAAGTTTACTATGAGTCATAATGCACAACAATTAATATCCTGCCCAAATCCCTATGAGCACAAAACAAAAGCCTTCCTGTTATAAACACAGAATCACACTATATTGCTTAATTCCACCCCAAAACACTTCAGATCCCCAGTCCCACTGGAGAGCTTTATAGTTACCAAAAATCCAATAGATGAAACCAAAAAGGCATGGCAGAACCCAGACTGTCCAAATTAAAGCCTCTGAGATTCTCTGCAAATCCATCACAGAACATAAAAAGCATTAATTTATCTCCTGAGTTCACATCCTCCAGACAACTTAGTATCCAAATGCACTATCAGTGGCCATACCTTTGCAGCTGATAACAGCCAAAAGAAAATCGGGTGGGAAAGGGCTTGTGGTTACCAGCATAGACGTGGCCATCACAGGAGCTGCACTTTGCCACAGGCTTGCTGTATCCTCTTGGTCAAGCTGCTTAACCTTTTTATGCCCCATTTCCCTCTCAGTCCTGGATAACAACTGCTGATTTACTTCTCAAGGCTTTTGTGAAGCTCCATTTGTCAATGCCTATGATGTATTATTTATTGTCAAAGACATAATCGCATCCTGAAGATGCTGAGCACATCACCTGCATTTTGATTTCTGCCAAAACCTCTCTTCCACTTCGGACAAACCCTTTCTTTCTCCTTCACTAGCGTAACAGTCTTTTATTCAATGATAATTAAATTTAACAAGCCAATATGTATGTTTGGGGCCATGAAGTCAGCTCCCAATTACCGACTTTCTGTAACAGGGGACACTCAAGGGAAAGCCACTGGATTTGTGACGCAGTGGTGGCAAAAAGCTTTGCTAGTTTTGAGGACTCTTTGCAAGATGCTTGCAATTGGTGGTCCTGTCAGCATCTTCAGCAAGGTGTTACTCATGTCTGAAGGACAGCTTTTAGGGTGAGAATATGCCCTGCATAGATGCTTAAAGAGCAGCAGGATAAACATATGTGAAGAAAAAGCTGAACAGAGCCCAGATATAGCACATCTATCTCTGTTAATGCTACACAGGGTAAATGTATCTAAGAAAAGGCACATAAAAAGAAGTACGTTTTCTATAAATCTTGGTGAAAATGCTGGCTTGTTTTTAATATTTTTTCTTCTGGAGACTCTGGTCTATCAGGCTCCCTTGTTCCTGTTATAAAACCTGATGACAAACTAGGCAGTGGCTAGATTTAACATCCTGACTGACCTTATCTAACTGACCTTGCACCAAAACAGCACAGTGTGCTGCCAAATTTTCCAATTCTCTTCAGTATCTGAAGTCTCAGGAGGTCCATTTCCTAAATAATTTTGCATCTGCTGACCTTATCGCATTGCCCAGAAACAAAACTGCCTGGCAGTTGGCGGGGGCATTTAAGCAGGCTGGCAAAAGGGGGAGCTCTGGGTGCAAAGCTCTTCTCTGAAAATGCAGAAGTGCTGGGCTTGCCTTGGTGATGGGGTGTGTTGCAAATTACTGAGAGCAAGGTCTCTGTCGCTAAAATAAATTTGGCCTCCAAATTCAACCACGAATGAGTATTTGACTAAAATCCTGCCATGCTCTGGAAAGCTGAAGATGGTTTGAATGATACAAAATGTTGCATTTCTAAAGATGCATGGTTTCAGTGTAGGGAGAACTCTTCTCAACACTTAGAAATAAATAAGAGAAAATTAGAAATGTATCTTGTGACTCTCCAGAAGAGTTTTACGTTATGTGGCTTGTTATGCAAACCAAAAATGGGTTTAACACAAAATGGCACTGACTTTTCAATCATTAATGGCACAATCAACTAAAACACATAATCTGTTTCAGTGAACACAGTGTTTATAAACACGTACAATTAAAATGGAATAAGATTCAATTATAATGGGTTATGTGTGCATAATAATGCAGATCATGCAATTCTTATTAGTTGGGCTGTACCCTGAGCTCGGTTCAGGAGGAAATTATATTGAAATGCGCTATAATGAAGAGGAAATTTTAATGAGAAGACAAGGTTGAAAAAATATTACTCAAAGCAAGAGGAATGAAAGTGTCCGGAGGCAGAATACAAATGACAGTAATACAAAGTCATTTGACTATATCTCTGGCTTTAGGCAAAGATTAGAAATTTACACTTGACAGCTGCCAGGAACTAGGTAGGCGGAATTTGCCCCACCGGTTGCCACCGTTTGGAGAGCGGGTCTGCGCTCTCTCTCCAGATAAGCTCACTACAAGCTTTGCTCATTTTAGGAGTTTCACATGGTGCAAGTGACAGAAGAATTTAGCTCTCAGTGCTATGAGAGTGTCTAGCTTCTCCCGGACTGCTGCTTTTGGGTGGGGGCAAACAGTACTCCCAAAGGTCCTTAATTTAATTTATTTCCAATTTTTTCCTCTGATAGTATAGGCTTACATCCAAGGCAGATATCATGCACCTATCTGATCTTTCCCTTTGTTTAATCGCTCACGGAAGTTGATTTACTTCACATGAATTGCTTTAATTAACCATCACTATGAGTGGGGGAGGACCAAACTACATTTTCTAATGCACAGAAAACTATTTGTAAACAGAGCCTAGGTGATGCTGAACACATAAGAGCTGACCTCAGCTAAAACATGCAGACCTTGTCTAATTCTGGAAACAGATAGCTCACAAACTACTTTACAAAAACCAGTTATAATGGGTACATGTGTATAACAATGCAAACTGTGCAACACTGATTAGTACAAGGCCTTGACTTGACTTAATCAATATTTGAGAGGTGAAAGCAATACAGCGTATGAAGTAAAACAAAATAAATGAGAAAACCGAGATGCTGTGTTGCATTAGCTACACAGTCCTTAGGAGGCTGAAATCCTGAAGAATAACTTGTATTGGCTTGGACAAGGCATTAAGGATATCTGCCCTGAGCTTGTTGCTGTTGGTACAGAGCAGCTACGCTTAAGAACATAAAAGTGCACTTCTGTAGAGTAGTAACAAGTGACTGTGAGAGATTAAATTGTGAATTTTACATGGAGGAGGAAACCCCTGTGTGTGTCTGGTCCCACAGTACCACCAACCATAAAAACTCTCAGGTAATCAAGGAAAAAAATGTCCAGAGACCAGATTCCAAATTCTTCATTCTGAACAAACGGTCGCTAGAGGAAATATGAAATTATATGAAGGAAATGATACTGTCACCACAGCTCACAGTGGACAATAGTCTCATACCTATTCATACCATCATTGTTGTCACGTAAGCCCCCAGCTAGGGATCTGTGCCATTCCCACAGAAGGCAGTGGGAAGCATGGTGATCTTCTGGCTCTCTGGGGGGGACTGGGCCATCGTCCCCCATTGTACATCTTCTGGCTTTTTTTTCACTCTAACTTCAAGTGTTGCAACCTACGAGGCTTCCCTTGTTAGGCATTTTTTTCTTGATATTTAGTCTATGTTTCCCAACTCCTCATACTTTCTTTCACACCCTACTGTGCTACTTAATTCTTCCCTCACTTTGGTGTTTATACCTTTCAACGTTAGATTGTAATGTCTTTCTGTAGCCATTTTTCTCGGAGTGACAGTATATTACAAATTCAGTTCTTCCAGTACTGATTTAGCTCCTTTAATCTTTCTTTATAAATGAATCTCTCCATCCCCTTGATAATTTTTGTTGCTCTTCTCTGAACTCACTACAATTTTTCAATATCTCCTTGCTAATGAGGTTCCCAGAACTGAACACAGTGTTCCAGGTGCAGAAACAGCAAAGCAGCCTAAAGGTGGTCTGAACCTCTGCTGCCCCAAACTGCGCTGCCCTTTTGCTGCCGTATCTCATTTCTAACTTGGGTCTAACTTGTGCCCACAAGTTTTGAGGGGCAAGATGGATTTTCACCTGCTGTTCTGTTTCAGATATTTAGCAGGCAGATTCTAAAATGCTAAATTTGAAAATTTTTTTAGCAAGTAATTTTGGGTGTGCACATCTGTCCTGGAGACTGCAGTCTGAACTCTAAGCACCATCACCCATGTGGAAGTCAAAACCCTGCCTTATGTCACTAACTTAGAAAATATCCAAATTGTACAACTGGCTGTGTAATTCAAGACCTCCCGTTTAGGAAGGATGCTGGGGTAGAAGTGGATTTTCATAAGTCTTCAGGCTAGCAAGATTCACATTTGCAGGAGCAGACATGCAAAATTATCAACGAAAACCTCCTTTACTCCTACCAATGAAAACTGATTGATCTGGTTTGTTCCAGTGAACAGGAAAACTGGACAAATTCTCCTGGTCTGTAACTAACCCTGAATTCATTTTATAGCATCCTCACCGTACTGCTTCTCTTTCTGGATCTGTTTGTATCTTTTGTGGAGGATTTTAGTTCCTCCTAATTTCATCTCACCTGCATATATTATTAAAATGTTGCTTCTGCCTCCATTTCTAGATGAACAGTGAGGATATTAAATAAAACTTATTTAAGAGTAAGCTTTGTAGTTCTTCTATGGTCTCCTCATCTTCAACTCCATGCTTTGCCACTCACTGTTAACCTCTCTTTATAGCCTTCCAGCCTGTTTTCAATCAAGAAGACAGTGTTCATCTCCAAGCTGATTTAAATTAATTTTTCTAGAAAGATTTCATGAGGCAGAGTATCAAATGCACTACTCAGATGCAAATATATTACAGCTCCAGCATTCCCTTCATCCGTTAATTTTCTGTTTCTATCAAAAAAGCAATCAAGTTTGTCTGGTGAGATTTATTCTCGCTAGACCGACGCTGCCTGAGGCTTCGTGCTGCCAGGACCAGCCCTCAGGCGTGCCAAACACCCATGACCAGAATTGCCCCCAAGGTAGCTGAGTGTATCAACACCTCTAAAAATGGGTGTTTGGGGGGCACTCTTATGTTAATCCGACACTGCGGGCTCAGCTAATTGGCAGTTCTGTCTTTATTGTATCAATGCAAGCCCAGGCAGGACTGTGATTTCTGCCCCAAAATGGTTGGGACCCCACACAATGACCTGGGGCACAATTTCCCTGGAGGGCTGCAGCCATGGGTTGTGGTCCCTCCACCTGCTAAAAGCAACTGCTCTCGTGTTGTGACAAGGTCACCAGAATACCACAGAAAGCCATGCACTGGCACGTCTCGCTCAGCACCATCTGCAAAGCATCCTGCTCCCTGCCAGGCATCGCTCCCGGGGCGCTCTCTGCGGAGGCAGGGTGCCTGGCCAGGATGGGGACCTCCTGCCTGGAGTCTCATCATGGATTTAGCAACAAGCTGCTGGGCAGCAGTGGCCATTGCCACGAGGGACTGCAGCCACTCAGGGACCGTTGCAGAGACCTTTTCACAGGCCAGGTTGTGCCGCTTGCCTTCGTATTCCTCACCTTCGCTGCATTCCAAAGCAATGCCGATTTCTTTTTTTTAGAAAGGGTAAAACGTAGATTTTCAGAAAACTGTTTTGGGATCATTTATTTCTCCTTTTAAGTGTCTGTATAGGCTTTTCTTTAGTCAGTTCTTAGTCTTCTCCTCACAAATTAGGAAAAATAATCACATGCGGTATGGCATTTTCACCACTTCCACCAATAACCTAGGCTCATCTGTATCAGCTGATTTATGTATAGGCTCATTTTCCCTCAAGTATTTTCTCACATGTTACTAAGAAAAGATATTTTATTGGCTGTTCCTCATTTCCTCATTTCTGAATTGTTCACATTTCTTTTATCTGTCTCATTAAAGATAGATTCTAGTCATCATTAGTTTCATACTCACCCTAGTTTACTAATTAATGGACATACTTTCTCTCTAGGATTTTTGCTTGTCTTCCCCTGATACTCACATAATAAGTGTCTTTCATATTCCCTTTAAATCCTTTGGCAGCATTAATTCACTCTGATTTTTTTTTTTTTTTTGCTATCCTTATCCATTCCCTACTGAGCTTTAAATGAATCTGTATTCTTGTTTGATTTCCTTCCCACCATTTTCTATTTCAGTACAGGTTTTTTAACCTCACATCTTTGAGCAGTCCCTTGTGAAGTGACTGTAACTGTAGCAGATAACAAACTTTTCATGCACGCTTATTAGTCATGCAGATTTGTTGCATACCTGACTGCCATAGAGGTTGGAGGGGTCAAATCTGGAAATGGCCCCTTGTGAATTATGGGTGCAGGGTCTGGGTCAGGACAGGGACCACTGTCATTGGGTCCTCCAAAGCCGAGTGTCCTCCCAAGCTGAGCGTCCTCCCATGAGCCAGGCAAGACGAAGGTGCCTCCCACCCCAAAACACCAGCCATTAACCCCCCAAAGCAAGCAGCAACCCCAGCAAGTTCAACAGGGTCCTTCAAAGGATCCCTGGCATACACCCAATGCATGTGCTCAGAAAAAGCGATAAGCATCTTTCAGTAATTAGTTCCTTAAATAATTAGTTAATATTTGTATAGTACTTTGAAGATGTTAAGTGCTCTGTAAGTGCACACATTATTTTTGGCATTTAGGGGTCCTTTCAGTCTCTGCTGGCAGTGCCTAGTTCTCAGCTTTAATGAGTTATGTGACATTGCTTAGGGGTAGATGAGTTTAGCAGAAAGGATTAGTTGCGATCTCTCCCCACACTCTTTTTTAAAAAAAAAAAACAACTAATTTGCTGTTTGCCGGAAAAGGGAACATCTAGCTTCACTGCCCCCTTAGGGCAGCAGAAAGCCTCATCTTGGGCCCCTGGTCCAGCTTAAAAGCTTTTGTCTTGGAGGTGGGGAGCCTTCCTAAACTAGTCTGACCCATTCCAAGGCTGCTCCTAACAAGTTCCAGCTGCAAATCCTTCCCTCACTCAATTGTGGCTTGGTGGGGTAAGGGGAAAAGGCAAATTTTCCTCTTCCAGGTCAGGTAAATCATTACATTTTTGTTGTCAGCTCTGAAGTGATATTTCTGAAAATGAAAGACTTTTTTTACGAGTGACAGATTTCAGCAGGGACACTGGTAAAGTTATTCTTGATGCTAGGCTATCAACGTATTAAGTAGCCTCTTGACGTCATTTATCTAAAGCAAATGGAAGTGGTGTCTGTGTTGGTACTGTTTATATTGTTCTTACAAACTTACTTAAAGCTCCTAGCTAATTCATTATTCTGGGAGTCTAATGCAAGGCAGCAGGTACTACAGTTCCCCTGCAGAGTCTATTTTCAATATTAATTATCTTGCTGTGCGTTAAGTAGTTTTTGTTTTTGCATTAAAAGGTTTATGAAGATTAGATGATTAAAATGATAAAAACTAATTTTCTCAAGCATAGCCACTCTGCAGCAGTCAACTGGAAAGAGGAAATTATGTGCACTTAGTTGTCTTGGAAAAATGGCACTATAACTAAATTATCATATGAGGGGGAAGGGAACAGTGGGAAAGGCTGTTTTATCACAAATGTTGTTGCCGTCCTGCTGGCCACACACTTGTGCTTGTGTTGATGTGTCTGCTGCTCATTTTCATTCCCAATAAAGCAGATTTTTGTCTGAGAAATTAATTTCAATATATGACAGGAATGGCTATCGCTTGCAAACATACCACATGTGCTGCAAAGCTAAGCTCGATGTGACAGCAGAGTATATTTTAATTGCTCTTCGAGGAGGAGGGGGGCTAATGAAACATCTCTGGGGCCGGGTCTGGTTTCATGGCATTAAGCTGGGCTGCAGTACAAGTGCCTCTTCCAGGGCAGCTGTTACTGGAGGATGATCTTATGGTGAAAGGAATCTCTTTTACAAACACTGTTACTGTGCCTCGGTTCCCTAGCTGCAAAATGATGAGGAAACTCTGAAGGAGAAGGATAAGTCACAGCCTTACCTTCTGTGAGACATTGTTATTAGTCTGCTAATGCTGACAGATATCTGGTTTCACTCCTTTGCTCTTTATCCCCAGCGACATCCTGAGGGACTCTGCAGAGCTGTTATGGCTTATTAAAATACATTGCTAAATTTGGGGCTGTTGGACCTCAGCAGATTTGTTGGTTTTAATTTTGGCCTAATAATGAACCCTGAAGTGAGGATCGCTTGGTTGAGAAAGTTATACCTATCCCTTTCTCTTTGAAACCAGTGGAATTGAAGCGCGGTCCGAGCAGCGCGGTAGAGGTGGGTGCAGCTACGGGAGCCTGCCCTGCGAGGTTCCCACTCTCACCTCTGCTGCTTCCATCGCAGGATGCGTAGGTTGGGTGAGAGAGGGCAAAGCGACCCCAGGCAAACCAGCAGCGATGCCGTCCCCATAGAGCGCGCTTTGGATCGTGTCCTCTGACTCTGGCAGAGTATCTTTCCCCCGCGCCCCCGTTATAAACATGGTGACTTTGAGCAGCATAAAATGTTTTGCTATAACAAAGTTTCCTGCCTGTCAGATAGAGGTATCTGCACAGAATTTGTTAATGCTAAATCCATGGGAATTCAAGTGGCTCTTATCATTAGCAGGAGTCACCCCCATGGCACATGTGAGGATGAAACCAAAAGAGCAAAAGGTGCTTTGTGAGATACAGTGTAAGCCAAGAAGCTGAGGACAAGCAGGAGAATTGCTCTGGTTATTTTGCATGTTGGATAGATCCATTTTCTGCGGTCCTGTGGTGGTTTCTGTGTTTTGAGACGCTTTCCTTCAATGACTAGCACTCTAAATATCATTTTTTCTACGAGGCTGTTGTCATTAGTGTTATGAACTGTTATATCTTGATATCATGCTGCCTTTTCAATGTCCTGGAATTTATTATGGGTATTAGAGATGCCAATGTTTATCCGTTTTACACCTTCATTATCTGATCTAGCCCCATCATTACTACCAGACACATACAATGGTATTATCACTGTTGTCTTGTTTCATTATAATTCCCATTTGTTTAGTGCTTTATTTCTAAGAAATAATTTATTAGAAAGCATGCTGAAGCAAAACCAGCCCCTATATTACATATGTTTGAATCTCAGGCAGTTGACAGAAAATGTCTGTGACTCAGAGGTGGCACGGTGTCTGTTTTAGGCCAGTGTTAGTAGACTGGGCCAATGAGCACACTTAATGCTGGATCCTGAACAGCCTCTGAGAGCCTAAAATACCTGTCGTGGATACGTCAGTCTCCTACACATCCACAGTGAAGGTTCCTCCCAGTGCTAAATATAATCTCTGTCCTCAGAAAATGAGGAGTTTGTCTTATTAATATATGTCCCACCTACAGTAATACTGACTGATGTGTATTTGGTCTTTTTCCCCTAGTTCTCCTGAACTGAGCCTGTGTGTTATGTGAGGCTACGCTGTCAGTTGTAGAGAGGGGAAAGGAGAGAAAGGAGGGGGGGAAGTAGGATGCAGCTGCCTCTGACTAAGACGGACCTGTCATGGTGGCAACTGTTAAGATTTTTATGTTGAGAAGGATTTTAAGGATCAATTAAATAGAAAGTAAAGCCGAGATGAGAATGCAGAGAGGAAAGGGGCCAGAAAGACAGCTGTGACACGTCTGACGTGAGGGGGCTCTTGATTAAGGAAACGGCCTGTCCGCATTCGGCAGAGAAAGTGCACTCAGAGCCTAGGACAACTCCCTGAATATCCTGCCTGAGAGAAAGCATTGAAAAAGTTGACCTGAATTCATTTTTAGCAGTAACTGTTCTTCTGACTGGAAGTGTTTTCCGGCTACAATGAAGTGGCACTCAGCTACGAGCAGGTTCTGCTTTGCTGGACTCTCACCACGTCAGTTCTCAGCCACCAGCGTAAGGCGGTGTGATGCCACCGACCCTTGGAGAAAGACAGCCTTGGCTTGCTCAACAGCCCTGACCTCTCATAGCATGAGGTAGCTCGTGGCAGTCTTTGGCCACAAGTAACATAGAGTTACAGGAGGTCTTGCAAGAGCACCTGCTGCATTAAAAGCAGATAATTATCTCTGTATTTTAGGGAAGCTTACAGTGAGTCTGAGTTAGTAATCCCAAACATACCACTTCATCTATGTTAAAGGCTGGAAGGGAAAAGTCCTCATTTCTCAGCTTGCAAGGTGTCATTAATAAATCAGCCCATGGAGAAAATACCAGAAACAGTGTTTTGGAACAAATTATATGATTAAAAAAGTATATTTTATCCAGCAAGTAATTATCACACCCGCTGATATTTGTTAAGATATAATTCAGTGAAAAATAAAACCTGTGTTTCTGCTGTAAGTTCTGGCTTGATTCCCACAGATACCAATCCTCAATCTTTAGCCAAAATTTGCTGAGGCATCGTCTGACACAGAAAACGGACTCTGAGCTCTAACATAAAACCTAATTACAGGAGGTACTGCAAGGCAGGGCAAGAGATGATGCCTGTAGTGCTGAAGAAGGCAGGGTTTGGTACCCATTCTTTTCCAGGAAAAAAATACCAGATATCATTAACACTGCCTTAGATGCAGAACGTGCACACAGACACACGCACACTCCAGTATTGAAAAGCATAAGCAGCTTTCTCTCCACTCAAAACCCAAATGCCTGCAGCAAAATCAACAAATACCATAAAACTTAGAAATAATGTTCCAATTCCCAACGCAAGGAAACTGTGGTGTGTGTATGTACACACAGGGGGAAGTGTGAGGATCTGGCTAGTAGGCAAGAAGTCAAAATTGATTCTACACAATATAATCTTTGGAAAGCCTGTCCATCTATTCATCAGGACCTGCCTTGTATCTGGGCAGTGATGGCAGCTGGGTCAGTCACTGCAGCAATTCCCATCTAGGGACAGCAGGATATTGTGGGGGGCTTATGTTTCTGCAGGCATTAAGACCTCTGGCATCGGGACTGGATTCCCCAGATGCCTTTCCCTGCTTAGCCCTCAGGAAGCTGCACTTTGCTGAGAGTTTTGCCTGGAGGCTGTGTATTCACACAAATGGGAAGTTTGCCATAGGCTATATGAAACAGCATAGGAATGAAGGGGGCTGGCAAAGGCAGGTTAACAGCAGGGCTCTGAAACAGGCTGGAGGGAAAGTGCTGCAAAATGAACTTTTGTGTGGGACCTGCTTGAAATTGAAGGCTCGGGCTGCCATGGCAGTAGCGTGCAGGTAGCGGGAACAGTCGGCGGCTGCGTTCAGTCTGCTTCTGCTTCTTTTGGAGTACCAGCTCCCAAATAGTGTCCAAGCATGGACCACAGGCTGCGTCACGAGTGAACACAGGTACCCGCTCTCAGTGTTTAGCTTTCATCACAACGGCGTAAGGGACTTGAAGCAAACGTTAACACACGTGTTAGAGAGAAAAGAGAAACAGGGGATCTCAGTTCTCCAACAGGCCCGGGGAATCTGCCTAGCGCTTTGTCTGGTAGGTGGTACAGGCTGTAAAGTACCTCTGCTCCCTGCTGTTTCTCAAGCACTATTTCTCATCTGGGACATGCTTTGACATTGCAGAGAAGTGGGTAGGACCCACTCCTTTGCAGGTTTGTCTCCCTGCTGTGCCGTTGTCTGTATCTGCCCAGGATCTCCTATCCACAGTTTGATATTCCTGCTGGATTGCCTGGACACTGCTGCAGCTGGGAAGTGTCTGTGTCGTTCCTGTCAGGGACTATTTTCTATACAATGAAGTGGTGACAACTAAATGTACCAAGGTTAACAAGGCTTTTCCTTCCCTGAGGTATATGCCTCCTGTATGTCCTAGGATCACCTGTGTCAGACTATGCTGCAGAAGAGCATCTTCCAATCACTCCCATCACTGTACCCTACCGTCACTCTCTGCCACCCAACTAATTCTCACTGCATGTCTGAGACCTTCTCATTCTATGAGCAGCATCACATAATCCTCACGCATCAGCATGCAACAGCCACCAGAGATCACGTATGGGCATTAAATGCTTTTGTTGAGAGGAGGCTTCCCAGATGGAGAAATTAAAGAGCCATTCCCCAAGGTTTGTGCCTGATCGTGCACCATCCCTTCCTTAAGCTGGGATTAATATTTTAAAGGAAATACAGTCTCCTGTGGGCACTTTCAGAGAGGCCCCATGAACCAGATGAACTAGGGTAAACTTATACAGTCTTCTTGCTTCTTTCTTTCTGCAGTATGTATAGTAATAAACCCCTTATATAAGTATACACGTACTATCAGGGATGCAACACGAACTTTATTAGTTCTCATTACCCGAGGGCAGGCAGATCTGTTATTTACTGTTTCAGTGCTCGCAGCATATTTGTGCGATGGTGTTAAGGGTTCATCTGGCTACAAAGAATTCATGCCATATCACGCACAGCACAGGATACACACAAGAAGACACTCTTAATACAGTATCTCTCTACAGGTGGTGAGACAAAATTACCTTCCTTGATTGTCCCAGCTGGCATGGGATCAGCTGGGTAATGAACACCTTAAATTTCCATTCCTTGGGGCATCAGGAAAGGAGGAACGACACTTTACCTTAACGCAATGTGAAAATCATAGTATGGCAGTGAAGAGGAAAACTGTGAGGTTGCCCTCGGGAGATAAGGCAATATTTGTCACTCATTTAGGAAACAGCAGGATGAGACTCGCAGATTTGCTAAATGTCTGAGCGAACTTCCTAGAGGAGAAGCAATCGATATGCTTTCTGGTACATGTTCTAATTTTCCATCATTGCTTAGCGCATTGTGGTAAGCTTACGGTGGTCATGACATGCTTTGTGATAGTGATCAATATCTAACTAGGTGAAATGTTAATTTGTTAATGCCTGAAGCTTTAAGCCTCACCTTCAAGCATCAGCCCCATGTGCATTACTCTTCTCTGTGGAATCACTGGTATTCTTGTTCTTGACCTAACAGGGTTAACTCCTATCATGACAGTGCCATTAGATATCTCAGTTTAACCTCTTTTTTTCCTTTGTGTGAAAAGCTAAACCACAGCTGTCGCTTAGTCAAAATGTGATGCAGAATGCTCTGCTCAGGCTTAATCCCTCTGCTGCAATCCCTGCAGGAAATACGGACGGATAGCCTTGCCCCGTGTGCTGGTTTACACGAGAATGAACAAGACGCTTTTAAAAAAAAAAAAAAAAAAAGGCACTTTCTGGTGATCCAGAACTGCTGCAGTTTCCTCCTGCAACATGAGGAAGTTCCTGCCGTTGCTTTCCCTTTCCCTTTCCTCCTGCCGGGAAATCCATTGCTGGTTGTAGAGCAGCACCTAGAGGCCCTGGGCCGGAGATGGCAGCAGGGTGGCAAGCTGTCGGGGACAGCCCCTGCCCCGAGGAGCCTGCACTGGGGGCACAGGGGGCTAAAGAGGGGTGCTGACAGGGTCCCAGTGAGCCCCCCAAAACTCTGGGGCTCAGGGAGAGGCTGCCATTTTCCTAGCGTCACAGGGGATTTGGGGATGGAAGCGGAATGGACCCCAACCTTCCTGCATCTCAGGAGCGTTCCTCCCTTCCACCTTCAGACCCACTAGCTCTGTGAGACCTATCAGAGCTGATTTCGGGCAGGGGGATCCTTCTGATCACTCACCTGCACCCCAGGGAAGGGGAAAAGTCAGCCAGTTCCTACTTGGATATACGCCTCCTTCCCTTGTTAAACCAGAGGTGCCCCATTGGCGATACCTGCACCCCCAGCCTGCCCGTACCCCTCTCCCTTTACCCTAGAAAAAACCTGTAAACAGCTCTGCCCCGTGGAATGGATCTCTGGATGGAAGAGATCACCACCTTATTGCTGAATAATCCCTCTCACTATAGGGGAGAGCTTTTTCCAAGTAAAGAGGTTTATTTTTGGTGTGTCTATAGATCTTGTATAATACAGTTAAAACTTCTGTGGGGGTTGGACATGTCATCTGACCCTGACTTGGCCAAGGAAGGGAGAATCTGCCATTGACGCTGACATGGTTAGCTGGTAGAAGAAGCTCCCCTCGCTGCTCACTGGAGCTCGGCCGGCTGCTTCTTCCAGCTGTTTTTCCAGACACCTTGTTCTGAAAGATTAAACGGTTCTTTATGACCGATATTTTCCTCTCATGAAACTAGTTTTGTGTTCAAATTAAGTCACTTCTCTGTCTGACTATAGCAGTTATATAAGCTAAGAAACAAATTTGTCCTCTACAGCCTTTTGTCATTGCTATGGATCTGAACTGGCTTTGGTATTTAAGCATTCATGAGAAAACATGGATGCTAGAAATAGTGCAGCAATTTAGTATAATGCTATATATGGAGGTAACAACACTTCCTCCAATTAGTCTTAATTTCCTTATTAATATAGCTGTGAAGCTCAGCCTGCCTTTGGTGTCTGCCTCGGAGAGACACTCGTTTTCTCTCTGGGTTTAAGAGGGGAAGCTCTGAGTGAAGGGCTGGAATTAGGGTAGGATAAGGAGATCTGAGGAGAGTCAGGTCAGTCCAACCCTTCACAAGGGGCTGGGGCACATGACTGAGATTTAAGATTGTAGTTAGTTTCTGGCCAGGGAAAGAGGTCTCAAACATTTGAACAAGGGGATGAGATGGCTGTTTGCTACCTGCTCTCCAAATAGAGCTGTGCTATTTCTCTGTTGGGGGAAATGAGATAGGGATGAGTGGAAGAGACAAACTCGATCCCTTTGCCAGGAAAGCTGATGACTACATGGGAGACCTCTGTAAACGGATACAAGTTAGAGCAGACCAGCTTTTTGTGTGCAGACATGCTTTTCCAACCCTTTCTATTGATCTTATTTTAAGCTGGGCCTAATCCTAGCACAGACAGAACAAAACTAAGGACAGAAACATCCCTCAAGACAGGCCCTCAGTTCTATGCCACATCTTTTTGGCTTTCCTTTTCACCCAAGGTTTTCCCTCTCTGGCTAATGGCAAGTGTCATTAATGCTGTCTAATTAATGGTGTCTAGGAGGTGCGGCTTATTTTCATATTCCGTTTGCACAGGACCTTTGACAAATGTATAAGTACATATTACAAGACAAACCTGGAATAAAACGGGCAAACAGGCAATAGAGACATAACCAGAGAGAACGAGAATGGAAGTCATTTTCACAAGTGAGACAAGTCCCTCACTGCTGCCCTGCCATGGAGACACCTTGCTTTTTATGCTTTCCTTATAACCAGTTGCTTGCTTTCACCCTGTTTTATTTTCCTTCATCTCCCATTACCTTCAAGTTACACAAGCTGTGGTTAGGCTTTGTACAAAAGCTTTTATGCAACACAGGTATTGTGGAAACTTAGTATTTTCATCGTGCCCTGCCACAATCAAGCTAGCAAGCTAATTCATCACAGCTCTCCCTGTGCCCGACAAGCTGGAAGGTAGTGCCTTTAGATGTCAGTGCTCGTAATGGTGATTGTATTTTCACTTGCTGGTTCATAATGTGCTGGTCAGCAACCCCAAATAAGCAGGGAACATTTCTCACTCCCGCAGCCGTTGCTGAATCATTAGCCAATCTCCCTGTGTACTTTTGGCAGCTTCTCGCTTCCTCCACAAAGGGCTTTTGGCCACAGAGGGCACTAGGGCAGGCAGAAGGTGGTGGGGTCACAGCACTGAGGTGTGATTACTGAAGAAGAAGGTGCAATCCTCCTCACCCTCATGTGATGAGCAGCAACATCATGCAGATCTACAAACTCCTTGTTCCTTCATCAAAATCTGATATTCCAGCAGGAAGCGGCGTGTGGAGCCAAGCAGGATAGCAGGACTAGCATAGTAATTAAAGCATGTCAGCAAGCAAATTTATCGTTAATACTCATGAATAAGACTCTGTGCAGGTGGAATGCTTTGGAAAGAACAGGAATGTAGAGGTAGGCCTGAGACTGTCGCTTGCTCTCCTACTTGCGCAGCACCATTGGGAGCCCTCTTTCTTGCTCTTGAGAGCAGCATAATGCAGGGAAGGATTTATCTCTGTTCCCAACTCTCAAAAGGATAAAATTGGTAGAATGAGGCTTTGATTCCTGCTCCACTGTCTAAAAAGCTGAGCTCTGTGACTAGTTGTCTCTTTCTGGGAGAAGAGAGATGGCTCAATCCTATCTTCTGTCCAACTAGCTCCTCCAAAGCACATTCTGCATCAACCAAAGTTTTCCTTACCACTGTACCTACAGTGCCAGCACCTAGCTAGTATCCTCAAGTGAGCATCTTTGCTACTGCAACCATCCTTCACCTATCAGGAAAAAAAAACCTCCTTCTGTAATCTAAGTCTAAACTATTGGTCTAGAGGGAGGATGAAGAGGGCTGCAGGGAGATATTCTCAGCAGATGAAGTTGCATAACTGCAAAAAAAAGCATGTTCTCTGCAGGCCTAGGCACTGGTCTACAGAGAAGCCAGGTCTGGGAGTAACTTTACTGATGCTAATAAATCAATGTGAGTGCGTATGTGATCAAGACCTATGCAAACTGATAAGGGCAACTAGCCAGCTGGTGCGTGTCAGTGTAACTCCACAGAATTTGATTTGCACCAGTTGGTCAGCTACTGACCATAAGGCCAGAAGTGTACGCGTGCCACAGGGTGTGAGTTGCTGCAAAGTAGGGGCCCTACAGAACTCTGCTCACCAGATGCTTCATGGAGTCCATTAATTGCTTAAAGAGCAGATGAGCTGTTTGAGCGTTTCCTCAGGAAACATGGAAAGAAGCAGAGCAGAGCATTTGGAGGGGAGTTTCACGGGCACATCAGGGCAGCCGTGGAGGAGCAGCTGGTGGGCAGCAGGTGGGCTGGGCAACGGGACGCAGCGGAACGGACTCTGCCTGCACACACCACTTGACATTAATTATACCTCTTGGACTTCTGCATGCTCCTTGAAAACTTCTGTGGGAGATCTGGCATGGCACTACTTTAACTCTTTGAACTGTGGCAGAGACGCTTGTCTGGAAACTACGCTAACGGGAAAATCTACAAAGCATGTCAGTTTGTTTTCCAGACTGTAGGCAATCTTGTTTGATTTTTTTTTTTAGTATGTACTAGGTCTGATGGGGCTCTCCCTATTTTCAGTGAAACAGGCGCAAGTAATAGCTGTCTTGCTCAATGTCACGAAGGACTATCGAAGTCAGTGAAGTCAGCATTGGCTGTGAGAGCCATTTCCCTCATTGCATTAATTCTGATGCGCAAGATTTCATTAAATACAAGAAAACAGACGTTGACTGAGTGTTGCATGTTGCAAAGCCTCTCCTAACTGCAGTTATTCCTTCTTGTCCTTTATTTATAAACGGAATCCATACTAGAACTGTATGTGTAGCAATTGACTTAAAAAATGACAGTATCCGATATCTTTGCAAACTCACAAATAAGAACGATTTAGCCTCCAGAGAGGGAAAGATTGTATTTCGTATTCTAAAGGTGGAGGTCTGAAGCCCAAACCTTGCCTAGGGTCTCTCCTGTTACCTGTGTAAGAGCCGGGAACAGAAGTCAGATCTCCTGTACTGCAGCCCAACCCTGTAACTGTAGCGCTATTCTCTAGCCTCTTACTCCTGTAAGCCATTACTCTATAAACATGATAAATAGATTGGTAGAAGTGTTTAGCATTGAATATTTCTAGAGTATAATCATTCTAGCCTCCCTTGGCAGCAGAAACATTACTTTTATGTCAAAGATGGGGAAACTGGGACACAGTGCTTTGTCCAGGCTTGTGGGACTGTTAGGATCAGAGTCCTACAGCTCTGGACCCCGGCCCCAGGTCAGTCCTACGAATTATGTTGCCTGTCAGTGCTAGCTACTGCCACTGAATTAAATAATAGCTTAGTGGAAGAGGAAAATTAAGCAGTACTGACAAGGGAGACAAGATATGCTTGTCAATGAGATTTGAAAATTGAGACAGAGAGTTGATTAGGTTCGTATCACCGTGTGATCTAGAGATGCTAAACAACCAGCTCTCCGCAGCCACGCTGGTGGGAATATCGACCAGATGGAATTGCTCCTCCTGAAAGGCCGTAACACATTAGTACTGCAGTGCTGCTTGGAGGGTGTTATTTTGTCATGGAAGGAAAGAAATAAACCTTTCTTTCACTGACCCTCAAAGTCTTAGCGAAACCTCTGTGCAAGAACATGGTACTTAAATTTTACTTGACTATTTTGCAAAGAAGATAGTGTTAGAGAAGCACATGGAGACATAGCGGAAGAGAGAAAGTTTATAGGTAACAACCCTACTATTAGTACAATGAACACATCTATACTGTGAGGCCACATCTGTGTTGTGATGCGATGAACTGCAGGAAAGATAATGTTTGAGCGTGCTGAGTCCCAGAGCATGACCGCTCCTGTCCCTGGCACACGCTGTACCTTGGCCGTGGTTCAGATGTGCTGGATGGAGGAGAGACTCTTCAGGTCCTGTGGCTGAATGACGCTGGGGCAGATCAACTGCACTCAAGATTTCCCCTTCCAGACAACTCTAGGGAATGTCAGATGACAACGGGGTAGAGTGATCTTGACAGTAGGCTGAGAACTGCAATGAGCTGATAAGTGGTAGAGGCACGGTGAGAGAGAGACAAGGGTGTGCAAACACACCCACACCAAACTTGCAAGACGCAAGACAGAGAAGGAGGATTATGGATGATGAAACTTTTTGGAATACTGGTTTTCCAAGAATGTTCATCTTTGCTACGATGCTCCCTCTCCAATTACATTACTAATGCTTTGTTATGTGAAATCTAGTTCCAGCTGACTCACGTACTGTATCAAACAAGGCACATCATGAATTGGTGTGTCAGCCTGGTGAACTGAAGATGAAAAAAAATAATATCGCTATTTCTGAAAACTGTCTTTAAAAAAAACCAACCTAACCCCTACACAAACAAAAATACCAAACAAGCTGCCTTCATAAGTCATTGCTTACAACTGTATTACCAAAAGGGAAGGGTATGGTGCTGAGACACGGTGGTGAGGGTCTGGATGAGGTGGAGATGCTAATTTTATTCCCTGTCCTACTGAATTCCTGAGGACAATGAAAGGCAGCAGTGACAGCTGCCTCTCTGCACTCACACACGTGTCTGCCTGCCAGTTCTGCCTGACTCAATGGGGCAGCTGGAGTCCAGGAGGATCATCTCATGGTGAATCCTCTGCATTTCGCATTAGGAGGTATTGTCTGCAGCTCTGTTCCCCTCCACAGACCCCACTGTTGCTCAGTAATGGCCCAGGTGGAGATGAGCAAGCTGAATAAAGCTGCATTGTTAGTGGAGGTTTGCCTCCTCCCTTCCAAACTGCAAAAGCATGTTTTGTTGGAATGGAGGAGATTATGGGCTATTTACAAACATCCCAGCTTCCAAGGTTTTGGAAAACCTTTCAACAAGTTTCTTTGGTTGCCGAAAGCTCTTTCTCAAAGCACCCAGCCTTTCTGGCAACCTGCTCTGCCTTTAGTGCTGTTGTAATCCTCTTTCTCCCATGATTATTAATCTGCAGAGAGCAGAAGGGCTCCTTGCTCTGCCTGTCTGCTGCCGGAGGTGCTCCTGCTGACCAGGGGAAAAGTGTGGGCTCTGGGAGCCCTGGCAATGGCTCTGCTTAGGAGACCTTGGGTGGCCAAGGGGGACATAGCATGTGGAATTGGAGGCAGTCAGGCTACCAAAAGCTTTCTGGAAAATGAGCAGTATTTCTGGATGACTGGGCACAGTGGTGAATTTATAGGGCTGCTCTTCTGCCTCAAAAAGGAACAGCAGAGAAGCGGGGCTGAGGGGGAAAGGATCAGCATTGATTAAGCTGACAGTTCTGCTAATGTCACTGTGGACACAGCCACTCTCCTTTTCTTTGCCAGCAGCAACTTAAATAATAAGATGCAGAGGGAGAAGGAGGGAGTGTCAGCACTGGGCTACTCACAGTGCTGTTGGCAGTATTTAGATGAGAAACTGGTGGTGTGATGGATGGCCATGATGCAGAGATACATAGTGATCAGTGCTCTGGAAACGCAGGCAGATTAAGTAGGACTGTGCCTGACTAGTCTGAAGGTGACTCTACCAAGAGCCAGTTGTTAGATGCTAATCGCTTTTTGTCCCTCACAAATAATATTTGTACTGAACTCAGCTGTGGGTACAACAGTTCTTGCAAATAAGTTGGCAGATGCTGCTTTCCCACTTTGGCCTAGATCTGCATGCTGTGCTGCTCACTGGGCTCTAGGCTTCAAAGGCAGAGAAGAGCTGGTTTGGTCCTGACCAGAGCGCGACAAGCCAAGTTGCACTTCAAGCCTTGGCAGAGCTGAGTGGTCCAGCTGTCCTGTCTCTGTGCCCCTGGTCCTGCACCCAGTGCCCCCACTGACTAGCCATTGTACAGGCTAGCTTGAATGGCACTCTTGTCACACCATGGTTTGAAGATAAACTCAATTCTCAAACTCTATATAGAATCTTTTTTCCAAATTTTACCTTCCTTCTGGCAGTGAAGGATGATCTATACAGCTCTGTCTAAGCACCTCTAGCTTCGTGACCTAGTGTAAGGCAGCATGTGACTGGCTGGTCTGGGATGTACTTGCAAGCTGTTGTAAGATGGGATAGTCTTTGTCATCTTCATAGACACCGGTGTGGGCTGGAATGAATAGGGATAATACCCAGGTAAGGAATGTGAACTATGGTGACGGTGCCCTGCACCTGTATCAGGCCTGATGATTGAAACTAAATCTTTTACATCCACTCTTTTAACCCTAAACCCCTCCTTTAGAGAAGGAGGAGGGGGATGTAGAAATAGTGTCTGGACTGGCTGCTGTACTGTGTACATTATCATCAGTGTGTGGATCTGTACACTAAGAGTTCATAAGTGTTTTTACCTGTAGCTATGGACAGCGTCCACCAAATCCCGTATTTCACACAGTGGCTCTTAAGTGTTACATTAGACTGCTGGACTTGGATTTAGGCCTCATTCCGTCCATTTTCATGGACAGGTTCAGAGTAAGTGAAGTGTGTTTCTGGTTTTATAAGCTTGATTTGCATTGTGTACAGTTAGCTGTGACAGGCAGCTCTGAGAAGAAGCATTTATATAAATACCCGGACATCATTAATTGGATTCCTATCTTCCTGGTCATTATGAAGAGGTGATCTTTTGACATCTTTCAGAACACCACATCAAGCTATTTCCAAGGAGGTTTCTGCTTGGAAATGAGGATAAAGCTTTAGTTTTAATTTTGTAGGTGTTAAATTGAATGTTAATAACATCTCCAACACTAAGCTTTGTATATAGAACATTATGGATATCTATCTAGTGTTTCCAATTAGCCAGGGGCACTGTCTTTGCTGTCTGTTTCATCCAAGGACACAAGTAATTCGTTAGGACAGCAAATTGCCTTCCACTCTTGCAAATTAGCATTAGAACATCACTATAGAAATAATCCATGCTATCTGGATTATGGCAATGAAATCGCTATAAACGAAAGCTGTTTTCTGAACTAATATTTAGGGAAGATGAGTGAGATATATATACATGAGGGGCATTACTAAATAGATTTCAGTATTTTTTTTTCTGAAAGAGGTTCTTTGTCTCCTGAAAGGGTAATGTACATCTATCGTGCAAGGAGTTTCCTTAGAGGGTTTAAATGAAGAGTGAAGCTTTAACAACAAAGTGAAAATGGAAAAAGAAATATACTGCCATGGGAAGCTCAAAAATGAGGCACTTGGGGTTTCAGAGAGTTATCATTAATCCCCTCCTGCCCCGAGGGCATTCCTGTGTGACCATCAAAATGACACACATGCAGCTGCCTGGCAGTTTGCCACATCTCTAGGTTTGATGGACTTTGCTCTGGGGATGGCTAAACCTCCAGCTGTTCAGAATGGCAGTTTGTTTTCCTCAACAAACGTGCTCAGATGTTTATCTGACCTATCCGAATCCACAAAAGTAGATTATAAATTGTTTCAAATGTTCTTTCAACACCTTTTCCTTACCAGAACCTCGAAACACAAGCGGCCGTCAAAACCTGAAAGCCTGTCCTGCCTGAGCACTGCTTTACCATTAGATTAGGATCAATAGCTGTACTGGGGGCCTGCTAGGATTGCTGTTGTACTTGTGGCTTAATAAAACATGTAATAAGGTGCACCTTATTAATACAGGGGGAGAAAACCTGGGCATGTGTCTGTCTGGCTTGGTGATAAGACTGCAAAGCTCACATATGGCCACAGCACAAAGCAGTCACTAGCTGGTTCCCTGGGGCACAACAACTCATGCAGTTACGTGGTGCAGGCATATACTTTGAATGGGTAAAAGGAGGCAAAGGGTGAGTCAGAGAGATACTCCAAGAAGTAAAGTGAACTCTTCAAAGTGAGCAGGAGCTCAGTGATAGAGCTGAGGGTGTGTTGGAGGAGCATCTGCCACAGGCTGGGGCTGGTGGCAATGGCTCCGGGGAAGGCGGCATGTTTCTGTGTGGACGGCTGAGCTGTCAGTGCCTGAAATGGTTTGGTTCTGATCACCTCATCAGCTTGGGCAACCCCTAAATCAAGAGATTTAGAGCATTGAAAAACAGATGAATAATAACTGACAAAATATAAGCATTGATTTTGAAAATGCTGCACAGGTATGACAGAAGAGCAGGTACGTGATGGATGACAGAGAACTGTATGAACCACTTGTTCGGCTTTGTTTGGTGTTGAGTAAAAGATGAGAGAGAGAGAGAGAAAAGGATCTTCTAATAGTACCATGAATCTTAACGGTGTAAGACACACTCAGACCACATAACATAATTCAGAGCCTCCCTTCCCACCCTATGCAGCAGCACACTGATACAGGGATGGTTGCCGAGACAATATCTGATGCCTGCAGACAAAATGTTTATTGCTTTTATAAAAAAAGTGAGCTGGAAGCATGGCGCATGAGTGCAAACTGGGAAAGAGGACAGGTATTTCCAAAGCTACTGCCAATCCCCTTTACATGGATGTGATTTGACTCCTGCACATACTTGAGAGGGACCCGTGACTTAACACGTGAATCTGAACAGAATTGCATTCACAGGTTTCTATTCATTATGACTCCTAAGCTCAAAAAATAAGAGCCTTTCAAAAAAATTATTTTAAAAAGAGACCAGGAAGTGATTTTAAAACAACAACAACAAACCAACCCCTCTGAAATAATGGGAGCAGCTGTACATATTTCTTAGCAGTGAAAAACTAAAATGCAGGTATTTTCTGACTCACATAAATCTTAAGTTTCTCATGTGAACAATTGAGACTGTAAATTTGGAGAAAGACTGCTGCTGGAAGATGAAAGTTCGCTTTCCAGATGAGGACTTGGCTCTTCTTGCTCAAATACACACATGTTTTCAAGATTATTTGCTTTGTGATAGACAGCTCTAAATCCAGGACTTTCAATCTCTTAACAAAACTCCTGAATATATTAAATGCATGTGCAACAGACAGGATTCAGGGAAACTGAAACCTGTTGTATATCTGCCAAAAAGAACAGCACATCTGCAAAAAGGAATACCAAATTGGGATGCCTAATGCACTCAGGGCAGGAACACAGTAATTTCAGAGTATCTGGAGTAGATGCAGCATGACCTGCACTTGCAAAACTAGGCCTGGAGCCATGGCAAATCTGTCCCCAAAATGTTTGGCTATTCAGTCGGTGCACTGGAAAGTATTAAACATTTTGGATCTTCAGTTGTTTAGCTGACCAACATATGTGGGTTTGAGGCTAGGTATTGTAGCAGCACGAAGTTCAGTCTGGTAAGTTGGGTAAAAACTGAAGCTGTGGTATGATGGGAAGGCTTCCGCCTCCAAACATACAGATGAAGTCCATTCTCTCACTTAAAAGTTAATATTGTGATAGCAATACCAATACAGTGGAGGAATACATGTCACGCAAACGGTTATCACAGCCTAATGTAGGCAACTGGGTATTTTCTAAAAAGCTGTAAAATGGTTAGTGTTTGCATGCACAACCTTTCTTTTGCTGGGAAAGATTTCAGCTTTTCATATGTCTGAAAACATGAAGACTGGCTGTGCATGTAGCCTGTTAGCTCTCCTCCAGAGCTGGATGACTGCTCATAAAATGAAAGCAAACACTCCAAACTGGCCTCATCTAATCCATCCTGCATTGCTTCTGTTATTTGTCAACTAATACAGGGCCAGCTGTCTAGTTAGTGAAACAGAAGCATTAAATTAGAGAAATCATAGAAAATGGAGACTGGGAGGGCCCTTAAAGGTCACTTGGTCCATCTGCTGCCCCATGGCAGGTTCAGCTTTACCTGCACCACTTCCCTCTGGTTTGTCTAACCTGTTTTCCAAAATCATCAGTGATGGAGATTCCAGAATTACCCACCATTAGGTAAAAAGTAAAAGATGTGCTTCACGAAAAATAAAACTGTTCAGCTAGTAGCTTCTCTCTATGAGGTTAACCTGACGTACAACGCATCCACTGTGTGGTTTACTGATGCTTCAAGGAAACACGCTGCTCCTTTGGGGACATGCAATTCTCAGCACTGGAAAACGGGAAATACATGCTAACTTTTGCCTGCAAGGTTGTTGTTGGTAATGTGCATAGATGAATTTTGACTAGATGGGATTTTTGGTCTAATGTACTTGTATGGTTGCCTTTAAGACCTTAATTGTAACAAATGTGATTAGCCTACAATTCTTCAACAGAGCCTGCACTGTGATAGGGATGGGAGTGTTTTCTTCCAACCTACACAGGCCAGACAGCACACATCCTAGCAGAAGATGTTGCTGTCCCACTGGCTGCTTGCTTTAATTAACATATGGGGGCTGTTTAGTCTGTACAGTGATGAAGCATGGCCATAACCCATTATATATCTCATCTGCACTCTTTTAAACTGTCCTCAGCCTCTCCCAACATACATAATTTCACAGTTTACAGGCAAGTTACTCTATTGCTTTCATGTTTCTTTCACCGTTTCACTATTTCCCAGGCACATACTGAGAAGATCTCGTGTAGTGTCCCATTAGTGATCTCACTGAGACTACTCAGCTCTTTCTTTGCCTACCCAAGGCACAAGGTAAAGTGGACTGAACTCTGTGGTGCATCCCCCTTTTCTTTTCCTTCTACTTTTCGTCCTTGAGCACATTTTTTATGGACGGGGACAAAGTTTCTCCCCAAAGCACTCCCCACCCCCAGGCTCAGTGCTGCAGTCATTAGGAGAAGGTTGCCACATGTTCCTCGGTGAGCCTCTTCCACACTTCAGGTCCAGTTATTTCTCCCCAGCACCTATTGGGAATGGCACCAAATTGCTTCCTTCAACCTAGCATCCTACCGGTGCTATCAAGCTGGCACCCTCATCGTGTTCAAACCAGTCAGTGCTAGAGTAACAGAACATGTAAGCATACCGTCAGCACATTATGGATTTTTTTTTTTTTTTTTTTTTTTGAATAGCAAATGTCCACATCTTAATCCCAGCCAAATGAGCTGAACTCCTAAACACTCTTGCGGGGACTGCAAGTGGGTGGAAAGGAAGAATGTTTGTAAATGGATGAGATAAAACAGCGGGAAGAGGTTTTCACAGAAGAGGCAATTCAGAGCTAATCCCAGGCTCTGCTGCATGGCAGTGTCTCTGAATGCCCTCTTATTTAACGATGAAGAGCAGTTGACTCTTGGATGTTACCATTTATGCAGTTTCTGAATTGTACTATTTATTATATGTTTTAAACATTTTTCCAAATCTGCGTACTTCACAGGAAGATGGGGGACAAACTGGCAATGGAAAGGAGCAATTGTAAACTAGTTAATAGGCCTGACTGTCATTTTTATTCAGCCTGTATGTGTAAAGCTGTTTTAAAGTAGATATAAGGAAAATGAGAATCAACCCTCTTGAACTTACGGTGTCTTTTACAGTCTGAGGAGCTAGCACAAATCTTATACTCCCTTCTTCAGTTCATGGAATATAAATCAGAGAATATTTAAATTTTTAAAAATTATTGTGAATCTGCTCTGCTTAACCCTGGGAAAATCCATGATTCCAGTGATAGAGAGTAACAGTATAAAACTTGTTTATCCATACCAGGTACTGCAGGTTTTACCATCAATTCCCGACTTACCAGCAGCTCTCTACATCAGTTGGACTTTCTTCATAGCCTCATATTCCAGTATTTCCCTAGCCTGAAGCTTCCTAATTTGCAAGATATAGCCTGATGTTGATCATACAAAACAAACTCTTCTCTGGCAGATCAAAACTCCCTGTGCCCAGCAGAGTAGACATACATATTACTTGCTTCCTAACCCAAGAGTCCTACAGTTTCACTTTTTGGCCTTACTTAAGAAGCATTAAAATTAGAGAAGGATGCAAGTCAAAAGATTTGAGGCTCTGAGGGGTTGCACTGAAGTCTGGGTGTTTGCTGTTTGTTTGGTTGTTTTTTTTTTTTTTCCGGGGGGGGGTGGGTGGTGGGGGAGGTGGGGGTGGTGTTGGCTTTTTTTTCTGGGCTGGGGGGGGGGGTTGTTGGCTTTTTCTGAATCTTATCCAAAGTACTTGAATGTGGTGGAATTAGAGACAATGTCGAATTGTTGGCCTACCACTTATTGTCTTTTTCTCCCTATATCTTATCCTCCTGTTTGGTGATTGGTCTTGTTTGAGTAGTTTGGTTGAGTGCAGCTTTTGTCTGGGTATTTAAATCCCTCTCAGAATAAGGCCCCAAAGAGAGAGTTGAGGAAGAAGAAATTAAGAAGAGAAATTCCTGGGGGCAGTGAAATTGAGCTGAAATCCTACTCTCACACTCAGAACTTTCACAGATGTTTTTAATGTCTACACATGTATCCAAAAGAACAAAATCTCTATCAGAGGGTTACCTTTGCCAGTATTTCTCAAAAAATCATCAGAAGCTTCAGATTTGCAAGAAAGACTGGACATTTTCCCACTTTTTTAAACATCACAGTATAATCAGGAATAAATAGATTACTGTTGGTTTCAACATAGCTTCATACTGTCGAGAAATAAGGTGGCAGAAAAACCTTTTCGGTAAAAGCAGAAATTTCATTAAGAAACAACAACTGAAACACTTTCTTTGTTAAGCATAATTAGCAGTTCAAAGACACTTGCATTTCAAAATCTCTCCTTTGATTCTTGTCAGATGCAGAGGCAGTGATACATGACATGACATTCATCAGCTAACTCTCAACATAAAAAGATGTGATGATTTTTCTCTAATTGAGGGGATGGGAAAGCAAACTTTTTTTTTTTTTTTTTTTTAAATGAGCTTGAGAAATAATTTAAAAGGCTGTCAAATATCCAGCAGTGGTTAGTAGAAAACTGGATGGAAGACTTTCAAATTCAGTTTTTGCCCATTCCCAATGTTTTTCTTTTGAAAGTATTTTACTTTCTGACATTTCAGATGTTGCTTATAGGAATATTTTTTCCTTGTTTTTAAGATACATCCTGTTTAAATTTGCCTGCTGCCTTCATTATGCCATTCTGACAGCTTGCTTTGGGACCAGTCAGCTCTTCTGCAGTGTATTCCATTTGAGAGGTTTCAAAGTAGTTTTATTTTATTTTTGATCCTCCTGTGACTATTGAGTATTATGCTGGCCTTTTTTTTTCTAGTTGGCTGCTCTAGTGTTTCTTTCTCTTTATTCTCCAGTGACTCCCAGCACATTTTTATTTTACAGGTGGATATTGTTTTGTGTACTCTTCTTTGCATATTATTTTTCTTAGCTTCTGGATTCTACAATTAGCATGATTCTGCCTTTTTGTTTTAGAAATCCAGCTAGGATAACTCAGGAGCAGAGGGACTTGTGAGTATGAACTGCTCATAGCAGAAATCCAAGGTCTGTGCTCTAGCTGAGAGTTCAGGAGAGAAGGGGTAACTGGTCCTACTTCCCCTCGAGTACCTTGATGTGGCTTTGATGACTGCAGCAGTTTATTTCCATGTGTCCCAAACCTGCCCCTTCAGATTTTACACAGGCTGTGAGCAGCATTTCAAGCTGTGCAAAAAGAGAAACTGAAAAGGCAGTAGAAATACTACTGGTATATCTAAGTTTAAAGTCAGGGTGTGAAAATAACTATACAGGTTAATAATGATCCTACATCCCTGTTTCTTTGTATTAGTGGTTCAAAGTTCTAAACATAACCCAGGCCTGTCTTCTGGGTTTGTTCCTGACACAGGACTTTCTCTCTCTTCCCTTGTTACCAGTGTGATAGCTTGGAAGTCTAACTGCCTCTGTTTTTGTCTCAGTGCAGTGTATGAAAAGCAAACATCTGCAGCAAGAAGCATACTGGAGGCCTTGGTGGAAGAGGAAGGTTGTACTTTGGAAAAGCAAATCTTCTAAGAGCCATAGCTGCTGCTTTGCGCAGAGTGACTCAGCTCTCTGGGCATGGGTTTGCCAACATAAATGCAGTTTAGCTCAGTGTTTCCATGAAACCAACGAACTGACAGTCATACTTTAAGGTCTGGTACTGCCATGTAAAAACTTCCATCAACTTTAGTGAACTTTTTTGCTATGGAAAGGGATGAATAAAGCCAGCACATTTGGTTTATTATCTGTGCTATGCTGCTATGTAAGAGCAAGACTTTTGCAAGCACTGTATGAACACCCAGTCAGGGAAGGTCCCTGCCCCAAGGAGCTTTGGGTCTACATGGGAGAGGAGGTCAGGCAGGAGGAGAACGGGAGAAGCCAGAGGTAATGTGACCAACAGAAAGATAATTCATATATCCCCACTTCAAGGTTGTTGCTCTCTATGGAGCTAATGTCCTCTCATAAGTTACATGTCCTTCATGCACCAAAATGCAACTCCGCTTTCTGGTACTTCACAGCATGAGGAACCGTAGTGTGTGGTCTATGTGAACAGAAGAAGAAACTAATCTAAAAAGTTTGTTGATTCTACAAAATATTTGAGAAAACGTCCATTCTATTTCATATATGAACTAACCTTGTGGTCTCTGACCTGTAATTGTTTGCTATCAATATTTTCCTAGAAAACTTTTAAATAGACATAAGATTGAATGATCAGTAAACAGTAAATAACAGTGATTTCTTTTTTGGCAGTTGAGTCTGGAAACCTGGCTCTAAAAACCATGATAATGCAGTTGGAGACCAAAAACAGACCATAGGTGTGCATGCAAAACTAATGTAACTTAAGGTTTGATATTAGAAGTATTCACTGAACAGTACAGAAAAAAACCTCCATCTCAGTAAATTTAAAGATTCTTAAAAGATAATTTAGAAAACAGAAAGAAGGACTGTCAAGAATATTTAGTCTTTTATTGCCTGCTCTTGATGCACATGTGGAGTCTTGTTTGGACATGCACCCCTTTCTTCTCTAAACTGAAATATTCGCCGCCTTCGTACAACACAATAAAGAAGACTATTTTCATCCACCTAACTGCCAGATATGACACCCTATGAGTCAAAGATCTGCATGTCATCAAATCTTGTACTGAGTGGTTTTCCTTTAAAGACACCATTTTCAATTTATCTCAAAGTCCAGCTTAGCTCTGAGTATCTCTTTTATGCTGGTACCACCAAATTGTATCAACATTATAGGATTATGAAGTGGGATCACTTACCCTGTCAACTCTGGCTTCACATTGCTACTTCCAGCAGAGCAGGTGCTATATTTTGTTAGAGAGATATTCATTGTGCATCCAGAAACTACCCTCTGCACCCTGCTTTTATAATAGGATTCAATACAGCTGAGCAAATACAACCTCTGTAATATATATGAAATACAGGAAGGTAACAGGAGCAGGATAAACTCTCTGATTAGGTATAGTGTGCACAGTGAATCAGAAGTACAGAGACGCTTTGCAAGATGAGGAAAGAGGAGGAAGGAAAATGTGTTTAAGGTCTGCCATGAAGGCCTAGGAAACCCTGCTTAAAGGATTTCTGTCCTAACGAACTCTGTAATCCCTACCAAAGGCCTGAACGCAGTTACAACTTCAGTATATTTCCATGCCGGACTTTAGCTAAATTCTTAACATTGCAGTCAAATAGAGGAAAAAAACCAAAACAAATCCAACATACTAGTTGTTAATAACTTCCGAATAACAAACTGACAGCAATTCCCCAGCCCAAACAGCTTAATCCATTTGTTTCTACTTACCTCCATTTGTCTCTTGGATATTTAAAGCAAAGGCTCATTTTGTCCTGCAGATGCGGTGCTGCTGCTCAGTATTATCTTGCCGGATCATAAAAAGACTCCTGACCAAAAGGAAGAGGAAAACAATACGTAAAACAAACACAGAAGCCCAAGAGGAAAGCTACACCCTAAAGACCAGCACTAATAGCAACTGCGAGACAGGGAAAGAGAGAACACTCCCAGTTACTAACTTTTTCCATTGATACATCTGTTACAAAACAATTTTGCTGCAAACTTCTCTTCCTCCTTGCAAGCAATGCTTTGCTGTGTGTGTAGACCTCAGATAAACCACATGATGAGTGTGGGGTTTGGTTTTTTGTTGTTGTTGGTTTTTTTTTTTTACCAAGTAAGCAAATTAGTGAAATATAAACTAGAAGCTCAGCTGACTGCTTTAAAAGTATAGTGCTAGGCAGTAATTATCACAAGGTGCATTTGTCCATACTTCAGATTTTTTTAAATTCAAAAGTCTTCAATGGAAGCAGAGTAATATTTGAAATAACCACCTATGGGACTTTCTGGCCAGAAAGCCGTAGTACAGCAGAGGTGAATGTTTAGATGATTAATAACTTAATTTTTTAAGAGCTTGATGGTCAGACAGGGAAAATATGCCAAACTGTCCTTGCCTCAGAGGGATTTTTAGCGCCAAAAAAAGAACTGCATTGAGAAGGAGAGCTCATGATTTCACCTCTAAAGACTCTAAGGCTAGAGGGATGTGCAGAGGGGCAAAGTGGGATTTACTGCAACAGCAGAAGCTGCTGGGTCCAGCTGTGTTTTCACACCCTCGCCTCTGTGGATTTAAGCTCCTCCAAGCTCCAGGGCTGTTCCTTGGTGTAGGTCATAGGGTAGCTATGCGTGCGAACCCACAAAGGCTGTATGGAAACTTTTGTCACTGACATTTAATATGTGGCTTGGAACAAATAACAAATGATTTGGTTTGAATTAAAAAGTTTTGACAGTTACATTTTGCCAAATGTTAGTCAGAAAGGAAAACTGATGGATGTGTCATATTTGAAAATTCCCAGGGTGTAGTAAACTCATTTGTTTTCAAAAAGTTAGGATCAGATTCTCCCCTTGCCTCAGAATAAATCTGGAACTACTTCAGGGAGGCTGAAAGAAATTAAGGTCATTCCGTTCACCAGGGTAAATGAAATCTGCCTTGAGCCCACAATCAGAAAACGCTCTATCCAGCAGCAGAGGTGTGAAAGAACTGCTGCGAGCAGTAAGGCTGACAGTGGTCCTATTAAAGAAAATATTATTTCCCCACCACCACCACCTTAACCCTCCGTGACCTCTTGCTATTGCAGTTTTCCATTGCCACATGCTGAGGTGATATGCTGATGGGCTTTTAAAAAGTTATGTAAGGAGACACACAGATCACGTATAAAGATGATAAGTCAGCTCATGGGAGAAAGGAGTCTTCTGGTTCCCACCTGGGATATTCAAAGAGACCTGAAGGCATTTGGTTCCCAAATCTCCTTGAACCCAGTGGAGCAGGCATGTCTGTATCCTTGGCGCTCCTTGAAAATTGCAGTCAGCATCTCCTCCAAGTTTTGTTTTCTGAAGGAGTTTTCCCACGTGTGCTCCTCTCAGCTAGTAGCAAACCAGAAAGCCTTTCCATCCAGACTGCCAAACAACAGTCATTCAGTAAGTGATGGCCTTTGGCACGCGAGCCCAGGAGAGGCAGAAGTGTCCCCAGCACATATCCAGCCCTGACTTACCCCTTTCCTTTAAGCTGAGAACTGCTCACTGGGCAGAAGTAACCCCAGAGTCAGAAGGCAAAGTTAGATGCGTGTCTCCCCTCCAATGTCGCAGGGGCCCATGCAAATCACAGGGCAGAATCTGGCCAAGGTTTTAAGACTGAGGTCTTAAAAGGGTGAGAACTGGTTTCAGAGGGACAGAACAATTGAGTTCCACCACTGAAGTCCTTGTGTATTGTCATGGTTCAACCCCAGCCAGCAACTAAGCATCACACAGCTGCTCACTCACTTCCTCCCCACCCAGTGGGATGGGGGAGAGAATTGGAAAAAAAAGAAAACTTGTGGGTTGAGATAAGAACAGTTTAACAGGACAGAAAGGAAGAAAATAATAGTGATAGTAGTAACAATAATAAAACGACAATAGTAATAATAAAAGGATTGGAATATACAGGTGATGGACAACGCAATTGCTCACCACCCTCTGACTGACACCCAGTTAGTCCTCAAGCGGCGATCCCCACCCCGACTCCCCCCAATTTATATACTGGACATGATGTCACACGGTATGGAATACCCCTTTGGCCAGTTTGGGTCAGCTGCCCTGGCTGTGTCCCCTCCCAACTTCTTGTGCCCCTCCAGTCTTCTTGCTGGCTGGGCATGAGAAGCTGAAAAATCCTTGACTTAGTCTAAACACTACTTAGCAACAACTGAAAACATCAGTGTGTTATCAACATTCTTCTCATACCAAACTCAAAACATAGCACTATACCAGCTACTAGGAAGACAATTAACTCTGTCCCAGCTGAAACCAGGACATGTATAAACCCAGACCTTTAAAAGAACATAGGAGTGACCCCTTTTTTTAGAATCTTTTTGCATTATTCCATTATGAGTGCTCCTTTTGGTCTGGCACAATGTGGAGTTACATGGCAGCATGCTTTCCCCCCACCTTTATCATTTTCTCTCAGAAAAAGCATCTGGCAATGCTGCCTTTGTAGCTGATTAAAAGCTTGACACACCAACTCTGAATAATTGAGCCAGGTTAATGGTAGAACATCATTTACATGCCTCCCAATTACTTTTAATGAGCCTGGTTGGTACAGGTGTTTGGAGTAATTGCCAGCTATGGATTTGTTTGGTTTTGTACTTTCTCACTGTTCACAGAGCTGGTCACCTTATGAAGGAATATCAGTGGTGTAATTCTACCACAATTACATTTAAGCTGCTGGTTTGTAAAGGGCTTTTATGTAGCTTGAAGCAGAATCTTTTCTTCCTCATTATTAATGCAGCATTGCCAGCACCATAGGTAAGGTTTATAGGCAATCCAGAGGCCAGTTGCTACTAAAACCAGTGAAAATATCCTGTTCTCCCCTCTCTGTATCAATCTGTATATTAGTTTTATTAATACTTGAGAATAATACATATTTAGTTGTTGTAATTAATTACAATTAATTATATACTTACATCTTATTCTATACATACTCTCTTTTGCATTGCTGCTTGCCTGCACAGATGGTAATCTGGTTCAGGGAGTTAAATGGGCAGTAAGGAAACTCTACAGACAGAAGTGAACTGTTTTCTCCCCATTTAACTCCCTGAACCAGGTCTCTAAGAAGGTAGACAGCAACAGTGCTGGCACAAAGGAAGCGGTAGGAATGGGTGGCTCAGAACATTATGTATGGGAGCCAGATTATCTCATTTGATTGTATGATTGTCTAACTGTGCTAGATTGGTTTAACCTGGAAGGTTTAGGGATTAACAGGTGCTGAAATTTGACAGCAGTAGAAGTTAAACTATTCTTGAATATTTGCACCTAGTTTATGAGAGGCAAAGAAGACATCTTTCACTGAAAACAGCCTGAACTCTGCTACTCCACATCATCTCAAACAAATCATAGGAAGAAAGAGAGAGGCCCTGCAGGTAGCCGATTGTCAGGGCAATGGATCTGCCCTCTTGGAAATGCCCTGACAGCGTGGGGTGCAAGACTTGACTCCTTAAGAGAGCGGTGCAGCGACTGCAGGTGGATGGGCACATTGCTATCAAGCCAAAAGAGAACAGGTTACTCCATTGATGCATGAAGATACCATCATTGCAGTTTAACACCAAGGTGAACTAGAAGGATTTCTAGCTGGAGTCTGACTCGGTCGTGTAGTTGTAGGGCACCCAACCACTGCTCCAGCTGGCTATTCCATGCTGTGCCTAAACAGCAGGAGCCATGGTGGAAAGCTGTTCACAGCTGGTAGGGGGCTCAGAAGGGTAAGGGCAGTGGAAGGCCCTGCTCTGCAGTCTGCATGTGCTGCTAGTGCACTGACAATATGAGCGTATTTTCATGGCTTTTGGCTTTACCGCAGGGCAATTCATAGGAGTTAAGGACAGCTATAAGCCAGCAGTGCTCCAGTCAGGCTTTAATTCTTTAAGGCAAGGTCATTATTGATTTGCTGCGCTTGTCTCACTGAGAGACAAACTGATCAACTTATTCACTGAGTGTGGCGCTTTGCACACCAGGGAGCTGTTACAGTGGGAAACAGATTTCTTTGTGAAGCTTTAAATAAGATTTGTTTTCTCTCTTTTTTTTTTTTGTTCATTTTGGAAGAAGCTCTGTGCTGACATGTCAATGTGTTTTTCTTCCATCTGCATGTGTTTATCCTTGAATTAGAGCACCTCAGAACCTGAAGAATGGGAAAATTGTTTTAGTCCATCTAATCTATCCAGGAGGTCAAACACAAGATGGGACACTATTATATATTTTCCAGAATTAATGTTCTAGTTGGTGTGTCACTTCCAATATTTTGCATAGAAGAATTTTTTAGCTCAATAGATCTCTTTCTCTTTGAGGGAGGTTTGTGATGGCCTTTGTCTTGCTACTCTCCTGGTAACTATAATTCCATTGTGCCACCCTCATTCATCTGTGCAGTATGGACGTTTTCTCTTTCAAAATCAGCTTTTATTAAATGGTGACCAAGCCCAGTCAAATTCTTTGTTCTACTGTTGTTCATGCTTCCTACTGACAGACCCTCTAATTGCATCTTTTTCTTTGCCTTTTAATTGAAACACAGCTTTGCAGCTGAAAATGCTGTAGGCTTGGCTGTTTAATATGACTCTGTGATCCCTGTCCTTGCCTCTGTGGAGCATCAGTGGCTTGCAGTTTGATGGCTATCTTGGTTCCCGTGCCCTGCTTCTGCCAGGCTGAAAGCATTAATTTAGGTACTTTCCTTTTTGAATGAGCATTGGAAGGCATTTCCACAATGGTGGGGTTTCATGACTAAATCTCATTATCACTGCTCCTGGAGGTGTGGGGAGACATGCATACATGGAGGCAGGACTTCCAGTTCTTAGCACAAGGCAATTCACCCTTAACGGACAGATTTTCAAAGGAGCCCAAGAGTGGTGTTGAGCATTTGCACAACTTTAGCCTTAAGTAATTTGCTGCAAGTCATCAGTGAATGAGTCTGACTGTCAGCTCCAACCTGCTAACTTGAAGAGAGAGTAGATGCTACACACAGCGTTACACATTTCAGTACTGGGATCCAACATTATAGACTTCAGTGTTACAAACTCAGGTTTCTCCAGAGTTAAGGCTACAGGTTATGTGACAGCTGAAGAGGCACTTTCCAAGTCTAATTTCTGGACTTATGCCCTCCAACTTTGCCTGTTAGTCTTTCAGCTTTGAAAGCACTCTATGAGCTTGGGCCACAGAGAGAGTAGTATACAATAATAGATGCTGTTTTCAGTAGCATAAATAGATGTGAAGTGAGGTGATGTCCATCGCAATGAAGTACTAATGAACTCCGTAGAACAGTGGAGCTCACTGATTGTACTCGGCTTCGTTTGGGAACAGAGATCAATGTAAATTAAATTTGTTCTTACAATAGCAGCAGGATCCCTGGGAAAGCATAGAGGAACTGGGAAAGTGCATTTTAGAAAAGATGTTACAAAGTGATTTCCAGAAGATTAAAGGATGACGTAAAATACTGGTAACCACGAAAAGCCTGGAGGCTACTCTCTAATATTTTGAAGCAGGAAAATTAACTCTTGGGAAGCAAGAGAGGAAAATAAAAACAGAGGAATCAATTCACACTTAGAGAGGGCTGGATTGTAAATTCATTGCAATCAACAGTAGTTTTTCCATAATGGGTCAAGCCCATATAGCTGTGTTGTAACTGTTGCACAGGAATCTCAACAGCAGAAAATGGTGGAGGGCATCTGTGCAGTTCCTTTTAAAGAGGTAGAATATACTGTCCTTTGCTTTGCAGACATGATTAGGAGTGATGGATCTCACCTGTCCCTTGGGACTGCCAGGTAACTACAGGGCTCAGGTCAGCAGGCAATAGTAAAGTTAATTAAGTGCAATAATGTGATGAGGGTGAAAAGCGAGTCAATGAAGGCAGGGGTTGAAATTTTTCCTCTTATTCAGTAAAATATTAAAGCCTCTTTACGTTGTTTTCCTCTCTTGTCTTTTTTTTTTCTTCCTTCTTCTTTTATCTCTTTTTTTTTTAAACTTTTTTTTTAAAGAGACCCAGAACACCTTCCACTCCATATTTTCTTCAAGAAAATCCCATGCACGCTACAGTTTTGTGATGTTTGACTATACTGTTGATCTTCCTGAAATAATCTGTCTGAAAAATTCATCTCCCAGGGGCTGTCTTGTCCAAGGCGGCCATTTCACAGCCTTCTGGGGCAGCTGTTTACAGCAGCAGCACAGTGAGTCATAGGAATGAGTTGCAAGCTCGGATGAGCAAGCGAGGATTCCTCAGGTGGAGACACGGGAATGTGTTTCTCCACCCAAGAGTCGGGGGTTTGTTTATAACTGGCCAAAGCCACCATCGTACGGGATGATTTTGGCTGCCTCGGCATCACGCGCTCGCTTCCCGTGTACCTGGTGGAGCTTCCCCCCAGTTCGGGACCTCCGAAGTGTGCTGAAAGGGAGTCACAGCCCAGAGGGGCTCAACACGGATGCCCCAGCTCACGCCTTGTGGACAAACAGTGCTTCCCCCCCAAATGGCTCTGTAAGCCCAGAAAAAAACCCCATTTTCTCAGCGGGCGTTGCGTCCTTTGAGACGTTCGGAGTTTCCCAGGTGCTAGAAACCCTCGTTTCGGGCTGGCTCCAGTCACGGCACCCCAACTCATGCAGGGAAAGGCCGATTTCGGTGGGGCCCCGGCCCCGGCCCCCGGCGCGTTGGGACGGCGGCAGCGAGGCCCCGCGGCGGGGAGAGGGCGGCGGTTCCCGCCCGCCAGCGGAGCGGCCGCCGCGAGATGGCGCCGTCCCCATTGCAATGAGCGGCCTCCGCCGCCTTTCCCCAGCCGGGGCGAGGTGAGCGTTGCGAAGAAGAATTTCTTTGTTTTAGCGTCACTGCTCGTCTCCGTGGCCCTGTCCGACCACCCCCGGGCCGCGGCTGGCCCTGGTTCCCCTCACTCGGGCCCGCGGGATGGCGGCCGGGCCCGTCCCCCCGAGCTCCCCGATGAGGTGAACTGAACATGGCCGCTGCCGCCAGGGACAGGCCCGGCCGCCCAGCGATGGCCCCTCACGGGCACCTGGCTCCTTCAACAGTACGAAGTGAGCACAAACTGGCTTTGGTTCCTTGTCCGTAATGGTTTAGCAAGGTACAAGTCCAATCCTGTGGGTTCCACCAGTTCCCCCCTGACGTTACTCGCGACGATTCACGCAAAAGCAGCTGTAGTGGTGCTGAAGCTTTTTGTGGGCTTTCTAGATTATACTAACTACACTTTGAAAACAAAAGAATACATTAATAGTGTGGCCAGCAATGTGGAAAAGATTATACTTCAACAGGCTTTGAAAAAAATAATGGGGGAGAAAAAAAGATTTTCCACTTTATTATCTTTTAGCTAACAGATTGGCCCTATGAAGGGAAAGCAAACATAAACTTGAAAACAACCGAATGGTGGGCATAACTGCACTTTTGAAGAAACATGGGTGCTTCTGTGGGGTTGACAGAAAATCTCAAGTTAGATGTGTAGGGACATACAGATCACCAATATAAATGCAGCATCAAATTCACTTTCTTGCTTCCAACAAAAGATCGTACTTGTGCCAGGTGCTTTCAGAGGATAATATGCATTTCTTGATAGAAGTTGGGTTTTTCAGCACTTACAGATTTCTTGAAGGTTGTTGTTCCTCCTGGATTTCATTCACAGTTAAAAGTGTCTGGATACTCTTATTGATAGAAACAGCTGAATCTTTTTTAGAGTCCTGCTTATTTGGCCTCATAGTCATTCATGGCAAATGCGTCACAAATTAATTATGTGTTCTGGGAAACAAGATTTCCTATCATCCCTTCTACTGGTTGTTGCCATTCAATTTCATTGGTGCACCTCTTGTTGATATAGTGTGAGACACAGTAAACCTTTACAGTCTCTTTTCCATTTATTTTTCATAAACATCTGTTAATGTCAGTTCTAATTCACTTCCTCCTTCTGCTAAATTTTATTTGCTCTATATCCTCATGAATGTCTTTTGCATGTTAATAACTGTTCTTGCCCTACCTTGAAGCTTCTCCATTCCTGCTTTATGATTTGTCAAAAGGGGAGTCTAGTTGAGACAGCGGTATTAAAAACATGGAGGTGGAAAGTGGGGAGGGCTGATGTAATGCTGAGTACAGGTAGGATTGCTGCACAGGATAGGGGAGGTTGCATTGCCTCTGCCATAACAGTGGCAAGTCCGTATCTCAGTGCAATTGGTGTCGAGCCCTACTGACAGTAGCTCCAAAGGCATGTTGAAAATTTGGGAGTGAATAGCCATTAAAACATTGAACACCTTGGGAGAACCTCACCTGCAGGGATAACTTTCAGGGCAGCTTTATGAATTTAAGGAAGATTTCATTAGAGTCTTAAGCACCTTACAGAAATAATACAAATTTGATGATAAAGCAATCTTCAATCTGCTAAAATAAATGTAAACAGATAGCTGAGGGCAGTCAAATGTAGATTTACAATAAATTGCAAAATCCTAAAAGGATGATTTGCTGTCAGAACATCTCTCTGGAGGCTTTGGTGGCCATCCATCCTTGGGAGTTTAAGTGTGATCTACCTAAAAATCCTGTAATTTAACATGGTTCTACATTTCCTGAGTGTCTTTGGTAACAAAAGGAACCAGAACCAGAACTCTAAAACTACAGTTTATTTCTATAAAACCAGCAAAGGCAGCCAAGCAAACACTTCTAGGTAATAGCTGCAAAAAGAGGGAACAATCTGTATTATGGAAATAATATTTAGAACAGCTGAGACTAAAGAAGTGACCCTGGCCCAGAGACTATTCCAAGACATTGGATGATTCTTCATGCAGCTAAATTTCCTGGGAGGTGGTGAGCAATGTTTAGTGGGCATAAGATGCAATCCCATTTCCTTTGGATAAAAACTACACTTAAGCTCACATGCTGTCAGATTACAGGTGTGCATACTGGAAATGAAAGGGGAAGGCATATTTCCAAACCCAGTCAGTACTTTGCTAAAATTCCCTATGGTGATACAAACTCACCCTGGGATTTTACACCCAAATGTGGATAACTGAACTAGGATCCTTACTGATTGCCTTCCAACCCTATTTATCTATTCATCGTACCTAACTTGGCCTGAGGCAAAATGTCTCAGCCTTTCTTCATGGGCAGTCCCTGGGACTGTGGAGGATGTACTGCTTCTTAGCACAGCCTCCCCAGGTCTGCTAACTCCTTGGGCCATCCTGGGAACTTCTGCTGTGCTTTCATCTGTTCATGGTATTTTCATTCTGTTTGGTAACATGGGAAGGAAACACAGGCAGTGTAAGAGGAGGAGGGAAGCAATATTGGATGATATCTCTTAACCCAAATTACAGGAACGCCAGACCAGAGTGTGAGCTCTGGTAACGATCTCGTATGGGTGGTGCTGCTGAGGTGAAGAGCAAACCCAGTATCCTGATGGCTGTATAAGCCAGCACTGGCTTGGATAATGCCTACCCAGGTAACTTTTGCACCTGTCTTGCAAACTTTTGATCAGTGTTGCTGTGCAAAGGTCTTTCCTTGCTATTTCCACCCTAGAAGGGCTGCATTTTACTAGGGAGGAAACTGAATCCTGTAAACCAAGCTGTGTGTGATATGAATGAGTAAACTATGGGAAAACATGAGGCACAATACTAGCCCCAATATGAGAAAAAACAAACAAACAAACTTGATATTTACCTGCCCAGTCAAACAGGACAGAGTTTAAGATTATCTTCTTGCTACTAGCATAGAAAAACCTGACCAGACCTGACCTAAATCCCTTTGAAATGACTGTACATTATTGCCCGATTCCTTCAGGTTTCTCAGCATAGATGCAACTATGCAACTGGGTAGGTGGCTGCTGCCAGTGTAACAGTTTGGAAAGGAAATAAAAGACCCATTAATCCCTTGAAAAATCCACGTGTGTTTCGCCTTGGGGCTCTACACTCAACGTGACCTCAGTTTGCGTCCTTTATTCACACAGAAATGTTCTTGTCTTTAGCCCTGTTGCCAGGAGTTCATTTCTCTGCTGGGCTCTGCTGTTAGCCTCCTGGTAGCCCTTGCCAAGGGCACTTTCACTGAATGTGCCTTCTGTTGGCACCCTGTCTTGGGAACTGAAGATCTGCAGCATACCAAGGGCTAGTCACAGCTTCTGCAATGGTTTTTTTTTTTGGTAGCTTCTTCCTGTTTTTTTTTTTCCTTAGTGTTATTTGTCTCCTAACTTCTTATTATCTCAAAGCTGATTGTTTCTAGTCCTGCCTTGAATCTGACACTCCCTTTGTGTTTTTCTACCATGCAGTATTGCTATTCTGAATGTTTAAAGATTTGGGGTTCTGCTTTCGATTTCACTTTGCTGTCCCATTGCATCTTCCATCTCTGGCATTTAGTTTTGAGGTATAGTTTCCTGTGAACCTGCTGCCTCTAAGCCTTATTCTCACTGATTCTGCTCGTTTGCTCCAAGGACGTGTTTTCCGTGTAAAGCCTCCATCTGTGGACTAGAATATCTGTGCAATGCACGTATGTAAGAGGTAGGGCCTGGAGGGCAGCCACAGGGCTAATGTGAATAGGGCACATAAATACAGTTTGTGCTCCAAGCTTCTGTAGCCTTGGTCACTGGGGAATGGCGGTTTCAATGGCTTATATTGGATAACTTCCAGAATTGTCCTTTTGTGAGACTGAAAATGGCACTGAGAGGTTTCCGCATAGCTCATGCAAATGCCATAAACATTTGAGTACAACTAACACATTGAGAAGACATAGCTACCGTACAGTATGTCTGAGACATGGGCACTTATCCAAAATAGTAATTCTCTCAATGCACTTATTTCTTTGGGGTGATGATGATGAGGGATTTCCTTTAACATCTGTAGAGGACACCTGGGCCTGCAATGTTCTTTTTAGAAAGGTTATTTCAACAATAGAGAGATATTTTCTTGTCATTATACACAGTACAGTATCTGTTTCCAGAGTCATTGCTTTACTAAAGAGCCTTTTTATTGAAGTATTATTCATTGATAATGGTCATATTCTTGCCATGTATTGCCAAATAAATAGAACAATAAATGAGCAAATATTACCTCATGTGCTCATGTCTGAGAACCTACAGTCGGTGAAGGTTATCAGTGCAGAGAAACTGTAAAATAGCCAGACAAGAGGTTAATCCTGCAAAGTGCTTCACTTGCTGCAAGGTGTCTGTGTCTACAGGGGTCCCAGCAGATGTATTTGTCAGTGGTGGGTTGCCAGCCTCTTTCACAGACACAGAGCTCTGACAAGGTAGGAAGCAGGTCCAAAGATGGACAACACAGATCATATGTGCCACATAAAAGTAGCCACCTCTTTGAATTTCAGAGGTATGGTCACTAATGGCCACTCACCCTACAGCTATCTGAAGCCTCTCCTGTGCCTTTCTCTTGTTCCAGGTGCGTGTATGACCCATTCCTGTAGCATCTAGGGATTCTGTTATGTTGATGTCACATTGTTAATGTTTCCGTGGGAAATGCACCAGCAAAAAACTTGGTTCACCTGTCTTTGTTTATATATTTATCTATAATATGTAGATCTGGTGGTTTTGTACTTGGATAAATCACACAAACCACTACTTAGGATCAGGGTTTCTCTCAAGAGGCTGTTTCATATTGTGGCCAGTGTAGCCCAGGCTCAGCTGTGTGCTGCTGCTTGTCAAGCATCAAAAACCCTTGGGATTGCTGGCTGTATGAGTTCAGGGTGTCCCAGCCATGGTTCATACCTTTGCTGGGTTATGAGTTACAAAACACAGGCTCCAGGCCACTGGGTCTTTCCCTCTCCCTTAGGTGCTGTAAATATATTTTGCTCCAAGTCACGGTGCTGTCTGCAGAAGCTGCAGACGCGTTCTGTAAGTTGCCGCCCTTGCAGTTAGGAGATGTGTAAAATACAATGTTTGTTTGTGTGTCAGAGCAGCCCTGAACATTGTTATAGGTGGTTATAATTTCCAATCTGTTGAACTCACATTGTACTGTAAAACACTTTGCAAAAAAGGTAGCATTTCTTTGGTTTGTCTTCCATGAATGGGCCCTTTAGGATGAAATGCCGCATGAACCCTTGCGTGGCGATGCTGTAAATTGCAGACAAAGTATATTCCCCCAGATACTCTACAATACTTCAGACAGATGCATACCTCAGTAGATTGATGTGGTCTTTCTGCTCTTACCGCCACAAGAAGACCTGTTGTGCAGAGGTCGCAGTTACTGCTAGGCAAGAGAGTCCCTGGGATATGGAGGTGAACCCTGGGAGAAATTCATTTGCTTTAACATCCTTCATCAGTAACCACATGAGCAAACTGTATTTGCAAAATATGACTCCTAGCTTCAAAGCTTTTCTGACAATTTTCTGCCTCACTTGTTTGGTGATAAAATGGGCAAAGGCTCACTTGGCATGCTGGAGAACATTTTCTCCATTGGAGGGAGGAGGAGCTTGCGTATTAATTATTAAGGCAAGAGAAAGATACATACCCCACTCAGCTACCCCAGCCTGGCGGGTAAATAATAGTGCAATGCAAAAATACTGAGGTACAGAGGATTTTGTGCCTAAAAGAGAGAACAGAGGGCTTCTGTTGCTCACTGGTGTCCATACGTACCGTGAGTGTGAAGCCTCGCTTAGCCTCTCAGTAAGCCTTTCATCTGCCATTGCAATCAGAAGACCTTCATGTTAGATGGATACACTTCTACCTATATGCACCTACTTAGTCTGCCATCTTAGCTCCATGGTTGCAGGGAGCCCTCCTGCTATTAACACAGTGTGCAAATAAAGATTTGCAATTAGATTCAAATTTTATGCTTTGAAACAGGTCTGACTGTATTCCCTAAGTCAAGATTCTCCCGTACCCACTCCTGCCTTGGATTTGAGCTGTATTTAAGCAGGGTCATCAAGCTCTTGAAGGTGGGTGTGTTCTGCTTCCCTTGCCAAGGTTGGTTGCTGGCATTATTGATACTGAGGTTGAGGTAGGTTCTAGAGTGCTGTGCTGAGTCCAGTCCTGGGGCTGTCCGGATCAGTTGTGAAAGACAGATCCTGCCCAAACAGGGCAGGATCACACATGGGCATTGATCAGATTATGGATCTTGCAGACCTGAGATTATTGATGGATACAAAAGCTTATACTTCTTGAACAGTAGTTTCTCTCCTCTTTCATAAGCATCTCCCAAGTGAAGAGACACTTACTATTAATTCCGAAGAAGGAAAGCTGGAAAGATCAAAGTCTTTCAAATGGCAACACTTTTTTTTTCCCCACCAAGAAACCAGTAAGAAAAATAAAGGTAGATTTTGGAAAATGTTATTAGGCTTCCACCTTAGGAAAAAAATGTAATTATTTTGGCAATTACTTATTTCCAAAGGCTTAGAAGGTAAGAAAAGGTAGTCTGTTCCATTTTGTAGTTTAAAGCAATTAGAAAGGCCCAATTTTGCAAAATTCTAAACTCTGGTAAAGGTCTTTGGTATCGAGGGTCCCTCTGGGATTTACACATTCTTCCTAGTTTCCTTTGCAAAATTGCAGGTTTTGTATTCATAGCTTACCTCTTCTTCTACTGTTCTCCTAAAAGCTGCTATGCTGGTGATTTTGAGGTGTTCCCATTGACTTTCTAGATGTTGGCTCAGACCCTCATGAACAATCAGTGAACTACATTGACTTGAAGTCTTCTTCCTTGCCCAGATTTCTGCTGACTGAAGAGGAGGAGGGAGAAACAGGAGCCTTACAACAGCTCCCTGTCACTGCGTGTAATCCCAGTTCAAGCCTTTGGTGGCTCTAGGAAAGTGGCAGGGGCTCTGCTTGGCACCATTAACCTTCACTGTCAGGGTAAGCCTGCAGGAAGAAGAGGCTCTCCAGCTTATTGCTTTGACCCCGTAACATGCCAGGTTAGTACTAGTTTAATTCCAGTAAATTCAATACAGTTACACCAGGGATCAATTTGTTCTGAAGTTTTTTTGGTGCGTTCATACATAGGAGTGTCAGGTATTATTAGCAAAAGAAATTTATCTTGTGAGATAGTATTAAGAAGCTGATAGAAGTATGATTTTGTTTCATACTGGCAGAGAATATAGGAAATGCTGTTTGACTCCCTTCACAGCATGGATTAGCAAAATTAGACTTGTCTCCTTTGCACTAACAAGCCCCAGAACAGAATGTGAGCCATTAAATGAAGCAAACTCCTTTCAGACGCACACAAAAAAAGCTGTGGGAAAATAAATCACCTAGGCTTCCAGGAGAATAGATTATTACGGAGTTCATATCTGTAGGGCATCTACTCTGCACGATTTTTTGTGCACAGTGACATGACTTTATGGTTTTATTTACATTTTCTGAAGAGTTCACATGACTTGTTGCTATGGGGAATGCTGCAGTTGTCTGGGATACCCTTTTATATTTACACCACACACACACACACAATTCTGCCTGTATACTGACTTGATGCTGCTTGACAAATCAGTAAGTAACTATGATGGGCCTGTTAATTTAACAGTTTGAGTCAGGTTTTAATCTAGTAAGAGTGTTGTTGGATCCTTTATTTTTCCTTTCTTTGAATTTTTCATGAATAATGCCTTTGGAAGCCAGACAAATCTGGAAGCTGGTAAATCCTGTTCTCTGAGGCTGTACATAACACTGCTTGCCCTAGGCAAGATTTGCGGAGAAGGTCATTTCTATATAGGCACCCAAATAAGTGACCAGAATCTAACTCGACCTTCAAGGACAGTCAGCACCTGGGTGCCAGTTGTCCCCTAGTCAGGTGGTTGAACATTTCTGGTAACATAGCCCTGGATAGGCATAGTGAACACTTCAGATTTTCCCTGAAATCTTTTGAAAATCTGCCCTGAAGGCTAAACCATGAGCTGATGTAGTGGAACAGAGAGACTTCATTCATTTTCATCTGGTGGGCCTTGAATCTGGCCCAGACTAGTTTCACTTCCAAATAAAACTCAACTTCGAGTAGAAGTTAGGTGAGGACAATAAGCATAAGTTAAAATAAATAAATACTCTGAAGTCTGCCATTTCAAAACATGCCTCTGTGGAAGTTCAGTTCACAGACTCTCTGTTCACACAGTGAGGAGCAAACAATAATGTTTCAAAGTATTCCTGGAAATTTCCTCCCACGGCTGTCACCTTAAGCACATACCATCCTCTGCTTGGTTTTACAGAGGATTGTGCTAGGAAAGTCTTGGATTCAGAGCTCGCACCTCAGGCAGCAAGGCCTCAGGGTGTAATGAGAAAATTGCCATTTTTCCTTAGTAGATTCTTTGGAGCTGGAAAGAAGTGTCCCTTCCATGACATTTTCCTCCCTTCATTGTCTCCTTTCTTCCCTCCCCCTCCCCGCCCCCCCGCCTTAAACTTGTCAAGATACCTGGCTTCCAAATGTCAGAAAGGAGCCTGACCCTACAATGTTTTAGAACTTCATCAAATCCTCAGAGAACTGGTTGAATGCTACAAAAATATTGCTCACGTCCAAATGACATTATTTCAGTTCTGAATGACTGTGCATTTTGACCACATTCATGTTCTTCATTATTAACTAATCTCAGATGTTCACACTAGACTACTTTTGCTCACATGCATGTTTAACGAATGGCTGTCTTTCAGAGGAATTGAATAATTAGACATTTGTTCCCAGAAAGAGTATTAACTGCATGTCATGTATTATCCGTTATTTCATTAATTATTTATCACTTGTAATCCTTATTTAGGAAGTTCTAGTTATCCAGTCATCCAAGAATGGTATCATGCAACTTGTGCCCTAATTTTGTAATCATATAAAGTCATGAAAAGCTGTCACTACTTCTGGAAGATGGTGCTGCTCCCTGCCCATTCTTGTCCCTCATCCTACACGGTCCCTTCTTTCACCACAACTCACTTGCTCTTTCAGAGAAGGAGGCCAAGAAACTCATCTACGTTAAAACTAACACTGCAACGGAAAATCTGGGCCAGACAAATGCTTGTGTTGGTGCACAAAGGAGCTGGCAGCACATGGAGTGCGCGTGAGTTTTGGGGAAGAGAGCTTGACTTTGTCTTCTGGTGGCCTGTGTAAACTGGCTTAAACTTATTGAGAAACAACATTGTAAAATTACTATTACCCATTCCTGAGGAGGAGCTGGTGTGTAGCCAAAGCAACAAGTTTGTGAATGCCGTAGATGGCAAACATGTTTTAACTTCTGGATGTGGAAGCTTTCTCTTGCAAGGGCAAAGGGATCTCCTGGGTGTCCTTGGCAGGCCTGTGGCACCAGTAGTCCCCACCATAGCACTGTATGCTAAATTTTCAGGTGTGATTGAGAGTGTGGCCTCATATACAGACACTGGCCAGTGGTTCTCTGTCCCCACTGGAAAAGTTGGCCTAATTTTATCAACAGAAAAAAGATTGAAATTAATGAAATGATGGCTTTGTATCATGTTAAGCTTTCTGTCCAGTCCAAGTTGGGGCATTTCTGCCCACAAAATGGCTTTCTCCTACCCCACCCCTATGTCCCCAGTGCTGTCACCCCCTGCATTTCCTCGTACATTCATAATCCAGTCTAATCACACAGGCTGGCAGCCAAGTGTATGTCCCTGCAGAGAGAGGAACACCACTGTTTTTTAAAATGCAAGTTATTCAATAAAGAGCAGCATGGCAGAGCATAGATACAAACCCAGCACACTTTGAGGCTCTTACAAACTATAACAAAGCACAGTGTCCAATGCATCACCCTTTCTACCTATGTTTATAAAGGCTTCCTGGCAGTTTCCCCCAGCTTGGCCCACAGGACTTCAGTCATTGCCCTCTGCTACTCACTCAAGAGCCAAGCACTTACTAAATGAGAAAGAGAGTAGATAATGAATAGCAACAACAAAGTTGATTATTTTCATTTCTGGGTCAGGAGTAGGCTGAAACACAATCAGAGATGTAAAAAAAATTAGAAACAGCATGGTGGTTAGAGGGAAAACAAAGAAAGCCCAGCATAGTGCCAATTAGTAAACAGCCTAAAGAGGAAGAACTTTGGTGGCAATGACTGCTGATCAGCCAAAGTACTCTTGAAACAGATAACTGCATCCTTGCATTTCACACGACACTAGGCCCTTGACCTGTGTATTTGCCCCATGCAGAGTGTTTCCTTCAGCTCCTAATGAAATAGGGCTCCAATCTGGCTTGTTTTGCAGGCACAGCTCTGCTGCTGGAAGAGCGGGGCTCCCCTTCTTGGCATGCCTTGTCCTCTCACTCTCCCTTTTGCTTTTCTTATTGTTTTATGGATTGTTGACTTTTGGTTACATATCTACTTGTTCCCCTCCCAATCCTGCCCTGGAGAATGTACACAATGAGTCTGGACTTCTATTTCTTTTAACTCTGGGATTAAGAAACAAAGCAGCACATCTCAACAGTGCACATTGTTTTTTGACCTTGAGCAGTTGGTTTGTGACTTTGATTTTGCTGTCGCCACCTCCAGTGTCTCCAGTAACCTCAAGTCTCTTGAGCCCCTCCCTCTCATCTCCTCTCCACAGTCTCTTCCTACTTTGTGTTCCCAGAACTGCTTATCATGCAGGTAAGGGGAAGCATCAGTTTACTAGAAAGGGAATTACACATTTAAACATCACGAGTCTGACACATATTGATTTTTATTTTAGGAGGTAACATGTAAAACACATAAATAAAATGCAGGCTTTGGTGGTTTTCTTCTAGGTCAGGTTGCAGCCACTCTATCACTGATATCTGATCATAGCAATGTTCACAGACTGTGCAAGCCACCTCCCCACAGTGACCCAACTGCAGAATTTCTCTGAAGATTTAATTCCTGCTGGGTCATTTGCATCACAGCCTTGTGTGTATGCATGTTTTTAACTCCAAAGTGGTGGTACAGTGACATACCTCCAGCCCTCTATACTGCTTTGCATCTGAATCAGAGCCTTTCCCTCTGTGGTATCTTCTGTCTTGGATGGCTTTATAGACAAGATAGCATGTTACTGCTTAAGTCCTCTTTGAATCTGTGTGCTGAGAGTTACTCTGTGCTCCAGGCACACCTACCATATTCAGCTAGTTGTCCTGTACCATGGCTGTTCATCAGCCTGAATCTGTGCTACGGCTTGGGGATGGCAAATCTCAGCACCCAGGCGTGGAGACACCTTAAGACTGCTGGGAGGCTCACACAGTACTGTAGAGCGAGACCAAAAGTGGGTTCAAAGAAGAGCTGTATGTACTGCTTCAGGTATGTGGCCCCCTTAAGAAAAGAAGATGCAGTTTAAGGCCCATCAGCTGGATGTGCCTCACAGCTGCAGGGCTGAAGATCCATTGGCTTCCCCTGCAAAGTCTTTAGGATCAACCCAAAGCACCTGCAGCCCTACTGCAGTGGGTTAGAGTTTTGCATTGTCTTTCAGCTCAGTTTCCCTCTGTAGCACAACGACAGCGTTATCTTTAGCTGCCCAATGAGATCTGCAAGGAGATGATGATTTACAGCTCTGAACAGGGTCTTTGTGGGCATGTTGTGGGTGCTAAGGAGAATGTGTTGGGGGATTGTCCTTGTAAGATCAAATTCCTTTTGCTGACCTCTTCTTCTGCCTCTGAGGACAGTCAAACTGCCAGCAGTGCTGCAGAGGGGGTAAGTATCTGTGCATTTGTCTCCCTTGTGAGTGACTGCAGTCTGTGTTCGGTGGGTGCTGTGTCTGTCTAGTCCCCTAGTGCAGAATGGTCTCAGCTTGAGCTAGGTGAGCCCCTTCCTGACTTCTGCTTGCTGGCTGTCATGTACTTCCATCCATGTAGTTGGTGTATAAGCTACTCTGGAAAAAATAGCTCCGTTCTGCAGAAACTTGTTGTACCCTTTATTGCTCTAACTCTGCACCCTGTGTTTTGATACCAGCTTGGTTGTGGCCCCTGCTATTTCACTTGCTGTTTGTGCTCAGCTCCTGACTGCTTGAAAACCTTAACACTGACCTGTATTTATTGACAATTGAACTTTTCATGGTTTTGTGAAAAAGTACATGCTGCTTTTGATCAAGAAGGGAGTTAATGCAGAAAATCAGCACAAGTTGTCTACCTTTTGAAATCTTAAGCATGAGGCTTTCTTTTCATTTAATGTCTTTTTCAAAGTTGCTATTTTAAAAAATCAGAAAAGCTTTTTATACTGCAACATACATCTAGGAAGGGTTTTTTAAGTATCAGTGTAATTCTTAGAGGACCTTTTTTTAACAGAAATACTTCTACCAATGCTGTTCTTAAATTTACTGTGAGCTGTGCTGAAGTAATACAGAAGATCAAAGAAAGTAACTTTACTGCCTTCCAGACAGCAGAAGTTCACAGGTCTTGCCTGTGACCATACCTTTTGTTACAGATTGGCCTGACTTCATATGAGGGAAAGAGTGAACAGAAATAGCTGACATACTGAAAAAGAAAGCAAAAACATTGTTGTTGGGTATGAGGAGCTACCACGTGTTGTTAAAGGCCCATCACCCCCAAATATCTCTAGCTGATTGCAAGACAGCTTCAAAGGCCCAGAGAACTTTGTACTTAGGGTGTAAAATAAAATTTTTAGGCACTTGGCTGACAGTGGAACTTAGCTAGCTAATTCTGTGGGTAGGTCTTGAAACTGGCAGGGGTTATCCATATTGCTCTTGTAGGCTGTCTGGGGCCTGAATGGCAGCAATGCATCTCTTAATGGATTCTCTTACCCTTAGTAACCTGTTCTTAGGTATTTTTATTTCTTGACTGTTCCTAAGAGGCAGTCCAGTCAACATGGTGTAAAGTAGTTGTTTTCTGCTCTCATTCTCTGTATTTTAGTAATTTACCAGTAAGAGGCCATAGGGTTTCCTGCAGAAATCTAGGTGATGACAAGTAAAGCCTACTTTCAAGCTGAGTCTTTCTGGAACGTGCTTTTGAAACCTTGAAAAGTTTTCCTGAAAAAAATCAGACTCAGACTAAGGAAGTATTTGAATCAATATTTTAGTTAAGTGTTCAGACAAAGGAAAAGAGAAAACAAAGGAAATTGATAGCATTAAAGAAAGCTATGAACATATTGTATATTGCTACGTGAATGCTTTCAGCAGAGGATATATAGCTCAGAATGTGTCCAGATCTTAAAATACTATTATTTTGAAAAGTGGAAATGAGAGAAAATATCTGATGCTGTGTGAAGTGTTGCCAATTTGTATGAGCCTTAAATTCTGTAGTCCTCAGGGTATGAATCAAAATGCAAGATGCTGCATGGGGTTGTTTTGAGACTCTTAGGACAAAGCACGAAGGCTATGGCGTGACCAGATCTTTATTCCAAGTTATCAGCTGACCTAGATCTGCTTCAGCCTTGAGGGTCCATGCTGTGCCAGCGCCCTGCTCCCAAGACCTTTCCTGAGAGCAGGCAGCTCCTGGTAGTCCTCACCTTACTTTCTGCTTCACTCTTAGTTATCCAGCTGATTTATCAGGTGTGCAGCACTTCTTACTCTAGAGGTCAGTATAATATTAAGAATGGAAATGGTGCATATCCAATTCTTTTTCCCTGATGAGATGTTCCAGGGTGAACTCTAAATTATACTCCTTCCCATGTAAGATGGAAGAGAAATTTCATACTGGGGAAATGTACTTGTAAAAGCACAACAGCCAATATGGGAAGCTCAGAGGGCGTTAAAGAAAACAATCATTGAGCCTCTTTGTTGAATGGAAGTTATGAATGCACTAGTAGTAATTTTCTCAAGCCATAGACAATAACATAATGTGAGTGGGTGATGGAAGAAATTACAGAGGGTGAAATTTAGAGAGCTGACAGCAGCCTATGCATCACTTAAGACCTATTTCTGAGGACTTAATTGCAGCTTAAATAGCACACAGGCCTTGTGCTCATCTTCTGTGTAGAAACAAATTCCATCTAGAATGAACACCATGAGCAGAACATGGAAAATGTAATCTGATCAGCTGTAAAACTCCTGCTTTGGGGAAGGGGTGTTCTGTACTGAGAACAGATGTGGGCAATGTAGATTTATGTTGTAGCACACACACTATAAAGGTCTAATGTTGTGTTTCACCATAGGATGCGCTGATGTTAGTCCAAAGAGATGCCATGAGAATATCAATCTTTAAACAAATGGGAAAACTGAGTAATGAGCATACCCCAGGCATTGTGGTAATCTACTCCATTTGTGTGTGAGCTGCGTGGCTGATAACACTAAAAGCAATCCCACTTACAAGCGCTTTGGAGGCATTTATTTTACTTTTGGGCTTGCTTTCTACAAATATTCAGACTTAGTGGTATGAATGCTTACAAAAGTAAATTTTCAGCGTTGTTGTGTGACTATATAAGAGAAATCAGAACTGGATGGTCACAAGTGTCTTTGCTACAAAATGGTTGCATGCTGGTTTAGTAAAAGAAGAGAAGGAGCTCTGTACGGCCTCTCTGAGAGAGCTCAAGCTAGCAAGCCACTTTGCATAGTGAATATTGAACACCTAGTTTTTCAGTCTCAGAATGTTTTTACAAAAGTATGGTGGGCAGAATAAAACCTGAACCCATTGAACTCTTTCCTATCTTCACATGCTTGGATTTCTTGTAATATTTAACTTTTTCTTTGCATTTCCTGGACTTAGGTTTCTTAGTTCTGAGATAATCAATATTCCTTTGTAAAGTATTTTGACATATGTTCCTGATAAGCATATTCAGCTTGAAGTCCTAACAAATGTTATTTTTGTCAGAAAAGGTAAATTGAAGTAGTCTCGTGATAGCCACTTTGAAAGCAGAAATAGAGGTGAAATATTAGGACTACCCTAATAGCACTTTTCAAAACACAAAGCTTGATAGATTTAACTGTTTTCTTTTTAATTGAGAAGCAACCTGCAAATCATTGCTGTTCTCTGGAAAGAGATCTGTTATTCAGATGTCTGTTAAATGGTTTGCATGAATTCTATTCTGGTTCTGGGTTTGTTCACAAACCATTCACAAATTGTCTACTTTTATTATTCACAGTGTGTGATTGGGCATGTGGTATATTTTCTGCTCTCTGGTTTAATGACTGAAACATTTTGACAGGGAATAGCAAATGGTGAATGACAACTAGTAAACAACATGCAACTTGGGGCATTTGCAAACACTTTCAAGAATATTAACAATCAGAAGAACATTGCTGAAGCCTGGGTAGTCTGACCTCTATGAATGATAACAATTCACATCTGAGCCCTTTAGTTACAGATGTATTTGAGTCAGTTTGCCATTTGTCCACCTCTTAAGTTTGCAGGCAAAATCTTTGTCTATGAATGATGCGTCTTTCAGTCAATTCAAGCCTTGAATGACTTGTAAATAAGATCTGATTCTGAAACTTGGCCAAAGGGGAGTAAGTTCTCTGATTTCTGTATAGGAATGAAGAACTAAAATAACATAGTGCTGTCCTCTAGGACTGTTGACTCAGAGGCAGGTACCACATTCTTGTTCAGTGAGGTTATAAATGTGGTGCTGAAGTGAGTTTGCCTGTACATTAGCATTAGAAACATGGCATCTCTGAGATACAAGACTAAGTTGTGGTCATTTAAAGGTATCTGGTACTTTTGTTCGAGTATAAGAATTAGTCTAGTTTTATTTGATAAACCTCAATCTCTGTTTCCATGCAAAACCCACTGAGCTGCTTCACTTCTTCAGTTGGCAATTGAAAAATAACCCTATTCCAGTCCAGAAAGTTTTGAAATGGTGGATGGTGTAATTCTCACACAGAATATGTGCAATTTTTTTTTTGCCGCAGCCTGTGGTTCTTGAGCTGTATGAATGATTAAGATTTCGTAACACTGCAGGCAAAATTCTTTCCCTTGATCCATGCTGTAGATATCTTTTGCATTTTCTGCACACATGGTACTTTCATTTCCATCAATGGGAATTCCACATGCTGAATAAGGAAGAAATATTTGCATTCTGGATAAGTGCCTTATTTGGGCACTTACTAATACTTACTCACTTGGGCAAAGCTCCTACTGACTTTGATCTTGTTGGCGAGCTGCCCACTGGATTTGAATCCCTGGTTTGAAGAGTTGGTAAGTGGCATTTTAATGGTAAGGGTCAGCAATAATTGCCATACAATTTTTCTTTCATGCCCCACCACAAAGTTATCATCTGAAGTAAGGCATTGCAGTTCTTTTTGGAAGATTAATAGTTCTCCGCTAGTAACAGATTTTTCCATTAGCCAGACAGCAGTACACCCACTGATGAGTTTATCATTTGAACTTTGAATCCAGTCGGGAAGTTGAGACTTAAACTCTTCCATGATGGTGATTTGTGGTATATTTCCAGTTTTCAGGGTCAGGTTATTAACCAGCTTAACAGTGATATAAGCACATGCCGTAGAGAACATGAATCAGAGGAAGCATCTGACAAAGACCTCACTGTGCAGGCAGCTTTGCTAGGAGGCTGTGAAAGTCTGACGTGTGTCGTGAAGCTCCAGGTGTCAGGTCTGAAAATACCACAAGTATTAACAACCTGTGTATGTGTATATAAAACTTTTCTTGGCAGCATTTTTGGTACTTGGAAGATTTTATGCTGTGGACTGTTTAAGGAAGGATTTTCATTTTGCTGTAAGATATGCAGTTCCTAGAGTTTTTCTTTGCTTTTCCCTATCAGTTTGAGGGAGAAAAACAGTGACAAGAAACCAACCCAACCACCTGTATTGGATAGCTTGTAACTTTTTACATAGGAGAAGTGTTTCTCACTTCATATTTGATAACAACGCTTTAGGTTCCTGTTAAAATTAAGATATTGAAAGCACATAATTGTCTGCAAATTTCTAATGCTTGTCCTGTCATGCTGAAAGTACTGAAATGTAAAACATTCTGGGAGAAAATCTATGGTGCAAAAGAGAATATTTATCTGAGCTGTGCAAACACTGGAAATCGTAACCCATAGAAAATTCTGGTATTCTGACAAGCTTCTGTCCTGAACTGGAATAAATATTGAAAATATTTATGAATAGGGAGTTCTGAAGAGCAATATAGTGTAGAAATACTTAGCCTTTTGTTTAGAACCAGTATAATGTTATATGCCTTGGGAACACGTTATGGAAATTGTAGTTCAGGTATCTCTTGCCTCTATTCAACTGCAGGGGTTGGATAGTTTTGCAGCGTGATGTATCCCATGCTACACTCTGTTTTACGGCTTCCACAAAATACTAAACATGGAGAAGAAATCAGAAGGTGCTTCCTGTGGCAAATTCCAGTCTGGCAAAATCTGCTTTTGTTGGTTTTTTTCCCATTGCAAATTGCTTTGAGGAAAAAACTCCTAATCAGATCTAATAATATGGAATTCAACCTCTTATTTAATAGTTGTACTCAGAGATATGGTATGGCAAATTCTCTTTCTATCTGTGCTGTAACGATATGTTCAGATGTCCTGTGTTAGGGGAAAAAAAAGTCTGTCCTTTAACTGCATTCCAAATAATGCTACATCCCACTTCTGTAGTGACTTCTACTCAAGTTGAAGTAGACTGCAGATTTGAGGGTGATTCATATGCACTGAAGTCACACAAGTTTTGTGGACTAGCTGAAGAGCATGTGAGACTTAGTAATACTTGGGTTGGGCTTTAGAGAAGAAACATTTCCGTTCTGGTCACTTAAGCCATGCCTGGGGGTCAGGAGGTGAAGCCTTTAATTGCAATTTTCCAATGACCTGCGTCTCTCCACTTCTGCATGGTGGCTCCTCTGCTTTCCACCTGGGAAGAGAAGGTAGTCCCCATTGAGGATATATTCTCATATATTTAAGTATTCAAGCACTCTAAATATTCTCTAAATAAAATACGCACAATGAAATTTCTGCATATTGCATGCAGTTAATTCTGTGCATTCTAACTGTGGAAGACTGAAGCACTGGGAGAAGCCCATTCTCACAAGCGTCCTTACTAGTCTGAAGGCTTTGCTTTAGCCGCTAGGTGATGCAGCAGCTTCTCTTTGTGTCATGGGAAGTCGTGGAGGGAGAAGCTTGGAGAGTCTGGCATATAAATTAAGAATGAGTAATTGGAGAAGATCCCCACTCCTCTAGAAGCAATACACAAGCTAGATAATAGGCCTTGGAAAACTAATGAGATGATAGGGTTTCCAACTTTGTGTTTTCTAATTGCTTCAAATGAAACCCCATTAGAAACAGCTAGTCTGATTCTCAACTGATATAAATTGTCATATATTTTTAGGTTTAAATAGCACTTGGCTGGTCTACTCCAGATGTAAACTCTGGCCTAGATTATGTGATAGCTATCAGCTTGGAATGGAAAGTTTCGCACTACTTTTACAGGCAAATTTATTTTAATGTATTATCAGGAAAATCCAGCATATTTCCAGGTATTGTGTATCTGAAAAAATAATCACCAATACAAGACTGCTAAGAAGACAGAGTTAAAGTAATGCATGTATCCACATCATCACTGCTCAGGGCAGCTAGATGAAACTTGAACTCAAGCCACGTGCTGGTAACAGGCAATCTAGGGCTGGATGCTCCAAGCCAAGGGCGTCTTCAGCTTCCTGAATCCAAAGAAAGAGAAAGGTATCATATTTTTCAGTGGCTGCCGAGACCCACACGGAACTGGAAATAGCTTTTTTTGTAAGAGTAAAATGAATTGGATTTAAAAAGATTTATCCTTTGAGATGTTATGATTCTTATTGGAAAGAAAATTAACAAAAGATTTGTTGTTCATTCTCGGCTAGATTCTAATCTACCTTAAATAAAGAAGAAATCACAAATTTGGCCCTTAATATTTCCTCTTAACTGGAGTTCGGATGACTGTTGAACAGTCTCTTGCTATAGCCCTTTCCAACAGTGTTGTTTTTATAGATCTTTCACCTGTGTTGAAAGAATTGTCTTATTCCTGGCTCCAAGGCCCAAGGAAATTGGGTCATGGTATCTGAAGTTTGCAGTGATGCAAAATTATGGGGGTGGGGATGTTTAATTGTCTCTTGTTTCTACTTTTCCATGGTGCATTAATTTTCTAAAGTAGGAGGAAAAAAACCAAACAGAGCAGGATTAAGATGGGAGGGAGAAATATTTTCCAATAACAATGAGCTAACCACTGATCTATAGAAGATAAGATTTGTATAGGCAATAGGTCTATTTCTGACCTAATTTAAACTAATTTCAGAGCAGTCGATGCCAATATACATTGCTTTAAAAGAAAGACTTCAAATGAGCTCACTCAGGGAATGAAACGACATTGAAGTTCTTAGATATTTGAAGCTGTGGGACTCATTTTTGGGGAATAAATTGTCTGAAAGAATTGGATTCCAGATTACTTTCCAAATTAATGAGAACTTTCCTGCATGTTTGTAGTTTTACAGAATTACATAATCAAGCGATATAGAGATGCGTGAGTAAGTAAGGGTTATAAACCTGAAGCCCTGTAGTATAGACATCAATACAAATATACTCGGCAATAAAGGATTGTTATGTTAGTATTTATATATTGATCAGTTAAAAATTATTAAAAAGGCCCTATTCAAAGACACGTGGCTTATAATGGGACATTAGTTGATTAAAATTCTCACATCACAGATTATGAATATCCTTTCTGTGATAATAAAACATTAAGTTAACAAAGCTAGGAAAAATCTAAAAATGCAATGGACTTGTTGCTTACATTTCTCTCAATGCAGACAGTGTAAATCACTGTTCATGTTATTGCTATTTACATATTACTATTTCCTATCATCTGTTTTGTGTTAGCCTTGCCACAGTTCAGTGTTTGAATCGCAGCCATGGCTGGAGACTGTTTTGCCACAATTGTTTCCATTGCTGTTAAAGCATATGAGGTATTACTAAAATTGATCTTGGTTTTTTAAATGAGTTGTTCTATCAAAATTTCAGTTTGGGGATGCATTTTATTTGGCAGCGCCCTGATGGAAAAAATGAAAGCAGTGTACTGGGAATCAAGACTGGGCAGAAAAATACAAAACAGGGGACTGGTTGAAGGCTATGTAAATTAAAAGCCCTTAGTGAAGTTGGGCTCTATTTCAGTGCGTGAGAGGTCATGTTCTCATGCTTTTGTGTCCAATCGTAATGACGAAAATTCACATTCTTCAAATACGAAGGCCAAGGATTTCATATGAAACTCCTCTTGCAAGCATGTTAAGTCATTAATCCTGTAAAACCTGTTGTAAAATTGAGAGGGTGGCCAAGAGGTGGGACAGCATACTTGCATACATTGGTAAGAACCCATTCCAGGAAAGAAAGTAATCTAAAATTTACATCACCTGGCCACCTGTGCCAGTAAGGACTGCATTGTATTCCAGGTTAAGTTAATCTAGAGGGGACTATACCCTTTTCTGGACATACTTAGACTTAATTTTTCACCTGCAGCTTATGTTAATCTACTGATAACCATGTTTCTGAAAACAGCTGAATTGAATGTTGGTACACTTAAAAATTCAGAAATATTTGGTCTCATTTGCACCTCCCCCTCTTTTTTTATTTCACACTTATGAATACTGATGATTTTAGAGGAGTTCCATCAGATAGTTGCTGCTATAGCTAAGATGTTTCTTCATGTGCTATAAAAGCTTGTATTTATGTCCATTCGATTAAGACTTCAGCTGATAGAAACTGGCTATCACTGTGCTTAAAGCAAAGGAGTTCTGCTGGTATGTGCCAGGGATTGTGGGGCTGGAGATACCAAACTGGTCTTCTACATGTGCATATCATCATTTTTGTGTGAAAGCAGGGAACGAGGAGAGGAAGGAGCAACAAACACAGTGCAAAGCATCATTCCCTAGTTCATATTTTTATTTCCTTCTACCATTCTCAGTAGATTATCTTCTCTGTCATGGATGAGAGAGACAAGTACTGTTCACACCAAAATCTGGCAATAAATCTCCCGCTTGCTTATATGTCTGCTTCTAGCTCTTTTTCTGGATACATTTTCAGAATAGTTGCAAATGCCACTTATCAGTGAGTAGATCTGAGGAGTGAGAATTTGAATGAGATGCCTGCTTAGAGGCAAACATGGAGCACTTTAAATCACAAGCCTTGTACTATTCTTTATTTTAGGACCCAAACTGAAACATGCATCTTTCAGTATTTACTGGCTTTCCATTAGGGGAGAGGCTGTCTGCAGTTGCTTACAGCTTTTAATCTTTTTAATCATACCAGATTTTAATCACTTGGGCTGAAATTAGAAGATATACTCAAGATCTCAAACAGCAAAGATCTTGGTGCCATTCACTCAGGTGCCATCACCCGTAAGGGAAGGACTGGATTTGCTCTGTTGGTAGGTGATAACATCTAGCTGACAGATTTGCATGAATAATTCATGTGACAGCACGCAAAGACACCACAGCTTGACCTGTCTTCCCCTTGAGAAGAGGGGCTTCCTGCTTTGGGAACACCAAATCTCTCATTCATACACATCATTCATGGCGGGGTACCTTCTGAAGGTACTTTCCCAGTCTACCCGACATCCAAACTGAGAATATGCTAGGACCTCCTGTGTACACCTGAGCCCCGTGGAGGCTGGTCCCCTCTGCTGGTGTGCAGACTTACCTCTCTGCTGCTGAGGCAGCTTCACGGATGTGTGGGAGGTTTCAGCAACACTTGGGCTGCTTGAGGTCAAAGGCTGTTAAGATGCTGAGCCTTCTGCCACTAGGCACTAAAAGGCTCAGTTTTCAAGGCCCTGTCACAATTTCATATATGTGGAAAATAATTATCCTAAAAATGTGGAGGAACAAAGGGATTTTTTTTTTCCCTTTTAATCCCCTTGCATCTCAGTTTTGCATCTGTAAAACGAGAACAATATACTGCTGCTCATAAAAGTGAAGATGTGTGTTCCTCATGAATCATGCAAATGCTGTGTGATGTCCCATATTCTAGTAAAGCGTACAAGGAAACAAGCAATGCTATTGTCAGAGCTCAGCCTTGACAGAGGTGGGAGGGAAAAAGCTGAGAGATTTCTCTGGTTGAGGATATCTAAGGAAAGCACTGACTAGTTGCTCTTTCTGCAAATGATTTCCACCCTTTTCACTGAAGAGGCAGGGGATCTTGAAGAAAGATGGTATATCAGAGAAGGACAAAATTTATATTCCTATGCATAGCAGGATGGAATGAAAGTATTGACGTTTTTGGTGTTCCTGAACTTTCCGAGTACTAATTAAAATGAGGTCTGCAGGCATCGTTCCTGCAGACTTCAAGCCTCAGGACTGGCCTGGATGAAATGGTACGGTGAAGTAGGTATTACTGGGTTTGGGGGATCCACTTGCTAATAGAAGTGACCATCATAAATTCTCATTTTTTAACAGTCTGCTTGTGGCTATGTCCCCACTTGCATCCGAGTCTGTATTCACAGACTATGTATGCGACCAGGGCTGTGGTGCCAGCTGGTGACCATGCTGGCAGCAGAAGCTGAACCACCCTTTCCTGTTGGGATTCACAGGCATCAGGGAGGAGAGTTGCACAGCTGAGGTGGGAGCATCAGGGGAGCAGGGCAGGGGGCATGTGGGATAGCACTTCGGTAATGTGACTGTTTCAGCCTCCCAGTGAGCCCTATGATGGGTTTGTAGGGTAGGAAGGGCTCCTCTCATTTAGGACACTCAGTCCTGTGCTCTCCCAGGCTCCTGCATCACATAATCCATTTTATAAATGCAGCGATTTAGGATGTTCAGTAGGTGAGTTCCCAGATACATTGCCTGTCTGATGCTGAAAAATTTCACTCTCAAATGTTCTGCTCACACAATGGAAAGTTGTGACAGTGTAGGTATCCTTGAGTCTGCTCAAGTGAGGACATTCCCATTGTGCTGATATGAAGGCCACGGATGAGAAGAGGTGGTGTGACTCAGTCTTATTAGAAGGTATTAAACCACTTCACCTTTTTATCCCTACAAGCATAACCTGAGGAAGGCTGTGGGTGGCTATAAGTTCACTGTCTCATTTTTCTTTGTATTTCTGCTGCTCAATAAACATTAATGCTCTGTAGGAGAATTAGAGATTTTATTTAGCTGGAGCTGTAAAAGTGCTTGCTCCCCTCAAATTTCATCTCCTTTTTTCCTTTATTCCACTGATGACTGGCATAATCCATTCATCTCCTAGAGGGTTTTGAACTCAATTATTATGATTGTCTCTTGCTGCCTTTGTTTTCTGTGCACAATTTCTATATTACCATTGTCTTAGATTAAATTAGCCTAAATCCAATCCCTAGCCTTGGCAAATTTAAGCCTCAATATGGGCAAGAACATTCCTAATTTTTAACATGGGAATTGCCTTGCTGGCTTGGGAACTCACTGAGCTTTTGAAAAGCAGCAATCTTGTTTCTTGTAGGACCTCAGTAGATTTCTTGCACTTTCTGCTTTTCTCCTCATGTTCTCATCTACCCAAGACACACAGTTCATGGTTTAGCACCTTGGTTTCACAGTTCATAAAAATTGGCCTAGCCTTGCAGTTTTCACTTGAGCAAATCTTTTTTTTTTACACTTACCTAAATTAGGATCAGGTCCTAAAACATTGAGGTATTATAACTGTATAACAGAGCAACTGCCTTTTTCAATGTAGATGACTCCTTTCCCCACAAAACTCCAAAATTAATTTTGTGTGAAATTAAACTTTGGCCCAAAATGCAGGGAGGGAAGAGTTCTGCTTATGGAGATCTTCTGTTGGGCCATCATCTTATGCCAAATGCAAAAAAACCCTTTGAAACAAAACAGAAAGATGAGACTTGTTGTTTCAAACTACCAGATTAAAATATGCACAGATTTTTTTCAAGAAGCTTGTTTTCCCTTCTTTTATTAAACCTCTGAGGCAATTCAGTGAATTTGATCTGCATTTGCAAATTATTTCAGTTGAGAAATAAGTCCTTTTTGTGAATAAAATATTTGCCTGAAAAGTATTTGCTTGGCTCTAGCAATGTAGCATATGGGCCTGTGTAATTCCTCTCCATGGGGTGTGTTTAACCTCAGGTGACAAGCATGCTGTCAGTGCTTAATAATACTCAGTGGAGAACGCGTCAGGAATAATGTTGTCATTCTTGAGATCTCAGCTTATTTTATACTTACCTGTAATGGACCCTTACTCAAGGAAGATGAGTCATCTTGTGGGCAAGTTTGCAGTTGCAGATTTCTCTTGTAGCTGAAAGTTCCTTTTCATGCTTTCCAACTGCCAGCCCACAAAACCCACCTGCAAAGGAGCACTGTACAGCTGAAATGCTCTTCAAACCTCAGTCTACCATAAACTGAGCAGCAAGCATGCTCTTTGTTGCTGAACCAGGCATTTTTAAAATTCCTTGTTGCCTCCCTGTTGCTTATTACCCTCCCATGGAGAGGGGAGAGGAAAAATGGTATAACATTTGGTAGTAAAATGGAGGAATGATGACCACAGGATTCTGCATCCCTTAAGAACACTTCTGCTGTGCTGTGTTGGAAGCTATTTAACTATAGGTCCAGCCCTACTTCAGAGTGTGCTAATATATTAATTTTAATGACTGAAGAAATGAAGGATACTTGGATAGCTGAAGTTCTAATACAATATGTAAGACTGAATGAAAAATAAATTAATTTTAAATGGTTTGCAGACATACAAAAGGCTCATTCGCTGCATATAACATGCTCAGTAAAATATCCTTTAATGTGCTGAACTCTTCATGCTTTTCAGGAAGCTGCATCTAATTGTACTACTTCAAGTTGACTAATTCTGCCACTGCCTTCCTTTGAGAAAAACAGCATTTCAAGACCTGACTAACACTCTTAGTCATTAATTCTTAATTAATTCAGAATGAAAATTAAACTTCTGTACTGTGTATATCAACCTGAATACCATAGAGAATACATACAGTTGGGTCACTTATTTTGAAATTAATATTAGTTAATACTATGTGATTTTAAAAAAACCACAAAACCAAACAACCAAAACAAACACAAAGACCAACCACAAACCCTTAAAATATTAGCAACAGCCAAACCATTTACTAATATAAATATTGGGTTTATTGTCATATACATGTTAACATGTTATAATAAGGCTTTGTTTATATTTATACTGCATGATGAAGCTCAGCTTCCAGGAACACTTTACATTTTCAACATTAAGTATGATCTTACGATCATACCACTGTGAATGATCCACTACTGTTTTTATTTATGTTAAGAATATTTAACATTCTTTACTGTTTTCAGCTTGCCTTTATTGGGCGATGCCTTTATTGTCTGCCTATCATTCTCCAAGTAGGTATTTCCCTCAACAGTTCCTAAGGACCTGAATTAAAGCTTTCTGGGATGAAGCTCACCTTTTCTTCATGATGCAAGAAATCATGCTTCTAGAGATAACCCTTCAGATGTGGTCCCACAGTCTTTTGTTCCTGTTGTGGTTGTGGAAGAGGTCATAACCCGGGTTAGCAGAAACATCTATTTAGAGTGGGTCTGCTTGATATTTTATTTTCTTGTGCTGATACAACTGGATCCAGATGAGGACTTCAGTGCTTAGGGACATGGTGGATGAAAGTATCAAAGGGATTTCCTTTACGTAAGGACAACAGATTCAATGACTCATGTTTCTGATCATGACCACTTGGCCCCCTTGCCCAGTGAAAGTATTTGGCCAGATTTAGGCTGGTGCACCATTTTGGCAGCACTCGGGCATCTATGGTCACTAAGAGACACTTAAACACTGTACAAGTACACTGGTACCTTTCTCCAGTGAATTTGACTTGAAATTGTATCTGTTTTCATTCAGAAGGTTGGCTATAAAGAGCAGAAATATAAAGTGAACACCAATGTATATACACACACACACCTGAATATGAATATACATATATACCTGCATATATACCTGTGCCAGAACTATTGATGGGACATCTTGATGTCTACTTCTGAGGAATATTCAACTTTCAGTCCTGTAGGCCTTTGATCTTTGCATCAGAAGTGACAAATAATGAATTCTGGAAGAGGCTCTGTGAGCATTTTACATACAGCAGAATATGAAAAGAAATACTGAGTTGCTGGGAGCCATGATTTCATTTAAAATTGTTTGTTAACATAAGAAGGGGGTAAATTAGTTTAATCCATTTGCAATGTAATACAGTGAGAAATTATGTGAAAACTAAATGAAAACGGCTGTGACAAGCTGTCCAGATTGATGGTGGGGATAGTGCCGGAAGAGATGGAGCATGGGATGTTCAGCAAGCGGCTAGCCTCTCTAGAAGATGAGAATAAAGAAATCACATAGGGAGTAGGCTAATAAGAATTTCCAAGACCCTGTAAAGACATGATTGAAAATATTCCTTTTGAAGATCTGGAATTGAACCCAAAGCCTATTTGGACATTTTAGCATGTGGCAGGTTGTGTTCTTTTTAAAATCCATCCTTTTGTAGCCTCTGAGCATCAGACTGAGCAGCTGTTTCTATCTTTTTGTCCTTTCTCTTTTTGCCAGGACCTGGCATTATTTATCTCTTGGGCAGCAGTCACTGGAAATAGGTTTCCTGATCCTTCGTGATAACTGGAAGAGAGTGGTGTCCTGAAATTTAAACCTTCTAACGAAGAGCTTAAGAGGGGAATCTAGCCTGTTCAAAGGCCTTTCCACCTATTTATTAGACACAGTGCTACACAGAAATCAGCAGCTGTCAGACTGCCAGCCAGAAGACAATACAATTCTTTCCGAGCTCCTGACCATTTTTTGTTCATCTCTGGAATTGGTTGGTCTGCCTCTCGCATTCAGTCTCTTAGAATAAAGACGGCTGAATTTAAAACTATAATATCAATGCAGCTCTGGCTTCTGTGCTGGTAATCAGGACACAATGTACTGCTGAGGATGCATGCTGTATTATGCAACTCATTCAGCCTGTAATTATCCCCGATTCCCCTTCTGTTGTAGCAGAACAGCTACAGACACTGATGTGACAGTTCCAGGCTGTGTGGCTCCTGCTGCTGAGATTACAAACTATACTGGTGGTGGTGAGCTGGCCTTCAGGGATACAAAGGCTTTTAAAATTCAAGTTAGTTTATTTTTAGGGTTCTTGTGAACATGTCAAATATCCAATGTTTACAGCTCAGAAGCAAGATTTATACTGTCAGGATCTTGTAATATTCCCTGGTGCTAAGTGCTGAAATGTTTTAAACCTTCCCCTTCCTCTTGGTGGTTCAGTAGAAGTTGATCTAGGCGGTTGTGTTGCTTGAAACATTAAATGGTTCCAGTAACTTTTAAATTTGGGGTTGTTCAGAGGTCAACCGAGTGATGGAGTAAAGGCAAAGAAAGAGTTATATTGACTGAAACTATCTACCAGCAGTAGCGAAAAGCAAGTGCAGTAGTAGGTAAGGCCAGAACGACTTGTTTGACTTACAGGAGCAGATCCCATCCACAGACAGCTCAGAGTTGTGCTTCCACTTCAGCCTGGTATGTGGCACTATCCTTTGGAAAGTGTGAGGGCCAAACCCAGCCATCCTGCCCTGTAGTAGTAGTAGTGCCCACCACCAGTACTGCTTCTGCAGCTGGTGGCACAGCCAGCTGAGGACAAAAGAGAGAGATGCCATGCTGTGACTACCTTCGTCCTCCTGCCTGTACCCTGGTACAGTTATCCTGTCCTTTGCTGTCCTACTGGATTTCATGCTATAGATGTGCCAAGTTCATCAGTCTGTTTCTTTGGAAAAAAACCCACTTCCTTTCAACCCCATCCAAAGGTGCTGACATCAGTGGAAGCCTTACTTTCCTTGAGGGGCTTTGGATCAGGTCATCAGTGTGGGATGTGGTATGTAGGGCTTCCTGTAACTTGTTAAAGAGGCAAAATTGGTGCAGCCTTCCGGGGGGGGGGGAGTACTAACAGAGATAAACGCACCCTTGTGTAATTTAGGCTCCATGAAATTCAGAATTTTTTTCAGGATTCTGATATATTCATTATTATTGATTTCCATTTTTTCCTGCTGGATCTCCAAATCGTAAAATAGGAGCCATTTTGTTAATTCAGTCAGTGTCTCATCCTGGATTTCTTACTGTACAATGTTTCTGCTCCTCAGAGAGCATGGCTCACCAGGCAGGAGGACCCTCTCCTAGGTGCCAGGAAGACATTGGTTTATGCCTGAAGGCGTTTGCCCACTGGCACCAGGTGACATTTTTCTTTCTTCAGCACATACCTCCCTTCGGCAGAGCAACGGGGAGCTGAAACTGTGCGTAAGACATCCACAAGCAGTGGCTTTCTGATATTTCCAGCTGCAGCTTTTGGGGATGGATTTATAGCCTTGAAGGTGTGGGCATGTTCAAGTCTAGGCTTTTTTGCACCGACTAAACAAAATATAAGACAACCCTGACATTTGAACCAAGACGTCTCCTCACAGGTCACGAGACCCCATAACCTTGGGTTAGATTCTGCTTTCATTTACCTTTGTTTAAATTTTACGTAATGACACTGCAGCTACCAGCTAATTCTCTTCTGGATGTAATTGAAATTAGTACACGAGCCAGGATGTTCTCAATGAGCCTTTTACCTTTTTTTATACTTACTGAAGCAATTTCATATTGTGAGCATCAAGAACATTGGCCACAACTGTGGTGTTTATAAGTAAATGAAACATGGAATAATTCTTACCTTAATTTGTGTTTTTGAAAAATAACTGAAGCACAGTGCTGTTAGACAATTAAGCCTAGTGAGAGTCTCAAAACATAGTTTTAAAAATTTTGTACTTTTATTCTCCTTTATATAACTAAAATATGTCAAGGCTATAAGGGAGAAAAGCAATATATCAGGAATTTTCAGTGTAGTGAAGCTTTATTGAAACAGAAGTGTTATTACAATTGTTCTTAAGGCGAACATACCTGCTTAAGTGGAGAAATAATTATTTTCAGGTAACAAAATATTAAGCAAATGATTGTACCATTAAATCAAGATAAACACCAATAAAATGCCGCTTTAAAATTGTTAAGTGACAGGAAGAAATAGAAGGCAATATAACCTACTGAAAGAGGTATACTTCTCTTTTTTAGAAGTAACTAAGTGCTGGGATCAGGCTTTGGGCAGAATTGCTGGTCATGGAAGATGAGGAGAAATTATTTACCTGCTTTTGTATCTCGGATACAACCCATGCCTTTGGCACCACTGGGCTTAACTCTGCACAAATGCAACCTTATCCAGAATTTCAGGAATTCAGTGAAACAGTTTCATTGATTTCCCATAATTTCTTGACCTGAATTTCATTCAAATATAGCTGCTGAATTGTAACCAGTGGTACTTGACTGCTAATAGGAAAAGTGAGTTTCTCCCTTCACCACCCTGGACTTGAGACTCAGTAAGATTACTATCAAAGTGTACTGTCATTAGGATTTCTAAAATAAATGAGACAGGGTAAGGCAACCTATACTTGAAAGTATTGTTTTGAGCATTTACAAGAGGAAAAAGGTAACAGAAGTCTGAATGCCTGAATTATTGCCACACTGCCTTTAAAAAAAAAAAACAAAAACCAAAACAACAATAATAAAAAAACATAGAGAAACCAAACCTGCCAAGAGTGTGTACCTATGAACCCAGCAAGGACTCCCTTCCACACATGCCTCTTGTGGGTTTAATTATGGTATTTGCCTTTTAAATCTCTACATGTTGCAGCATGATGATGACTGGAATAATAATAGTTGAAAAAGCTGATATTACTTAGCAATGATGCAGTTTATGCCTTACCAGTGTGTTCTAATGTTATGCCTAATAAAAGATGACAAGACTTGCTTTAAGTCTTAAACCATCAGCAACACTATAATGTACTCAGGTGAGCTGTATTTTCCTTCTTGCACTGATAAATAGCATAAAAATTGGATCATTCAGAGAAACCTTGAAGCAATGTTCTGGGAACAGTTACTGTGTATACCAGTTTCCTTTTGTCCTCCGTACCTCGCCCAGCTTCAAAAAGTGTCTCTCTGTTGAGGAATTTCAGGTTGCTATAATTGGGGATGATTTTTCTTTGAAGAGAGGTCACCTTTTCCCCTCTGTGCTGAGATAGAGGTGAACATCAGGGACTAGGAGACCAGCCGTGGCTTCCATGGACATGTTTGACCTCTGTGTAGGCCCATGGCCAATGGTGAGGTGTAAGATATATATTCTTTTTCATGCTCATTCCTTACTATTTAGTTGGTCAACCCTTCAGGGCAAGGACTGCCCCCTCTGACATGCATGTAGTAATACAAAATGAAAATGTAGCAGCAGCCAGAGCTTCATCAATGATGGTCACTTATTTAGGGTTGATGGTGAGAAGGTACTGAATGGAGAGGAAAAATGTTTGCTACCCTGACAAGCTCAATGCCTTCATGCAAAGATGGCTCCACAGCAGAGCCAATAATGCTGAATGTGTTGTCTGAAAGTAGGTAGGGGAGAATGGGGTGGGGGAAGAGGGACAGCATGCCAAGGAAGGGATGGGCATGGTGCCTTTGCTTTTCCTCCAGCATAAATGATGGATTCAGATGCCCAGGACTTTTCCTCACTGGTGCAGCAGAGGTGTGAAACTCGGTGTCATGCACAGAGGTATAGATCCACAGCTTGCAAGTCTGGTGCAGGACGTAGCGCCTTCCTTTCTTTCCTCCAGAAGCTCTTGCTCTGGTTGGAAAACGAATGACTGTGGGGAAACTGCAGAGCCTTTTACGTCTGTGCTTAGCCATCAATGGCATCATTTGTTAAATTAAAACTATGGGCAGTAACTTCACATGTCACCAATGTGATCTAAGTCACTGTAGAGCTCCAGCTCCTGTTATTGGCTCCCAGAACTAAAGATGTAATTTTAGAGAAGCATATGAAAGCTCAATTAATGTTCCCAAACCTTAATCTTGAAATATCTGTTTATTTGATCTTCCAGTTCAGTCAGAATTGGAGTGAGTTCAACTTCCTGCTAAATGAATGCTGCCTATTGATTTCACACAGACTTACACCAGTTCAGATATATTTAAAAGGCATTTCTTCAGCTTTCTGAGGCTTATAAATTGAAGTACTGTAAGGCTGCTAGGTGTGGGTTACCTGGACAAGATATCACAAATGAAAGTCCTTTGTGTGGATGTTTCTTAACAAATAATTTTCATGTGGTAAGGTCAGATCCTGAGTTAGGGGTCTAATAGCTGTGGAGTCTGGGCCATCAGTTGATATCTTTGTCTCAATTTTCATTTCCGTGTTTCTGTTAGAGCAGAACTGGTCAAAATATTTTGGCTAATAACTAAATGTTGAAAAGTTTCAAAACAACTTCAGTCTCCTGGGAGGCAAATCAGTTCCCATTTAAAAAATAAAAATGAGGATTTTCTTCTTGAGTTTTCCTTATGGAAAAGGTGTTGATTTTCTGGCATGCTCCTTTGAGCATAGGATCTTTGCATTGCATCATCACACTTTCCGGGAAGTGGCTGCATTTCAGTGGCAAAAAGATAAACAAAGCATTTAAGATGCTCTGTGTTGTACCTGTCCTTGTATACAGTGAGTGGAGCTGACTGGTTAAAGTAAAACAAGTGGTGTTAAGGCCAGTATGTAGTAACTGAGAACATGATACAACAGTCCTGGAACACATAATCTCTTCATCTCTCTCTTTTTTTTTTTTTTTTTAAACCGTTGAATTCAATGAGGTTTCTAACTGTGTTGTTACAGCAGCAGTTGCATACTTAGCTTATTTAATCTCCTTGTACTTTTAGTATGATTCTCCCTTCTTGAACACAACTATAAAAATCTACTTATTCTCTCTCTCCATTTCAATATGTACTTTAACTTTTAATCTTTTCTCCAATGACTCACTTATAAATTGAAACAAGATATTATTGTGTGTATTTATTTCATTCCTTTGGTGAATTTTGAAGCCTCAGTAAGAATTACATTTTGTACTTCCAATAATTATAGACTATTTTCCTCTTATTTTTCATCTATCATACTATGGCTTGGTCAGTCATTCTTTACAACCATTACTACAACCCTTCATCAATTTGTCCTGAATACAAGGTGGCTTACTGAATTATCCTTCTTCCAGTTCAAGTTTTCTCATCCATGTAATCAAGACAACCTGACCAGCAGATGGGAAATAGTTACCTTCATGACTTCCACACAGGTTTTTCCCTTTGTCCCTTCAGTACCAGCAAGGCTATATCTAAAGGAGTGTGAAATCCTCCAAAAATTGCCTTGTCTCTTACTGATAGGAGCTTTGTTTCATGTTTGTCATTTGCAGGTATTTGTGTTTTCCCATGGCAGCACAGACCTGCTCGTCATTAAACACCTACAGACAACATCCTGAAACTGTCTAGCCCTTAAATTGTCTGTAAACTCCATATCCAGGCAATTTTCAGTACCATTTTCCAGAGTGTTCAAGTAGGTCTGCTTGACTTTTTTCTTTTTTTTAAGCTTCTGAGCTCTTTTAATCACTTACTCTGTTTGATTGGGTATTTTTTATATCTTATAATAAAATACATGCTCACCCTTAGAATTACATATCTCAAAGAAAGACTTAAAATTAAATTTAATAAGGCACTTATTGAACAGTATGTTTGCCAAACACTACAAGATTATTAAGCAAAGCTTAATGATGTTTGTTGGCCAAGTAATTTGTACATTAATGCTGTAGGAGTTCAGTAAAGTTTTTGTCAATGTTATTTAATGTATGGTAACCAACCACTGTTTTAGTTGGATCGGAACTGCTGGGTTTTCTGCAGCTTAGAGGCCAGCAAGGGCTGTGAGACTAGAATCGTGGCATTCACAGTTTAGTGCTTTAGTGAAGCATTAGAAATGTTCAGGGATGTCACTGAACACCTATCTGCAATGTAGGAGTAGGCTGGTCAGGTTGGAGAGGCGTAAGTTGGCTCTGGAGTAGGACTTCACAGTGCAAAAGGTCCTGTGAAAATGGTACCTTTTTACTTTTGTTGAATAGCTCCACTGTGCAGAAAGAGAGTCTGGTCTTTATGCTCTTGGAAGAGCTATGTAATAGCAAGGATCTGATGGGGGCTACATGTCAGCTCTCTTTTGAAAGAAACATGATTTTAGGAAATGAGGAAAAGATTAGCTCACCTAATTAAACACCAGATGAGTTACGGTAGATCTGCTTTGCTCTGTTATGAGCAGTAGGGTCTTATAAGCTTTGAAAGTTATGCTCTGAACATTCATATAGAATATGTTTAAATTTGAAGTGTGGCCTGGAAGAATGAACAGGAGGGTGTGATTGGTATGGGCTTGGTATGGTATTGTGTTGGGCACAAAGTGATATTTTCCAAAGCACTAAAGTGACTCAGGAATCTCAGTCTTACTGTAAAGGATGATTTAAGCAAGTGAACTCTTAAGTATGTTGACTTTTAAATGAAACTTGACTTTGAAGTACTTTATTATAATTTTCAAGAATATATAACTAGCCAGGATGTTTACTTCTGTCGACTTCAAATTTTTTCCTTCTAAATTATTTTTGCTGTTCTCCTTAGATTTTATGCTACCTACTAAACAATTTAAATATTTTGGCTAAATTTCTTCCCAGTGTAAGGGCATTTACTTAATGCACTTGTTCCCAGGAAAGACTTTGCATTTTGCTCTCCATTTGCAGAAGAGAAAAAGCAAAACAACCCTTAGATTGTCTCTTTGGAGTTCCTTACCTTTTTAATCTGTGCATTTTAAGATTCACAGAAAGTATAAGATATTTAAAAGTCCTCATTATTCTGTGTTTGTCAGCTTTGAACTGTCTTTTCCATTAGCTTCTAAATGATCTAAGTCTTTCTATAACTGACTAGAGTGTTCCTCATTTATGGTTCCCCAGGCTTTAACACTATCAATTTATAAGCACTTAATTTGCCTCCTGTCCTAATGCTTTTTGTATTCTGGGCCAGCTTTCTCACTTTGGCCTGCCACTTGTAGTATTGCAGGTATTTACTCTTGACCTTGAACTACTGTTTTATTTAAAACAAACCCCCTAATTTTTGATGAAAAGAACCTGTGCAGTCTTCATTATATCATTGTACAATGAAGTATGTAACTGTTTCAGACATGAATCTTTCCACCATTCTCTGCCTCCAAACTTCTCCAAGTTCCTGGGGCTTCTGCTGGCCTTGCCAGCAACATAACTGCAAGTGCAGGAATGCTGTTGAAGATCACTTGTTTACTGAAATCTAGCCTAATGTCTCTTTTCCTAAGCTGCCAAGCAGCTGCCATTGCTCCTGGACTAGGCTCATCTCCTGTTGTAAATGATGCTGTTATCAGATCAATCAGTGTGGCCAGGGAGAAAGCAGTAGCGATATTCAAGTAGAACTCGCTTGCTTTATGTTACCTGGCCAACCTCTCCCTGCCTTTCTGCATCCCTTCTTGCGTCTTCACAAGAGTTAATACTTTCCTCTGGGAAAGAAAGCTCTCCTTAGGTTTACAAACTTGTACTAAACCAAGATGAACAATATTTTCTTCCATCCCTGGCTGGATTCTGTTGCTGAAAGATAAGCTCTTGCCAATACTAGAAAGATAAAGGCAAGATTCAGGAAGTACCTTGTGAAGGATCAGCGGTTTTTATCCACCATAGAAATGGGCTATCAATGAACACCACAGATCACAGGCTGTTGAGCTTGATACAGGGGTATCTGGGTTAAAGAGAGGAAAGGATGTTGTGAAGTAAGACCACGTCTCTCCTGTGCCTGATGGGAAGAAAAGCTTTTCTGGAGGGTGGATATGAGCCTATTAGGCTAAAGTTAGCCTTTGACTGCAAGGTTACACAATGGTCTCTTCTAATTCAAAGTCTTAAATCTCAGTAGACTGTGAAGATAGTGGTGAATGTGTACTTTGCCACCAATCTAGGCAGCATCTGAGGTTTTGCATTGCTATGGTGTTACTGTTAATTGTATGCATTAGGGATAAGAGATGTTACAGGAGCTAAATAAAGAGACAAGTCCTTGCTTTGCAGAGCTCATGATGTAAATCAAGGGCTGAAAGTAACAAGGGATCATGACAGGAGACAGGGTGGGAACTGATTGCAGCAGAGTGTGTTTCCATAGTTTTCCTTATTTTAGATAGCATAACTTTTTCTGACAGCTAACCATGAGTCTCCCAACACTGAGGAAAATTGCATGATTATTAGGAGTAATCTACAGTAAATACTATTTTGTACCAGTTTAAGGTTTTTACTTCTTGCAAAGATACACCAGCAATGAAAAAAAAAATCAACTTTTTTCCAAAACAAAGTAAAAAAAATTAAATATGGTGAATTTTTTTTGTTTCTTCCCCCCCACCCCCGGAGAGCTCCCAGACCAATTTACCTGTAGGAAAGATATGTAGTGTACAAAACTGAGTGGTGGCGCTGACCACTAATTCTTAAATGAGCACAGTTTGTTGACAACCTTCTGATTAAACTTTCCTCCTTCCTCCCTTTCAGCCCAATTTAAATCAAAATATCGACAGAAACAATTTCTGTAAGGAAAATCGAAAAGTTCATGGGGTAGTTGAAGTTGCATAGCCTTTCCCATTAACGTGCCTGGGTGTTCGTTCAATTTATGTATTATTTATCTTGCCCCTGAGGTGTAACATGAATAACGTTTGTAAAGCGTTCCTACAAGACTTCTTATGTAATTTGAAGAAGTAATATTCCAAATAGGACCAAGTTTCACACAGCAATTTACCATGACAAGTTCACAATTACAGTTGTACACAAATAAAATACTGTCAAAATAGGCATGTATTCCACTTGTGGGAAAGCAGCTCAGAGGATCAGCAGAGCGCTGTAGATGGACTCATGAGAGCTGTGTTTCCAGCTCTGGCAAAGAGCTTTTCTTTGACCTTGGGCCAATCACCTCACCTCTCTGCCTTCATTTTTACTCCCACCTTTCTCTGCTTTGATGTTTTGGCTGAACACATTGGTGCTGGGACTACCTGCTTGTACTTACGCCCACGGTGTGATCCTACTCCCTTCAGCCTTTGTTGTGACCTCTTGGCACGGTGCTAATGGAAACAGTGAAAAGTCACGCCTTCCCTTTCAGTGGGGCTGCAGGACTGCTAGTAAGCTGCATCCCTGAGAGATACAAGCCAGCATCCCTAAGGTGTAAAGTTCTGCACCCCCATTGCTGTTATCACCTCCAGGCCAGGGTGTGTAAAACAGAAATGCAGTGGCACCGTGGGAATTAAACCTCACACCTTTCAAAAAGGAGTCTGTCCTGCCTGGGAGCACAGATCAGCTCCTGAGAGACAGAGCAAGCAGTGATTTACCTCCTTGGGTTTGTTTGGCAAGGTTTTGGTAGTGGGATGGTCTAGAGGGGTGGCTTCTGTGAGAAGCTGCTAGAAGCTTCCCCTATGTCTGATAGAGCCAATGCCAGCTGGCTCCAAGTTGGACCTGCCGCTGGCCAAGGCTGAGCCCATCAGTGATGGTGGTAGCACCTCTGGGATAGCAGATTTAAGAAGGGGAAGAAGTTGCTGCGCAAAAGAAATTGCAGCTGGACAGAGGAGTGAGAACATGTGAGAGCAACAACCCTGCAGACCCCCAGGTCAGTGAAGAAGGCGGCGGAGGAGGTGTTCCAGGCACCGGAGCAGAGATTCCCCTGCAGCCCATGGGGAAGACTATGGTGAGGTAGGCTGTCCCCCTGCAGCCCGTGGAGAACCCCACACCAGAGCAGGTGGATGCCCAAAGGAGGCTGTGACCCCGTGGGAAGCCCGCGCTGGAGCAGGGTCCTGGCAGGACCTGTGGACCCATGGAGAGAGAAGCTCACACTGGAGCAGTTTGCTGGCAGGACTTGTGACCCCATGGAGGACCCACGCTGGAGCAGTCTGTTCCTGAAGGACTGCACCCCATGGAAGAGACCCATGCTGGAGCAGTTTGAGGAGAACTGTAGCCCGTGGCAAGGACTCATGTTGGAGAAGTTAATGGAGGACTGTCTCCTGTGGGAGGGACCCCACGCTGGAGCAGGGGAAGAGCGTGATGAGTCTTGCCCCTGAGAAGGAAGGAGTGGCAGAGACGATGTGTGATGAACCGACCATAACCCCCATTCCCTATCCCCCTGTGCTGCTGGGGAGGAGGAGGTAGAGAAAATGAGGAGTAAACTTGAGCGTGGGAAGAAGGGATGGGTGGGGGGAAGGTTTGGTTTTATTACTCATTATCCTACTCTGATTTGATTGATAATAGATGAGACTAATTTCCCCAAGTCAAGTCCATTTTGCCCGTGATGGTAACTGTAAAAGGCAGTAGAATAGATAGAGCTATAACTGTTAAAAGCAAAACCATTGGTAGCTCAGTGTTTGCTAGCTGAAGCAGATGTTTGTTCAGCCTGCAGCTGCCCTGTGTAGCCCAAGCTGCAAGCTCCCTGCTGGAGAATGGCCATTAAGGGACATGCCCTCATGCGCTTCTTGAAGCCAGCTGATGAGAGCAAGGCTGCATTGGATGAAGTGCAAGCCAGGAATGCCAAGGAGCAAGAGAAATAAAGATTTCTGCTGATTTTGGTGGTCCTGCTTCCCTAACCAGCAACCCACGCAGGAGCAGGTTTCCTCTTTGCTGGCCCATCCTGTGGGAGGGCAGAAAATGTTCCTTGTGAACCAGTGCCAAAAGAAGGTATTGTGCACCACTGCCATCACGGGTAGAGAAGGGAAAATACTTGTTTTGGCAAACCAGCCAAGGATGTTGAAGAGAAAGGACAAGGACGTGTAGCAAGCTAAGTATCTATATTTCTCCTTCCTGGTAACTGCAGGTATGACACGATCCCTGGGCCGAATAGCGCTCCCAATAATGCACTAGTATCTCCTCCAGAAGCAACAAGGTTACTCCAGATTTATGTCAGTGTTCTCAGGAGATTACTATGCTTTTCAATCATCTTTAAGAACAATCACTGCAATGCCACTGAGCTCATAAAAAGGATAACATGTAAATATTATTGAAGCCTAATACAGCACAGACATCAGTGTTATTAAAGGAGTTTTTTATCAGTAGCCTCTCCAAAGATTTATATCCGTTTATCAATGCCTTTGCTAAATTAAATACATAAAATCTTTACATGAGACATAACAAAAAGTCATGAACAGTATCAGTATTCAGACAGTATTAGTGACATTCAACATGACAAACTATGTAGGAAGCTGGTTGTCAAAGCCCTGTGATAGTGAAAATGGCTCCGTTCACAGTACGGAGATATTACTTATCTCTCAAAGTCTGAAAGGCTGCTAAAAAAAAATCCTTTATATATTTTATAGTTATATTAGAGGCATCAGCATTATGTAGGAGCAGTCCAGCCTCTCTTTTCCACCCCACTCCCCCAAGAAACAGAAAAACCCAAACCTGAGCAACTGCAACTGTTTTTTTTTTTTAACACAGTACTAAACACAATGCAGTGTTCAGCGTTTTCTAAGAGAACTCTGAAGACACTGGTAATAAATTCAGAATCTATCTGCAAATTACTACAGATGGCTTATTTCTGCACATGGAAGCATGCTCTGTCCAGGAGTTGAGACCTGAATCTGCACATCTTATGTCCTAAATTAGTTGTAAAAAGGGAAATCCTGAGCATTTTGAGATGATGTATAATAGAAGCAACAGACTCATAAAGGTTTATCTTTTGTTTACTTTAGTACACTTGGAGATTAGAAAGCTCCCAAAAGCACAAGAACCAATATAGTAGATTAGGGAAGGGATCTAGGTGTTTAACTTCTGTTGGTTTTAATGGGAGATTGATCCCTTAGCATCTTTGTGCATCAGGACTAAGGTGCTACAAGATGTGCACCATGCTGGACAAATGCAGCAGATGCATAGAGCAGGTGTGTGCCTGATCCGAGGTGTCCATGTGATACCTGGAGAAGTGAGGTGGCATAGCCAGCAGCACTCAGCATATCTGTGGTAGGACCTGCACTGGGTCTGGGCTTGACAAATAACTTGACACCTGAGGTGAGTTACAGTTAAGCCTGAGCATAGTATGCTGAGGGGCCTGGTTTTCATATGAAGATGAATGTTATCTCCATGACAGAGTTAGAGCAGGAGAAGCTATATATACAGCTGTTTTGTGATTCAGGAGCGTTACTCAAAGTTGCAGTGTGAAAGATGTTTGGAACCAGATTTCTCCTGCAGTCCCTTTGGGTTGTTAGCAGCATCATGGCTATTTTTTCATATTTATCCAGTGTTGTTGCTCAAGGTCTGTGGAACATGCCCATTGAATCAGAAAGATAGAGACAGAAGAGAATAACAGGGGAAACAGCACTGTGTGCTCTGCCAACCTGCAGCTGTGACCTTCCTGTTTACTATATTTTTTTTTTTAACATTTGTTAAAGGAATGAAGCAGCAAATCACCAACAATAACAGAAAAATCAATACCCGCCTCTGCTTCTTTTGTGAGATCTGGAACACGGCCTCAATCTGTCAGACTGAATTACAGAGACTGTGGGTGTCAGCAAGGGCTCAAACAAATAGACCTGCCACGCTGCTCATTGATAAAAGGCTTAGCTCTGTACCAGTGTCACCATTACTGCTGCCTCCAAAAGGCATGGAGGGAACACTAACCTTTCAGATGAAAGGCGAGTTATGGAGCAATGAATGTGTTCACTTGCACTTTGCATGTAAGATTGCAGTAATCTCCGGAATAAAAAGGGTAAATAAACAGTTTGACAAATACAAGGCTCTGGGGCATTACCTTGCTAATGGATGTTAAATCAAATGGATGTATTTGAATGGAAGGTGATATATCAACACAGGAATGTCATCCTAAAATAGGCCATTGATCCACTAGCTGAGAATCCAGTCTTTGACAAAGGTCAATGCATCAGAGAGAGAAACAACCTCTTCCAAACTCATCATTTTCCCAGGCAACAGTAAAAGGCTGTATCAGTATAAAGAGGAAAGCTTCCTCCTGTGACTCCAGATGGTAATTAGTTTATACCCTAGAGCATGAAGATTAACATCCCTTATCACTTTTAATTTTGCCAGTGGATCTTAAGCTACTGCAATGAGCTTTTGAGTCTTCGAGTAATATACCATGTGATTTTCATCTTACTAAAAGGAGCTGGTGGGGAAGTCCAAGTATGGTCTTTGTATTGTCCCACTGCCATTTCTGCAAAAAGAGCAGGCAGGATAGCTGCTTCATGGAGGAAGAGGACTGTGACCAGCAGTTCTGTCAGGTGTAGCTCCAGGGAAATCAAGAGTTAGCATCAGGGATTTATAGGCACAGAAACAAGCTTACAAGAGAAGCTGAACATAACTTTACTATTACATTTACTATGAGAGAGGATTAGACCATCTTTGAGTTTCTTACTTAAAGATGCTTGACACCATGAAATGTAGAACAGTGCAGTTTCTGAAGTAATAAAGGCTGCACTGATGAGTTTGTATGGCAAACTGCAACCCACAGAGCAGTGTGGAGCTTGGGCTGCCCTGCTTCTAGAGTTGCCTGGCTTTTGTGTCCTGGCAGGCAGGGGCTCAGCACCTGGCTTCCCTGCCCCTCTTGTCCCAGGCTGGGGCAGGTGGTGCCAGCTCAGTGCCCCCTGTGCCCGTTGTTCCTGATGTGCCCCAGTTCAGCAAGGCATTGCTGACTTACCCCAAATATCATTCCTGCTGTGGGATAGACAGAACTGTCCATCCTACTCCAGAAGTCTGCCCAGGTTTCTGAAGGTCTTCAGCTTCTTGACTCTGCATCTCACCCTTCCTTCCTTGGCCTCTCCCTTTTCTTCGTTACTTTTCTTGCCCCCATCTGCTTTTCAAGCATCTTATTCTAAGCCTCCTTCTCTTAAGAGCATTGTTAAGGCCAATCCAGCCAGACAACAACCAACAGCTCCCCTAAGAGCCTTATGCAGACCAGTATCTCCTGTTTCATCTTTTCTTTTAACTAAGATGTTCCCTTATTACTTTATTTCAAAATGTGCTTTGAGAATATGAATAGCGCTAGATCCCACATAAAAAAGGACACAAAAAATATGATCTTGTTCTTCCCCAGCCCTGGGTAGGCAGCAGTTAATTTCACAGGCTGGTTCTAAACTATGTTCAAAGAGGAAAAGTCTTTCCTTTAATCCATATCAGCCTTTGCAGCCTTTCTAATTTCATGAAATGTCTCCTTATTATTGTCCTGCACTATGGGTAGAATAGGAAAATCCAAGGGGCTTTCATTGCATTGTTCATTATTTCACATGCCTTTGTCATTCTACATCTATCTATGCAGCAATGAAATATTGTTAATAAGGGACTAGAGGTCTTTTGTTGAGGAGAGGAGCTGATCGCAATAGACATGTAACTAATAATATATGCGGTTAAGATTGTAATTTGGACCAAGGCTACCACTGCAGAAAGCAGTGAGGAGCATACTGTTTCTCCAGTATGAGAAAAGAGCCAACACCATAAAGGAAGTGAAATAAAGATGAGCATCCAGGAAGGAGTTAAAAAAAAAAAAATCCCCCTTTTTGAGATTGTATTCACTTCTATACCAAATGCCCCCTTTTTTTGCCTTTCTTGTTTCAATTCTCGGTATAGTGGCAGTGCCGTGCGAAGGCTTAGTCTTGCAGTATCCTCATTTTTTTCTCTTGTGTTAGCATTTGCTCTTGCAAAGTGCAAAAGCCTTTGTGATTTCACATATTCAACAGATCTAGACAAGTCTCTGAACTTCTGTGTGACTGAACCAAACCTGAATTTGCAACCTTCATTACTGACCTGATTCAGCTTCCCATGAAGTCAGCTGGAGTCTTTCCATTTAAGTCAGCGTGACCACTTAGAGGCTAATAGGCTTGTATAGGTTTGTACTAACTTGCTTTTTGGGTAGCATCATTAGAAATGTTTCTACACAAGCCCAAAAGAGGAAATGACAAGCAGTAGATATTTAACGTAATAGGTGACAAAAGATCATGCAGTCTGAGAGTGCTTGGATTTTCATAGAAGGCTGTGGTTAAAAGTCAAGCACCATATTGAAAGAAATTTGAATGTATAGTTTCTACCCCAAGATCTCCAAATCCTAGCCCATCTGGAGCTGAAGTGGAAGTCAGATCACACTGCTCCCTGAAACCCAGCCTGGTACACTTTTATTCAGGTGTTAACTTTATTTTCTGTAGAGATATAGGCATCTATAGCAAATGAGGGTCTGGCTGTTATTGTTAGAAATAAACACGACTAGAAGCTAAAATTCCTGTTTGAAACCAGCATGTAGAAAAAAAGTCAGAAAACAGACTGCTGTGAATTGCTGGGGAAACTCCTCTGCATAACCAGAGACCAGGCGGTGTTCAGTACCCATGAGCCACGGCCTAATCTGCAAAGAAATTAAAGTAAATAGGATTTTGGAAGGTAGGGCTCCCAGATTGGTGGGCAGTCAGTCTGGCAGGTGGGTTGCTGGCATCTAGCAGAGAAAATGCTCGCTGTGTTTCTGCTATACGCTTTCCTGATTTGCCTTGTTACTGTAATCATCTTTCTGCAAAGAGTTTTTGTTTCAGTGAACCAGTATTCTCTGTTGGTACAATGGTCTCCCCAGCTCTGTTTCTGAGGTTACTGCAGTGCTGCTTTCAGGTGGTGAAGCTTCCTGCTAAGGTTATGTGAGATGCAACTGGAGGTCTATTTCAGGCACAGTTAAGGAGTCAAAAGCTGTTTTGCTTGATCATTCCCTGCTACTCATTTGCCAAAGTCTTATCAGCCATTATAACGTCAGTAGAAAGCTAGGCATGTACTCAGCCTGTCATCTCAGAGATTCACTAACGATCAGCTTTGGAAAAGGATTATGCTGAATTTTCTTTTCATCTGTATTTATTAATTTTTTTGGCTTGGTTTTGCACTGTGCCAATCTTGTGCTTGCCCTGGGGGAATATGAACCGCAGCATTCTTCTTGCCAGCTATTTCCTGAGTACCTCTGGTAACAGTTTCCAAGGGGCTGTGCGACTTATTTGTTCATCTAAATGGAAAAGTATTGCAGCAGCAGTGTTCACAGCAAACTGGAGGGAATTGAAGGAGTCTGAAGTTGCTACAAATTGAAGAGCTAGGAAAAAATGACTTACCCTTGCCTGGAAAATAAGCCACAACACGTAGCAGACCCTTTTAAATGAAGCATGCAAATATGCAAGTGCCAATGTGGCTGCACATCTTACGGAGCTGTTTTGTGAGCACAGTTTCCATTGGCAAAGACATCCACATTACATGAGCCACAATCAATCAGTTTTAGAATAGCGTACAGTTTTGCAGAGTGATGGCAAGGCATAGTTATCCACTAGGTATGTGTCTATAGCTGTTTCCTACACAGCATTGATGTAGGATCTCAGTAGCTCAAGAATAGCAAACAAAATATATATTCACCATGTACAGTACTCTGAACAATTCACAACCCAAACTATTTGTCCTGCACATCAGGTAAGGTGGTAAACAGATAATCAGAAGTATCCTATGCAGGAAAGCCAGCCAAGTAACAGGATACTTCAAGGATGTGTGAGATATATCAGGATTATCTTGCATAGCAAAAGGGAACTGGAAAGAGTTGCTGCTCTCATTCACCCACACGGGCTTTTGAAGTCAAGCAACTTCTTAGTGCTGTGGTCTGTGGCTCCAAGAATAAATCTGTGGCACAGAGCTTGGGACAGTTGTGGTTTTACTCATGCCTCTGCTTGATTTTAAAGAGGTCACTTAATCTGTTTCCTTTTCCACCTTTTGTAGTTTAAGTAGGAAACCTCCACAGACTGGACGTTGTCCCGCTGATCATCAGTGCCATTAAGTGACTCCTCAGGACACTGGTACAGTACCATTTAGGCAAACCCCTCCACTGAGGGCTTGACTGACAAGCAAAGTTTGACTCCTGAGTGCCGGAGCTGGGTGCTGGGCCCTGGGCAGGAGTCACACAGCCTGGCTGCAGATACCCAGCGGAGGTGCCAAGTGGCCAGTGGAGAAGATGCACCAGGTGTCTTCAGAAAAAGCCAAGAGGGAAGTGGGACAACGCAAATATGTCACACTGAGTGATGCTGGTTGAGTACTGTTCTTTTTGTAGCTGTTTGCTGTGTGGAGTTGTAAAAAAGCACGAGCTGCTTGCAATGGGCAAGTTTAGGACAGCAGTGTATTTTCACTAGCATAGAAGTGGATTACCTGCAATATCAACCTGGTGTGAAACTTTGTAGTTCATGGAGCTATAGAACCCTACATCCCCTTTGGTCCCCAGAAAAATAAACACATGAGTGCATAAGTAATGACTTTTTGCTGGCAATTGATCGGTGTGTGGCTTTTCACGTGTTTCTGTCCTACCTTCAGCTGCTGTGCCTTTGGTGGCACCATGCCAGCAATTAGGTACCTGCAGAATAATCACATCCAACAATGTCTTGGGGTTTTTTCCCTGTCCTTCTAGTTGTTATTTTAAAAGCATCAAATGGTTTTGCTCTTGGTGCAGCTTAAAAAGATCCCGGTCACCCAGCAACACACCATTTGGCAGGTGAAGCCCTAGACACAGCAGAAGTGCAGGGAGAAATCCTCCAAGCAGTCACGGAAGTTTTGCTCTTCTCAGGGTCAGCAGAGGCTGGAGAGAGCTGGGGACCGATGGGCAAGGGATCTGCTGCCTGACACGCGGGAACAGGGTCCAGGCAGTGCTCTCCAGTGCTGGCTGTGCCCTGCCACTTGCTGCAACATTTTTCTGATAGCAGATAGCTGGAGTGAATATAAGCCAAACGGGGAGCAAATGTGTGCACCAAAAACTCAGGAAGATATTTTAGCAGTTAGTTTGTTCTCTCTGGGAGAAGATCTGCTCAGAGGCTCGGTACAGCTGAGAGTGGTTTGAGGTGGTGTAGAGAGACAACCACTTCCTCGCGCTGACTCAGGCTTCCTCACCCAGCATGTGAAAACCATGTTAGTTCTCCTTTAATATTCTTTGGAAGAGGCTTCTTTTCATTTTGGTGGGTTTTTTTTCTTTTTCCTGAGGCTCTGCAGGCACAAGCGTGTTTCACAGCTGGTTTAGCAAGGATTTGTCTAATGTAGAGGACACTGAGGGTTCCCACAAACCATAGTGACACTGATCGCACAGGCAAAGCACAGCACTTAGGAGGGTCTCTTCTGAAATGGCTGCCTGGCATAGTGATGCTGAAATCAAGAGAGAGCTACAGCACTGAGTAGCCTCAGAGCAGCTCCTGCAGTGACAGCTCAGATATGGGAGATGGTAGATACTTTGCTCCCCAGCTGAATATGCTTTCTTCTGCCTCTTGTACCAAGCTTTCCACCTTTAGTTTTTCTTCAAAGCCATTCCACATGCTTGTAATTTTAGCACTGGCTATTCTCTTCTTCCTCATTTCCCGCTTCTCCTGGTGCCCAGGACACATTGCTTCTTAACATTTGGCAATGGCACAGCATGTCAGACACCAGCCTGTTGGTTTTCTGCTTCACGTGGTCTTGTGAGATTAACTGCACCCTACATTGACCAGGCTAATTTGTTGTGGTGGGAAGGGACATCTGAAGCTCACCTTGGGAAATGCAGCCTGTAGTGCACCTAGCGAAATGAGCATCTAGTGTGCTATCAGAGCTTGGAAGAATTGGTCTTAGCTGTTAGGCTATGAAATTTAAATGGTGAAAAGATCGCTGATATATGTGATCAACAAATACATACAAAGCATGAAATATAAAAGTTACTTTGAGAGGAGCCAGTGGCAGGGCTGTATGTAATGCCTCTGAGCACAGGCCTGGCTCGAGCAGCCCAGGCTCTGGCCCTGCTTTGGTAAATTCCCAAATGCTCCAAATACAAATAGCTGTTGGGTAGATACAAGATGTACGCAGTAATACTGTTTAAATTTTTCTTTTCTGTTTTGCAAGAAGGATGTGGTTTCTTATGCCAGTTCTGGTAGTGCTCAGTTGAAGCCTTGGGGAGATCAGGAGGAGCTAAGGACTTCCCACCCAGTTAATCTCTCACTTGTGGTGCTTACTTCATTTTTGTCTTTAAATTTAGAGAATTGAAGCATAGTATGTGTCTCATCTGGTTTTCATGTTGAACTAAGACTTCCAGATGGTTCTGTTTTTTCTCCTGAGTGATGATATCCCAGCTGTGATGGCAGGACAGCCTCACAGGTCTTCCTATTGCCACGTGAGAGGACGTCTGGTGGTTCAAAGCAGATGAGGAACATGTGATATGAAAAGGCCTTTGTAGCACAGAGTCACACTACAATAGCTCTGTGCTCAACAACAGGTTGTGGTTCGAAGAAATATTGCTTCTGTCAGCCTTGCATAATGGAAACAGTAATCAGCATCCATTAGGTCAGAATGTATTGTCAATCCACAGTGAAGCAGAAAGGACTACATCTCGGAAAACCTTTTCATTAAGCAAAGAAAATTGATACCAGTGCTTGGCTCAGCCTAACACTTTGTTCATGGAGCCGAGTGTGGATAATGGCTGGGTTTGTTTTCTTTTCATTCATTTCTCTATGCACAGTTATTTTGATTAGGAAACATCCACCTTTCATTCTAGATGAACAATTCTAAAAACTTTCTCCCAACATTTATTATCTTGCGTAGACAATCAATGCTTGTGTAAAGAACAACGGTAGAACATAGTTCAGGAAAAAGTATTTTGGCTTACGTGATTGAAATCATGCAATCTCATTTTAGTTGAAAAACATTTTTTATCTGCATAGTAACTACAATCTCTTTTTTTCTTTGTGGATTTTGTCAAAATAGGTATAGGCCATGTTCATGAGTAATACTGTCCCTATAAGTAGCCCATTACATGTGTGCATTAATGATATAGTACTGGCTACGGGGGGGCCTGTCTGGTGAGCTGCCTAGCCAGTTGTTGTGGTTTAACCCCAGCTGGCAACTAAGCCCCACACAGCCACTCACTCACTCCCCCCTGGTGGGATGGGGGAGAGAATCAGAAGAGTAAAAGTGAGAAAACTTGTGGGTTGAGATAAAGACAGTTTAATAGGTAAAGAAAAAGCTGTGCACACAAGCAAAGCAAAACAAGAAATTCATTCACTATTTCCCATCTGCAGGCAGGTGTTCAGCCATCTCCAGGAAAGCAGGGATCCATCACGTGTAATGGTTACTTGGGAAGACAAAATGCCATCACTCTGAATGTGTCCCCCACTTCCTTCCTCTTCCCCCAAGCTTTATATGCTGAGCATGACATCCTATGGTCTGGAATCTCCCTTGGGTCAGTTGGGGTCAGCTGTCCTGGCTGTGTCCCCTCCCAACTTCTTGTGCCCCCCCAGCCTCTTCGCAGGTGGGGTGGGGTGAGAAGCAGAAAAAGCCTTGACTCTGTGTAAGCACTGCTCAGCAGTAATGAAAACATCCCTGTATTATCAACACTGTTTTCAGCAGAAAGCCATTACATAGCCCTGTACTAGCTACTATGAAGAAAATTAACTCTACCCCAGCCAAAACCAGCACACCAGTGTATGAAAGGACTAAGAGTTGAAGGGAGTAGGATGGTGATTTAACAGAAGGGATAATAAAATATCTTTGTAGTGGCATTCTGTGAGGAAAACAGAAAGTAGTTAATGCTAAGTCTGATTCTTTAACCAGGAATCATTACTGTATATCAGCCTTGCAAACACGACTATCCCATTACCATGACAGACTGATGATGACAAAAAAGAGTTGATGGATGGGTGGGCTCTTGCATACAATTGTCAAATCTAATACATGCAGAATGAGCGGTGAATCACTGCTACTCCTGTCACTAGAGGATTTTCTCTCTCAATATTTTTCCTATTACCATTAAGCTTCTCTTAGTAGAGAGGAGGATCTTCCCCAAACCTTCTTTCTAGCCCTTCTAATTCCATGTGCTTTTTCTGCTTGCCCCAAACCTCCGTTGTTTATAGGGATGTAATTAGGAGTAGCTCTTTCTCTCATGCTTATACCATCAATAAGCCTTCTTGGTTAAAAATTAACTCATTTCAGGAGACAGAGAAGAGAAAACATTTTACTTTTATTCTGTTGCAGGTGGCTTTGGGAAGCCTTGATACTGTGGGTAATGAAACAGAAAACAAGAGGTCAAGGGCTGGAAATAGCAACACTGCACGTTAGGTGCAGTATCCCTTCTTTCTCCTCCCTTGTATAATTCATGAATGATTGTGGAGAAGGGAGTTTGTTTTTAGGCTCTCCCCTGGGATCTGTGCACTCTTCTCACACATGGGCTGCCAAGGGGCCTGTGCTCTGCCAGGGAGCTACAGACGGGTGGCAGAACTGGCCAGTTGTGTCTTGGGGCTACCTCCTTTCCTGTGATCAGTGCATCTTGACTCCTTGATGGCATTTACTCAGCTGCAGTGTGGACTTCACAACAGGTCCACCTCTTCTTCCACTTCTACTGAACTGTCTCGCTCTCCAGGGCTGGAGTGGGGATGAACTGTTCTGTGGTCCGATGTTGTCGGTATGCTTTGATTTGGTGTATAGATAACCACAGTCCTGCACTGTTGTGAAAGTTTTTGTCCCCTGGATCAGGCTTGATCCAATGCGTATGAATGTGAGGAACGAGTATGAACGTAATGAATATGCATAGGAAGGATTTGTACTGATATCAAGTATAACATGATATACCATCACCCAAAAGTAACTGTTCTTTGTAGCTGGAGAAAGTCATCCCAAACTTCTCAGTGAATAAACCCTCTGGGATCCTGATTTTTGGCTTCTTTTTATTGCAATGCATTTCTCAATTGTTTGCTTCTCTTACTGCTTGTCTGTCTCTAGATATAAATGGCTCTTTTCACCACAGTAACTGAACATCATGAATGAAATGAGATTGTAAATTCTTATAGGGGGCATCTAGCCCACATCCAAGTGCTATATAAATAATGATCCCCCTAGAAGGAAAGTGCTAGAGAAATATGAAGCTGTTATCGTGGTTACTTCCATAGTATGTACACCTGATATTGGGTGTAACTGCCACAAAACTGTTTAACAAGTCCCTTATAGCAGAGCTCTAGAACAATTCCTTCCCAGACTAGCTTTCTTCTCTCCTCGTGCATTTATCTCCCAGTCTTTTGGACCACAATCATACATTATGTTGTCAGCTTTATGGTTCTTTTCTACTATCGCTCATAAGAAGTGTTATGCTTAGTCATAAAATTGCAGCTAAGAAAAAAATTACTGCATCTAGCTTTATTAGGAAACCTTCATGTCATCATCTATCTGTTCAGTGTTTCCTTTGGTTCCTCTTTTGTGACCTATCACAAATCTAGGTTGGTGAGGAAAGATTTTTTTGTCAGAGAAGATTTTCATCCTTATCTGATGTATTCATTTCAGGGAAGAAGTCTGTTCTCCATGTTATTTCCTTCTTTTTCCATATAAAGCATGAACCTGACATGATGCAGCAGTTTTGAGTAGGGAACTTTACAATGGATTTGGCCCTGGGCTGAGATGCAGAAAGCAAAGGCCAATATTAGCGATCACAAGAATTCTTGTGTGAAGGTGAGGGCTGCAGTAACCTGAAGGACAGCAACAGATGTGGAAGTGCGTAACAGAGCTGTGGTAGGCAGAGAGCATCACAAAAGAGAAGCTGGAAGAAATAGAAGACACTTGTCCCAAGAAATCTAATCCAAAATGAGGACAGTGGGTGTTGCTTTGGCTTTAATTTGATTTGGGGTTTTCTTTAAAACTTGCAGGTTTTAATGACATTAAGGCCCTACTCGTGTTCCCAGAACAATTTCTCCATGAATTTTCTAAATTTTTTCTTACTAAAATTATTTTTTAAGTAGATCAAAACTTCTTTGGCTTAACTTTGATTAAAATGCTAGATAGGAGAAAAACGTCAAAAAACCCCTTTAATGAGATCATTAGTCTGTTTCAATATTTTAATCGTGATTTTTTTTTTTGATCCAAAAATGATAATCTCAAAGCTTATTTCAATTATTATTTAAGAAAAAAACTAAAGCACAATGTTAAACAATATTGAAGCTTCATTCCTCTGCTAATTGAAGTTATGTTTTCTATTTTGGAATTAAAATGAACTCCCAAATTTATGGAGTTTTCAGCAAATGAGAGAATTCTACCACCTCTTCAGAGATTCTCCCTTAGGAAATGTACTCTTAGACTGGACAACCTTGCTGATGAAGTTGGTATAAAACCAGTATCCAATTATGGTCAAAGACAGGTAAGGTCTTAAATAGTCTACACTGCACCCCCAAAAAAGGTGCGACCCTGAAGGAGGGTCCAGATTATCTCCAGTAAGGTCTGGCCTAAAACATGTAACCTTGCTTTGCTTCCATGGGCTTTTCCCATCCCCACTGTCTTGCTCTTTCACCTCATCTTGAAGCTGTATGTGCTGAAGGACGTGACATGGTCCATCCAACTCTTCTTACCAGGGGAGTGTTGGAAAGGGAGGGACTGGCTATAGTGTGAAAATTTAATTTTCTTTCTTAGGTCCAAGAAAAGCAGCTTTCATGGCTGATGTCCCAGCTCTGAAATTGTGCTGAAGACAAAGCAACTTTTTCTAAGACTGACTCAAAAAAAAAAAAAAAAAGAGGGAGAATGGGGGGAAAAAAAGAGATGTAAAAATGTAGAAAATGTGGTATTTGCTGACTACCTCATGCTTGGAGAACTCCACTTTCCTTTTGTATTTTGTCCATTATATCATCAAAACCAGGCATGTTTTCCACCGCCTGCGGGGATTACTAATACAACAAGTCTGTACCTGGAGGCCTGAACCTTGCCTTAACTATTAAATGTTGTGCAATGATTAGGCCATGTCTCTAGGCCCATTTACTCCATCAGATTAACACATCAGGCAAGAACACATACTTAGAGAGAAGTATATCCTGACAGATATAATCAAACACCGTTTAAATCAAGGGAGACGACTGTGACATTAATCTACCCTGGTATAACAGCCCATTTAAATGAGTAGGAGGAGGGAGGTGGTACAAGTGAGGATAGATGGTGTGTTTAAGTAGAGAAATGAAATCTGTAGAATGACTTCAGTGGAGATAGTTTTGATTGAAGTCAAGTAGTAAAATGAACAAGTGAGAGAGATAAATTTCTTTAAGCTGGAGACACTTCAGGTTAAAAAATGTGTGCATACCAGGGATCTGTAACCTGCTCAGACCCACAGAGATCTGTGGTCTTGATACAGATAAATTAACAAACTGGAACAAAACAGCTCATATTCCTTGTGGAAGCCTAAAAATTGTTTTGTACCTTTTACAAATCATTCAGAGTGAACTTGAGTTAGTAGATTAAGGCCAACCAGATTATAAATAAGAGGATTTTTTAAGGCTAGAGACCAGTTTATGTTGCCAGCTGTGAAGTAAGACAAAAAGGGCAAGGCAGGTTCATAGACAAGAGTGAATTACTGAGGGTCTATGCAGAAGGTGAGACTCAGAGTGTTGTCACTAATTAACTGGAGCAGCAATGCAAATAAATGCAATCAGGAAATGCAGACATGCAATGGCATTGGTACCTTGCTTTGTGCAGTCTGTTTTATTTGAAAAAGGCAGTGGATCCTAGATAGTGAAGGGGAATTTCTGGGGTATCAGGGAAAGTCACGGCTTGGTGTACATGCTGTGAAGGTACTACTCGAGGCTACAGGGAGCACAAAGTCTGTTTAGAAAAGGCTGTCAATTAATACAGAGCACTCTCACTTGCAGGTGTATCTGTGGGTATGTTGCCTTAGCCTGGATTTCTGCAAAGTGTTTATCATTTCACTCTTATTCTTGGTGTGCAAATAGTTACTTAATTCATATAAAAAGTGGGTTTGGCTCACTTGGATGACTTAACCTGTAAGCTGAGAGAACAGATTAGCTGTACTTTTGCCCTTTCCCCAGAGCTAAGGCCCACCAATGTTCCTGAAATGATGCCACTGGGTTTTTTTGCTTGTGTTTTGTTTTGGTTTTTTTTTTGCATCTGACATACAGCTATGAGTTACTAACTGTATTTTCTCAGGAGGCTTGATGTGGTGTGTGCCCTCCTCCTGCCAGGACTTGGCAGCTCAGAACCCAGGTAAATCACGCTTTTAAGAGACAAATGCCACATGGGGAATAAGTAGCTCTTCAAAGTTGCATAGAAAGCTGGGAGAGCTCTGTTCTAACTAAATGCCAATACAAGTTGCACAAAAAGAGATTAGGATTGGAAGGTACTTGCTGTACTGTTCTGGAATGGCTAATTAGCTGATGCAAATCCAGTCTAAAGTACTGTTAAGGAAATCAGACCTAGGAGGTAGGTATGAGTATTGTGTAAGTCTCACCAGGAAGAAAGCTCAGACTAGACTGAGCTTGCTAGACAGAAATACTAAATTTTTTAATTGTAGGGAGACATAAATAATCCTGAGACTGCAGCCTTTCTATTAAAACCTTTTCTTTTCAAACTCAAAAATACATCCTGAAGATATAACTACAAACCACCACTACACCTCAAAAATAATTTCTTGGATCAGACAGAAATTAGCCAAGGAAAAGCTTTTCTAGTAAAGCACCTTGCAAATACAGAATTTTTTTTGTCCAACACTTTTTTTTTTTCTTTAAAGTTTGTTTTAGCTACCATCTTCCTTTAACCTCAAAGAAGTCGGTACATGGAGTTTATAGAGCTGAGGGCAGAGTGTTCATGAGCAGCAGAGGAAACACATGTCCTGTCACATACCTCCAACCCTGTTCAACAGGATTCCTTAAAGCTGGACTCGGATGGGCCTGTTCTTTCTACATGACTCTTCTGTTTCTCTTTTCTCTGTTCTAGAGCAAGGGCACTGTGTTAGGAGAAAAACATACCTCAGTAGGTCTACTCTCTTTATTAGGCGTTTCTTTCTCTAACATTTTCACTTAGATACATGCTACACTTTTTTCTAACACAATGACTGTTTTGTCATGCCGAATAAGTTTTCCTATTCTTCATCTTCCATTTGGGAATGCGGGCTAAACATCAGAACAAAGGATATGATAAAAGACAGGCATAGCACTTTTGTTAGGAGGACAGGGAGCTTTTGAAGTACACTCCTGAAGTCAGCAAACAAAAACTAGGCAGCAGAGAGCTGCCTGCTATAATGTGCTGCCGAGATGAGACTAAACCCAAATGAAATATTATGCTTTTTAGTCACTGGTCCTGCTCCTGAGTGATGAAAGGGATCTGATGACTTTCTCCTGAGTCAGAGCTTTCATTGCCCCTGAGAAAGGGATGCATTGGTTATATAAATGACAATTAATTGAAGTACCTCAGAGCCTGGGAAACTCCAGAGCAGAGAAACACAAACCTTTGTAGGTGGCAGGCAGAAGCTATCAATCAGGAAATGTATAACTTTTTTTTCTTTTAAGCTGCAATTGTTTCTGCTAATATATTTATTTCTGAAATCCTACATCCAGCCCCCAGAGGCTCAAAGATGATGTGCAATATCATTACAAAACCAAACTCTCACATTTGAAATGCACAGAACATAATGAGGAAACCCTCATCAAACCAGAGCAACCACTCTTGCTATTTTGCCTGAAACTGTCTCTATATCCCAGATGAGAGCTCTTCCCCACGCTCATCTTCTAAAGATGTAAGACCTACTTTAGAGAATGACATTTCTGAGTATGGAGGGCAGAGCTATGAGAAGCCCTTGGGATATTGGAGTGGCTTCAGATTCCTCTCTCTACCAAGTTTGTTCAACCGTGCTCTATCTACAGTCTATACGATTAATTAATGTGTGATAGATTAGTAACTCCCAAATAGGAAATCATGTTTTTGCCACAGGCTGTAGTAGAAGTGCACAGGGTTTTTATTCTGACATTGATTGTGCTGATAAATCCTGAGAGCAACTCTGCTGAGTCTATCAGGCTGGCAAAGTCAATGCAAGGAAGATCTGATAGGGCACAGCAGCTAGCAAAGCCACCCATCACCCTCATATCTGAGTCAGCCACTGCAAATATACAGACACGTGCATATACTATACTTGGTCTCAATCCTTTTGTTTAACGGGATGAGAAATAATAAGCATCCAGGGAAAAAAAAAAGCATAGCCAGAGAGGAGGGAAGCAGTCTGTCTAGTGATGTTCTGCAGCCATTGCTGCTTTAGCTTAGTTTTTCTTCATCCTTGCAGAACTCTCTCTTTTGAGCACATCTTTTGTCTTTTTGGTGGCATTGGTGCCAGTCTCTGCTGTACAAAGGTCTGTACCTCCATGCCATGCAGCATCAGGGTTCCCAGATAGCTGTGGGGCAGGAGCAGCCCTCGCTCTTACCCCACGTTACTGCAGTACTAACTACAGTTGCAGCAGTGGGAAACACAGCCTCTGCTTCTCTTCAAAAGTGTATGTGCTAATAAGGACTTTCACACAAACCAGGCAGCCCTTCCTTGCTTTTAAAAGCAGAAAAGTTGTTACTTTGCAAATTAGTAGAAAAAAATAAACTAGTGATGGTTACCTCTTAAAGATCTTCTGTCTAGGTTGTTAAATAAGACAAGTTATACTGAGGACAGGGGAAGCTCAGGTGCTTTATGAAAGCAGAATTACCATACCAAAAGAAGGAGCTGTGCTTGTTGCATATAAATATTAGTGTTTTGTTTAAAATCTTGGGAAAATGCAACCCTAATTGCAAATCCACCCACTATTGGTATCCCATAAACATAAAAGAATTTTGGATGAGCAATCCTTTGAGACACATCTTTAAGTGCTATACTTAACCCAATTGCTCCAAACAAAGTAGATTTATTTGTACCAAATCTGAAGGCTGGAATCAAGCACAGTGTGATTTTTTTCTAGTGAAGGTTTCGATAAAAAGGTCAAACTACATCAATACTGTGGCTGTGGTCTGCAGCACAGTCAGCCTGTAATTTTGTCTTCCTCAGTAAAATCTCAATACGTTTGGATTTCTGCACACCCAGTCTTGAAATTGTACCTCTACCAGAGGGTGGAAACCCATTGATTTCAGTGGGGTACCAGTAGTGCATGTGTGGTTTTTGTTATATTTGTCTTTGTGTCAGCATATGACCCTCAAAATTTATAGGAGTACTTTATCAGCAAAAGCCCCACGCATTCGTATGTCATTTTTTCCCCTCTGTCTAGATCTCACCTTGTTAATCAGTGCATTGCAATGATCTTAGCTGGCTGCAGTAACATTGCTGAAATCAGTGACATGAGTTGATATTTCGCTAATGGACCACCCAGCTATGCTTGGGTATCGTCTTCCATATATACGCTGCAGTTTGTGCTTACGGTATCTGACATGATTGCATTTCACTTTGCTTGGATCTTCTCTTCCATTTACTTTTGTCACTTTTTCCTCTTTATGGTTTTCTTAAGTCAGCTGCACAGAATCTCTCTCCATCCACCTTCTTAACATGAAAGGACTCTTAGCTGAATAGCACATATTTAAGGTTCACTTTTCATAAATGTTCCTCAGGATTCTTTGGCAACCTGTGCAGTCCAAAAACAATTATGCCAACAAACCTGCTTTGAGAATAGCTGTAGAAATTTGCATTCTGTCCCAGTTTCTGACACAGACTTCCCTTCTAAGGATGGAAAATTGCTCAGTTCTTATCTGTCTCTATTCTCCAGCTCTAAGGTGGGAATAATAACATTTCCTTTCCCCAGTGCTTTCTCTGTATATTTAGATTAGAAGCACAAAAGGGACAATGGCTGCTTGATTATGTTCTAGGGTAGCTGCTAACACACAGAATTGCTTATCTTGGTTATTATTAATATACATAAAAATAATGCTGTTAAATACAAAGGAAAAGTAGTTTAAAATCTGAACCAATATTGATTTTCCGTATTTTCCAAAGTCTAATTAGTAACAAATGAGGGGAGTTCTTCCTTCATGGTGTTTGTATCATTGTGCTACTTTGCTGTGTCATGTCAATCCTGGTGCTAAGTCACTGTGTATGTCATGCGTGTCCTCAAAGAATTTTTCCTAGGCTGCTCCTGATATGATGCAGTGCTGTGTAACCCTCAAGCCTGCAAATGAACAAGACCTTTCTGGTTTGTCAGCACATCTTTTAAATCTTTTTTTTTTTTTTTTTTGTGGCTATTTAGAAAGAGGGTTTCACTGTAAGTTACAGTTATAGTTGCAGACTAGGCTACTAGGTAATCTTATCGTTCCTCGAGAGTATTTCCATACTGCTCATGTTTCTCTTTTGCTTTGATATTTATGCATTCTGAATAGTGAGAACAGCTGGTTGGGAGGCTATATTTCCTCCTGGCAGGGAAAAAAAAAAAGAAAAAACAAAAAAGAGTGAATGCTTGGTTTAAAAAAAAAAAATCTTCACCAGCATGTTCTCTGAAAAATTTTTCGATTTTTACATTCCAAAAAGGTATTGGTCATCTGAAACTGAAGGCTTTCCAACTTCAACATGCTTTTTCTGTGGAAATGTCCACTTTGGTAAAAAAGTAATTTTCCTTCAGAAAGGGAATATGACCATTTCTGTAACAGTGAGCACATTGCCCATCTATGACTGTTTTTGTCATGTATCCCTCGTGCTGTTAATACAGACAGGGCTCTGGGTCGCTTGGAATCGCTCGGCTGCCAAATACTGTACACTGAGTGCAGGGAAGTATGAACATCTATTTCTCGGGTAGTTTTCAATACTTTTTCATCTCAAGAAATAGGTGAGGTGTTGGTAATTCTAAAAGTGGTCAGCAAGCCTCTTAGCCCAAGATTCATACTTTTAGTTTCTGTATTATTGGGAGGAGAGTGTTTTGTGTCTGAAGCAGTTCAGATGAGTACTAAATTCTCCTCTGGTTTTGAAAGTGTGACTAGTGGCCACTTAATCTCCTTTATTCCTGTTAACTGTCTCCAGTATATCTAATTTGCTGGGTTTCTAAGATACTTGCTTTGTTTTTAACAAGCTTTGAGGTATAGGTTAACGGATGTCTTTATAGAGTATCTGACTACAATCTGCTGAGCTAAAATTTGTGGCTTACCTGTCTCTTTTCTCTTCATATCCTAAGCAATTCACCATTTTTATGATTTTACCCCTACCCTGACCCTGGCCGGGGGGGGGCAAAAGTCTGTAGATCACCTTGCAGTCTGAGCCTTGTGCCTGGCAAGGTACTTTTCTTGCTAATTACCAGAGCTGTTAATTCTGTTGTCAGGTTTGACAGTTGAGAGACAGTCACTATAAATGTCCATTTCCTACCAGTGGATTGAAGAGTTAAGAGCAGGATTGTAAAAGGATGAAAAGCAATTTCAAAAGCATTTCTGCTTTTCTCACTGTAAGATTGCAAGATTTCAGCAATATTCTGTTTCCAAAGGAGGGATCAGCTCCTATTTACCCAGTACCCCTGCAGGGATAGTGACCTGCGTGGTGAGGGCTCGCTGCAGTTTTGACAGGTTATTTACTGAGATATTACTTCAGAAACACTGCACAGTAACTTACAATGGATGTATGGTAACAACCCAGCAGCTCCTTGCAAAAAAGAGTAACTGTCTGGTTATCTTGTAGCAATACTACTGCTTTATCTCATAGTTAACATGACAATTTTAGCCAGCACTGCAAGTGGTGAATTTAATCCAGGGCTACCTTCACGCTAGACGTTAAATTCTAGGTTTGACTGAAATACCTTTGCCCCTGCAGACTGCTTAGCAGAAGTGTGAACGTCCAGCTTGGTATCCAGATACACTGTGGTATTTTGTGCTAGGAATCAGCAGCGTGAACAAGGTCTCCTTCTATTGCTATGGTCTCTGTTGTCATACTCTAAGCCCCTTACCTTTTCATGGTTTCCAAATCTGGTATCAATATCTTACTTTACATCTCATGCACATGATGAGGTAATGAATGGCAAAGTAGGAATAAGTAGAACTGCTCATCTGTGTGTAATAAGCTAGGATCTGTTAAAGAAAAAGGAAATGCTGTCTTAGGTCAATGCACTGGGGTTTTGGAAGAGGTAAAGAAGTTTGTAACCATGGTTTGCCTAGGGACAGTACTGAAACTCTTGTCACTGGAGAGTTTTAGGAATACTCAGTAGCATCTCTGCTCTTCTTTTACAAGAAAACAGAAAAGCATTAACATACAAACATGTATGTTCCATATGAGTGATCTGCATTGGGAAGCTGTGAATTTTTGACCTGCCAAGATCTGACCCAGCTTTGGATGTGCTTTGCAAAGTCCAAGAATATCTACTGGTTTCCCAGTTCCCAGTTCTGCAAGAAGTTGGTTACTCCCTTCTGTTCTAAACATGTTATAACTTACTATTGTGGCTGCTGCAATTCAGCTCCCAGGTCAACACAGGTATGCATCAAAGTCTTTGTGATTGTGTTTAGCTTACTTTTTTTTTTTTTAACATATTACTTCTTTCACTGCCCCTCAAGCACATCAATCTTTGAAGTTAAAAGTCTCCTAAAGCACAGTTAGTGAGCTTGCTTCAAGCATAGTGCAGATCATCAAAAAGCCTCTGAAAAGCTTAATTTAGCCTTCCTAAAGAATCTGGACATCTTCAAATACTTTAAAGTATATTAAAAATTTATTTGTTTTTTGCATACAGAAAAAGTGGAGATGATACGTGTTTTACAGAAGCCCATGGCTTTTAATACTTATCTGGGACGTTTAAAACATTTGACTAGAGTCTGGTTCCACTCCTCTGGGTCAAGGTGTTCTCTCCACAAGTTATTTTCTACTGATAACTTGTTATTCTCCGAGTATACTTGCCTTAGCTTTCAGCAGGCAGCACACTGTTAATGGAGCAGAAGGATGCAAACAAGAAAACCTTGAAAACCTTGTCAGTAGGGCTGGAGCCTGAATCTTCAGCTTCAGCTTTCTGCAAGCAACTGGAGCTTCCTGTCCACATGGGACAAGTATTTATGGGGAAAATATTCCACTCTTGTTTGATTATTTTTGTTTGTATAAGACTGGATGGGATTATTATGGAAAAATGTAAGCTCTGAACTTCAAAATGGGAATTTAGCATGAAAATGTTTATTTTTCCTTATGAAAATGCTTTAAGAAAGATTTTTTTCTTTTTTTTTTTTTCAGTTTCCTTTTGCATCCTCAGCTAACCCCTTCCCTGAGGGGTCTGTATAACCATTGCCAACTATGACAGCTCTCTGCTTCTGTTTCTTCCTCACTTTCAGTATCTTGGCTAACTCTAGGAGTTAATTCTCTGGGGAGGGAAATGTCTCTTGCTTTTCTAAACAGTCTCCTCTGAGGCCTGAAGGAGCTATTATAACTGAAAATAGTACTATTGTGTGGATGTCCTCAAACCTGCTAGGGTTCTTTGCGTTTTTCCAGGAAAAGACATTGAAAAGCTTGATATTTTTTCCCCGGTGATATTACACTTTGAAGATTTATTTATCTGAATATTGACTGAAAAGCAGAGCACAAGATCTCAAAATCAAGCTACTCTGAAAAGCAAAGCTCCTGTGAACCACTTGGAGCTAAAACGATGGTGTTTTTCTTAACCTTGCCACAGAGGATGAGGAGAGCCAGGAAGCCTGTTACACTCCTCCTGCTGCCTCTGGGTATAGCCGTGTTTTGCCTTAGCTGTCAGCTTATCTTTGTGAAACAGAGATGCTGCAGATTTTTTCTTTTTTTTTTTTACATTAAGGTTGTTCATATATTTAAGTCTTCTATCTCCCTACTGATAACTGGGATAACAAATCCTGCTGATATTGTCTCTCCCAAATATACTTTAATACATTTGACCCACTTGTCATATTCTTGGCATCACAACCAGTGTGTTTTAACAAGACTGCTTTGGAAATGAGCTAATGACACATATGAGGGATTTGCGTAGATACAGTGGACTTACACAACCACGTGGCAGGAGAGCTTTAAGAACATGGAGAGTAGCTCTGTAGCCTATTGCTTGAAATGTACATCGGAGCAAGGCTGGACCTATTTAAAAATCACCAGAGGTCTTGCTAGTTACCTTCCCTTTCATGTAATAGAAAAAAAGGTTGAATGAGTCATGTGAAGCCAGCCATGAGATTAATATAGACAAAGATGTCATATCCTCATGCATGCAGCTGTGAATGGCATATCTACTTTGCCATCTGCAGATTAAATGGACATAGTGTCTCAGTGGCTGCTGCAGGGCTTGGTATAACTCAGTTATCATCAAGCAGACTTCCTGTTGCCTAATACCCAAACACAATAGTTGTTTCACGTCAGACTTTGGTTTCTGGAGTAGTTTCAAAACCCGCCAGCCACAGTATGTAGTTTTATAACACCACCACCGTTAACTAATTGCACTCACTCGCAGAATTATGAAACCCGAGAGGATAATTTGGTACATCATGAGTATATCTTTGTGAATTTTTCATAGGCAATTTATATTTTAGCTGATACTTAAAATGAGAATATTTTCCTGCAGATCTGTTTGCTCTAATTTCTTTCCTCCTGGTAATTTGGGGCTTTCTTTTCTAACAATTAGAAAAACAACATTCTGTTTAATTACAATATTTACAGAAATTGTAACAGCTTTTTTCCATATTGCAGGTAGTAACAAGTTTTATGTCAATTAACCTCTGTATTTGCAAAGACACATCTGTATTGACCTTTAAGTATCATTCATTCCATCTGCAAATTGGACAGTTGAATGTGAGTGCTTGATTTATAAAAAGCATTTAAGGACATATTATGTTAAGCACGCAATTAATCTTGATAGGAAAATACTGTAACTCCTGCAAATCATTCTGGTATTCTGGTCATGGCTGATATCACTGAGCAAGTTTATCTCTATCTAGAATCTTCATCAAAACTTATTTGTGAATTCATTCCAAAAGGCCAAAGCTAGGAGAAAATCTGTGCTCTCATACTGAAATCTTTGATGCAGTCACGTAATTCCCATTTACTTCAGTGAGTCACCCATGTGCACAGAGATGAGAATTCTCCCTTGTTAGAGCTTTAAAGATTTCCATGGGAGTTTGCTTCCTTGAATATTTTATTTTCAGCTTTGTTATGGTAAGATGATTTTTCTGACATTTCGCTGATCACAAAGCAGCTGGCCCCATAAAAAATAAAGCACACACACAAAGAAACAAATGACTGGGTGTCTGGGGGAAAATGTGAGTTCTGTGTCTGAGCTGCAACAGATTGTCATCATTAAAACAAAGCATCAGCAAATGCTGGAATGATGGGCATTAAAGAGTGGAAGCATTTTCTCAGGTTGAAAGACAAAAGAAAGGTGGTACTTTAATTAAGCTATTGTTCATTTTGGGTGTATTGCCTAGCTCTGATAATTTTAAAAATTCTAAAATAATGGTGTTAAATACAAAGAAGATAACAGGTAGAAACACTGTAAGGTGCACTTGATTAACTGTACCAATCACACCATCCCTTATTGCAGGTCTAAATGTACCACTGCACAGGTCTGCCAATTTTGGAGCACCATAAAATCCAACAATACAGATGCTTGTCCATATCGGGGGCTCTCTGACAGAGAAGAGTTGAAATCCAAATTTAAAACTGCAATAGAACCAACCCCAGACATAGCCATTTTCTACTATGATCTCTCTTCCACCTCTGTAGTATATTTATTTCAGAAGATGCTCCTTATTCTGCATCGCCACAGCACCCCTTTGCCAGTTCCTACCAGGGTCTTTGCTTCTAAGAGACCAGGCAGGTGAGTGATGGAGGGGTCTGTAGTTAGGTGCTGGAAGGAGACATGGGAAGGACCTGGCCACCTTGTACCAGGTCCGTCGCTGGAGGAAGACAGAGAGCTCTACTGACTCCCAAGGACTTTTCCTGTCTCCCAAGACTTTTGCCTGACATAGGCAAAAGAAGTGGCCCATGAAGGGCAAAAAACCCAGCCAATGGTATTAGGTGGGGAACTAATTCATTTCCTCCCCTCTTCCCTGAGTTTTTTATTAAATGCTTTCTCTTCTGAGTTTTCCATTTGTTTTCTATTTAATTTCTTGATTTATTTGTTTCTGCTTATCTATATTGCATGAGTTGTCGTGCTGTTAAAGACCCTTATTAAGGAAAATGAATAATCTCCTTGAAGTTACTTATATGTGTCTCTGTTCCCTCCACTTATGGTTGTTTTCTCCTTGGTTATTGGAAATCAAAGGCCAGAAAATGGGTTTGGCGTGGAATTTTCATAGGAATTTTTTTTTGAGGTTTACCCTTAAAAGCTTTTTAATCAAAAGCTAGGACTAAAACCCAAATGACTTCTACATTTTCAAAAGGAATAGGTCAGCACTCTGGGTTTACATCAAATGTTACGTTTTCGGAAACAAATAATTGTAACCTCAAGTTGAATAAAAATGTTCTTAGGCAGACAGCATCCTGGCCGCTGGCCCAGGCAGCTGCATTGTTTCTCCCGAGGCTGGGTTTCTGGGCAGTCAGAAGTGATGCGGAATCTGGAAACCAAGACTTCAGAGCAGAACAATGATGGAAATGAATGCGCTGTTGTGCGTGGATGATTTCCTTGGTCCTTTTTTAGCAGCTTTCCTGTACTTGCTTTCATTCTGCTCCTCTCCTTCCCATTCCCTTTTCTTTCCTTATTCTTCCCTTGCCTCTCACCACTCACTTCCCTGTCCCCTCCTCGCCTTGTTGCCTTCACTGTTCTCGTGTGTTTATCCTTGCAGTGATGCACTAACATGACCTAATACTGGCAAAACTTTGCAGGGCACATTTCCTGCAGAAAGTCAAGATGGGTTTCAAGGCAGGCTCAAAGTGTTATTTCTTCTGCACAACCGAAAGAACTGGGTCTGTACCTCAAAGCACGGTTCCTTGTTCATCATGTCGTTGCTTAGCTGGTGCCTCACGAAGCCAATATGAATTTTAATTCGTAGTGGTTCATTGAGAGGGATCTTTCAGGTCTTGGAGCGGTCTCTTGGCCTTTCAGAGCTTCCCCCTTTCTCTATAGCCAGCTATCAGAGAGTTTTTGTTTTTTTTTCTTTAAGTTCTTGTTGACTACTCTCTGCCTTATCAGCCAAGGAGGAGAAATGTGAAGATGTATGTGTCTGATGAAATATTTAGACTTCTAACACTAGCAGCTCACGAGATACATAAACCATAATTTATCTCTGTTTACAGCACTTCTGCTGGAAGTATCCTGCTAATCTACCTAATATATGTAAGAAAATGCAGACATGCTAAGATTTTTTTTTATTACGACTATCAATCTTCAGTACAATATTATGAAGCAACAAGGAATGGACTTTTTCCAGGAACTAGATGTCCTATTTATTAAAGACAATGCCTCATGTTATCTGTCAGAGCCCTATACGCAGCACTGGGTGACCTTTTTTGAAGAAACATGGTTGGGTGATGTAATTTTCCTGCAGGCTTTAGGTGTAAGATTTTGTCACTTTTCCAGATGAGGTTGCATTAGATCCTATACACATGCATCATTGAATGAGACATCTTGTGTCTGATGCCCTCATAGGAGCTATAGGGCCAAGCATAGCTGGACAGAGTTGCCTGGGGCCAGTGGAGGAGCAATATTCACAAAATAGTCCTTACCTCAGGCCTGATGCTCAAGGGAGCGTGTCTCAGAGATGAGCCTGGGGACTAAATTTCCAAATTTCCAGGGTGGGTAAAAATCAGGGTGACTTAGGTCTTTTGGCTTTGTGACAGCTGACCTCCACATCTTACATGCAGCCAGGTCCTCAAGGCAAAAAATGACCTTTCCCATTGCATTTCTCTCTCTGCCCCCAATGGCCAGCAAACTTAGAGTAATTATTTTGTAACCATATTTAGCTTTCCGTTTGCTTCCACTCCAGCCCTGAACAAAGGATTTATAACCCCAAAGCTGATCAGTGTTTTTTCCCACTTGCAACCCTTGGTTTTAAAAAACAAAGCATATTCTCCTTGGAACATTACCTTTTTCACTGGAGGTTTCTTCCCACTTGTTATTTCTAGATGGATGTGGTTTAGCCCTGTCTCTTCCTGTAATGCTTTTGTGTATGTTATTACAGTGGCATCAGCAACGTGTATTTTCACGCGCAGGCACTGCTAGCGGATGTGGGTCTTTGCAGGATAAAACTTTTAGAAAATGAGATCTAGCTTTTTCCCCCTTTCATCTTATATGGGAACTGGTGAACTGATGCTCTGGTGACTTCTTGAGGCCAGAACCCTGGCAAGGCAGACCAAGGGAGCAGGAGGAGTTTAACCCCCAAAGCTGTCAGGGAAGCAGGCTCAGAAGTGGGGTCTGCACCCCACAATTCTAACTGACAATTCTTCCAGCCTTCACAGCCACACAAGTTAGGTGTGCATCTAAAGATGGAAATGTAAATGGACCCCAAGATAAAGGAGATGGGCAATAACAACTTGTTTGACTGGCTGAAGTCTGCTACATGTTTTTAAGTTAACTGGATGCCATGCACTTGGCTTCAGTATACAAGATCAAAAAATAAATCCTATTAATACTTTTATTTAAACTAGTCATTCATATTTGAGTGGCTGAGAAGCCATATGCACCCAGGTTTGCCCAGGATTACCCTGGCATAAATTCTGTGCACGTATCAGAGGTATGAGATTATCAAGTGAGTTCATTTAAATTAATGTTATTAAAACAAATGGAAAATTGATTTTTGGTAATAGAAGGCTTGATTTACCCTAGCTTAACTCCATTGACTTTGGCGGATTTGCTCCTACTGTTCTTTAGTATAAATCAGGGGAATACCAAGTCCGGCGAGTGTAAACACCAAGACCAAGTGAAATATTTACTGTCTCATGTCTTATCACATTAAAGTGGTAGAAAATGCATTTCTTCTGATTTATTCTACTGTAATGCAGACAGTGGCCAGGAAAAGCAGAAGTAATGATTAGCTGTTTATTGCAGTGTTTGGCTTTAATAACTAATATCATGCTAACACAAACATAATTACAGATTCAAATTGAGCTTATATTTAAGATATTTATAAAGCAACAAGCAGAACTCGAGTATTGACCGTTCACAGACAGAACTGTTTCCAACCTCTGGGATCAGCAGCGTGTTAAGGTCTTGAAGTTGTTCATGTGCCTGACTGGAGTCCTTCCTCCCCCTTTTTTAAAGCACCTTCTTACTGCTCCATGAGTGAAAAATTAATGGACCTTCTTTCGTTTGCTTTTGTGACGAGAAGGAAGCATTTCCATTAATGACACTAAGAATAGAATTTACTGTAACTTGGCCTCAGATGGTATTTGTGGTTCCCACACATCCTGTAACAATATGCCTTCTAAACTTAAACGGATATTGCCACACTGACTGTTATAGAAAAGCAGAAGGAAGATGATGAAGCAGGTCCTCCAAGCTAATTTTTTTCTGAGGCAAAATTATTGGTCTCGTGTTCAACACCTCAGCAAGGAAAAAAAAAAAGCCCCGACATGAAAGTGAGAAAGGTTGTGAGTGCAGTTTACCAGTGTGTCTGCAATGGAGCGATTTCCTGCAATTAATTACTGATGTGAGGGATAAAGTAGAAAAACAGATTTCTACAGCCGGTTTTTCACTCTTGTATGGTAGTATTATCTGACAAGCGCACAAATACCATATTCAGCTCCACCTTTCCCATTTCTTGGCAAAACCTCTCCTCCACCTTTTCAGCAATTCCCCCAGCAGCTCTATCCTCTAGCAACCTTCTACTGATCAATTTGCACGCACACCCCCTAGTCAGTGTTCCTCTGGGGTAGCTCCGTCACTGATTGATGAATTGGTAGTGTTCAGCTCCAGCTGGCAATCAGCTGCCTCTACTCCTTGACCTCTTGCCCGAGGCTGCCTGTAGACCTGTCAATCATGGAATATTTTTTGTGAAGTCAACTCTTTAAGCAATTAAGGATCTATATGTAGGCAGCCAGCGCATCTTGCATGGTGCTTGGGCCAGCTAAAACTTCTCTTACCCATTACCAGCCTCTGAGTAAGCCAGTCCTGCATGGAATAGATAAATACCAACCATCCATCATCCCCCGTATGGCTTAGGAGTGTAATTTCATGAACTGCCTGTGTGGGAGAGAAGTGTGAGAAGATGCTGCGTCAGTGTGTGGGCTGCACAAGGGACAAAGAGGTGACTTAAAATTTATACTGGAAATAGAGAGTGAGTAATAATATGCCCACCACGGACCTTTCTTCAGAAGAAATATGCAAATAAAAAAGTATTTGAATGATGGATTTAACTACCAACTGAAAATGAAGCCAGGAAGATGAGGTGTGAGCCAGCCCTCTGGCAAGATATGGTAGCAAACAGGCATACACCACAAAGTGAAAAAACACTGTGTGTGTAGTGGGGGGTGAAGTTGTGTGACTTGGAGCTTGGAAAGAGAAAGTTTCTGTCTACCTGCTAGTTTTTTTGCTTTCTTCCTTCTGTGGTGCTTTCCCATAATTAATGGAACCACCAGGAGACTCAAGTGACATGATGCTCCAGACCTGAAATCTGAGTCCTGGGGGATTTCTGAGATTAATCTAGACCAGAATACTGTATCCACAGGGCTGTGGGAAAGGGATTGGAGTTTGCGCCTTGGACCTCAGAGACAGACAGATATCAACCAGACCACCAGATCAGACCCTTCAGGTTTTGGAGGCATTGTAAATAGGGCTCGTATCCAAACATTACTACATTATATTTGCTCTAGCAAAAAAAGGCTTAACATTCATGTATGTGACAGAAAATAAACTGCTAGGAAAAGAGAGAGACTATTTGAGCTGATAGAATGATCTATCCTGATGTGATATTTGTCAGCTGTGGTTTTCTGAATTCACCTGTGCAATTCTTCAGCATTCATCAGTCCAGCTGAAACAGGTTTTCAGCAATAAAGAGAAGACTTTGTTCAAAGAAAGTCTTTCTTCAAGCACATGATCTGGAGAGACCATTCTTTTATTTTTCCTGTTGCCATTTGGGGTGAATAGGATATAATCTTTTCTCTTCTGTCCATTCTTATGCATCTTCCTGCTCAAGATCCTTACAACTGCAAAGTCAGTTCGGTGAAAAACCTCTCTTCCATCCCCTTCCTTCATTTCCTAAGAAAATAGATACTTTGAAAGGCATGAAATATAATGCCAAGTGCTGCCTTCCTAAAGAATGTCTAAAATTCCTGTGAGACAATGCATTGTTTCAAAACAAAGCTATTTCAGGCAATTCTATCCTCGTATGTATAAAGCTATTCATCTGAGAGATTTTTTTTCAGCACAAATATTCTTGCTCTGGGGTTTTATCTTTTGGAAAGAAAAAAGAAAGTGTTTTGGAAGATCAGTTTCATATTGTTACAATTTAAAATAAAACAAACAAAAACAGATTCTGCAGAAGTTCAACTGCCATTCTTGCTGTCCATGTCTAGTCAAAGCCAGCACGATCCCTCTGGAACATCTTTTACAAATGTTATTTATTTGACAGTCAGCCTCTGGTGGTTTTTTTGTCAAATGTTACCAAGAATCTTGTGCCATGCTTAACTTTTAAAGGAAGAGTGTAGTGGGTTTGTTTTTACAGACTTTACGGTCTTACATGGATCTTGGTGTGGTGGGAACTGCCTCCAAAACTGCTGAATGTCTTTATGTCCCCACCTCCATGCAAGCTTTCCCAGGCTATTGGCACTGTGTTTGTTGCTGTTTGATGTGGATAACAGGAGAGAGAACAAAAGTACTGGCCTGTTGCAAGCCATTTTCTACCAGCGAGGATGCGGCCTATAGATTTTTATGAACTTCGATTCACAAAATCACAGAGCTGGAAGGTTATGGGCTCTGTAGAAGCATTGTTGTTTCCAAAGGAAATATTTTATAGAAGGCAGGTAGGTTTTGGCCAAGTAGAGAACCTCAGCTGCTATTTTATATACTCTCCCCATGCACGAATTCATTGTCAGCTTGAACCAGGAAAACCTGGCTAATGCTACCACAGTCTAAGAAAGAATGAGCTCAAAAGAATGGATAGAGCAATGATGCCTTCATTTCTTTCACTTATTTTGCAGAAAACAGTGCCTCAGACCATTAGTTCTACCTCCTTTCTCAGCACCAAGCCTGCTCACTGAAATTAGAGATACAAAACTATTTCACTAGCCCCTGCATTTTGACTGCACTCCAAGTCATTGGCTTTGTTATTGTGGTAGGAGATAGATATTCACAGAGCAAAGGCAGGACGCTATTGCGCTCACATGTGCAACATGCTCTCTGGGAAGTAAATTGTAGCTGTCCTACTAAATAAAGATTTAAAGATGTCCCTTTTCATTTCAGTGCTGATGGTAACATGGAGGAAGCTGGTTTTAGCAGCCGTTGGTAATTAGCCAGTTTGCAGTGTTACCAGAAATATGTGCTTTTTTGCAACAACAAAAAAAACCCCAGAAACATCCTTTCTTTAGAAATATCTGTTAAACAAAACCAAAAAGTGGAAAAAGAAAATTAGCAGCTGCTATTGCACTAAACTTTAACGTACAGACACTGCTTTCTGAGAGCTATCATTAGAGCCAAATTAAAATATAGCCGAGATTTTTCTAAATAAAACTGTCAATGAAGATAAAAAGTTTTTATGTTGACAGTAAAGCAAATGATTTTTTCCACTCTGTTGAGGTTTTGTAATGGTGCACTATATCTGGTTGACTTATGGCACGCTAATGACAGATTAACAGCTGCAGGAGAGATGATTGCTCTGAGAATCGCTCTCGAGTGAGCAAAGCTGAAGGCCTGTGGGCAGGGGCTGGATTTGGAGGCAAAAATGGGTGGAGGATTTACACAAGGCTGCACATCAGTAACACAGAGAACAAATTAAGAAAAACACTTATGGATATGAGAAGAACTGGTTCCTAGGGTGGGGAAAGCCCCGCGCTGAAGGTTACGTCTTGGCACTGCAGGAACTGAGGTGGAACAGCAAAGTAACTGAGCTCGGGTATTTTCTGTAGGTTAGGGAAGGTGTACACCGGGACCAGTTGATAACTGCTGGAGATATTAAGTAGGTTGAGTGAGAATTATGATCCGCTGCAGTCTTTTAATGCATTGCTAGCATGTTCAGCCAGCACAAATGTCCCCACAACCAGCCTGAAATAGCTATTTCCTTGGGTGTTTCCTTGAAATATTCATATGGGGAGAAAAGGTCATGCTAGAGGAATTTTTCTCTTCTCACCACCCAGAAATGGAGACTTTGTTCCTGCTTTTGGGTGGAAAAGGCTCAGAACTCAGCTATCCCCATGGTCTGGCAGGAGGAGGAGTCGTCCTGCCATGATGGGTAAATGCTGACCTGTCCTGCTGCACTCAGGGTTGCTACATTTCCTGCTGGGGAGATGTGAAATGAAGAGAAAGCTCTGGAGAGTTGCCTTCTTGGTGGAAACACCCATTGGATTAAAAAGTCACTCTAAAGAGCTCGCTAATCTACTATTACTTTATCTATCTGAAGCAGTGCTTGGTAGTTTGGGATTTGTGTTATTTGCTGCAAATGAGGCAACAGAATGGTTTGAATATCATGGTTTGAAGTGGAGCAAGCATCCCTCTGCTTGGTACCTTCATTGTAAGATGATGGTAGCCGTGGTTGCACATTTTATCTGATGCTCTTTGTTGCAATCAAATAGACAAAGAGGGGCTGGAGTGGTGCAGCAGCAGAAGCCATTCATTGCCTCTCTGTCCTCTGCGCACAGCAAGTGGAGAGAAAGGGACTGTGAATCCTTGAGCCATAAATAATTCTCAAGTCTCCAAATGTGCTGGAGCTGCTCCCTTCATTGTACGGTACCCGGTTATAACCTTGTGCAAGGACAGGGACTGTTGGCAGCTGTACCAGCTCCCTCACCCCTTAGTTCCTGAGTCCTGAATTTCACAACTTTTAGAAAAACCCATGTATTTAGCTCTTCAAAACTACCATAACTTGAAGATCCTTGGATGCCTCCAAAACCACTGTCTGTGATAACCTGAATTCACTTGGAGATATCTTCAACATTTAATTAGACTAGTTATTTTGGCAGGGAGGAGGAAGGAAGAAAAGCAGAATGCTTAGAAAAGAACAGCTTTTCCTTGGATTGTGACATCTGAATAATTTAAAGAGGTTTTGAGAACTATGCTTTATTTTAATTAGTTTCTGAATCAGTTTCTGCTTTGCCTATTCTTTCTCCCCCCTCTTTGTACTGTTTATTTTTGATGACATCTGCAATCCTGAAAAAAAAGAAAAAGGAAGCAAATTAACTTGGTTCAAGCCACATCAGCACATCCCTTGGAAGATCACAGCAGTCAGCTGTAAAAAATGGGCTTATGCTGAAAGAAAATGAGGAGCTCAGAGGCTGAAAATGTACTTACCTATTTATTAACTACATCTATCTCTATGATTTTTGTATGACACCAAAAAGTGGTCTTGGCACTTCACAGATGTGCACAAAGGATGTGAGGTGGACTGCTGTGGCTCTATTTTATTAAGGCCACTCTGCATTTACATCTGCCAAACCCAGATTGAAGTTCATCCTTTGACAAACTCTCGGTCTAAATAGGCACAGTCCAGGAGAGCAACAGGGGAAGAATTGAGCCATGTGGCTGTGATTAACGCTGTGATTAAGGAACATCACACTAGTTCCAGAAAACTCTTTTTGCTTCTTGCAGACCCCTGCCCTATGATGCTCTGCATTTTGCCAACAGTCCTCCTTCTTGTGTCCTATTCCCACCAAGCAGTGGGTGAAGAGTAACCTCTGCAGAGACAGTCTGCCCACTTAACCCAGCTGTGGGCCTAAGGAGAGTGAAGGGAGTCAGAGTGAAGGAGATGATGCTTAAGCAGAGACATGAGAAGGAAGAGATCCAGTAACCCAAAGCTGAAGGAGACAGACCTGATAAGTGATTGCTCTTGACCACAGTATCACTAAGCTACAGCTATGTGTCCTTTCAAGTAGGATGAGTTGTCCCCGTTGGACGAAGGCAATGCTATTTGCAAACTTAAGTTGCCCATAAAAAGAGCTACTCTCTGTGGGTGCAAGGTGAGGAGCTATGACTCCCTTCTCATAAACCCGTGAGCTACAGAAGTTGGTAGAAAGATATATGTATCTATGGCCTATCGCTGTCAGTCCACATTCAACATGGATAATCCTGTGTGCTTCCTGGAAAGATAGGATGTCTATGGAGTAAAAGAACATGAAATACAGTTGTAATTTTAAGATAATTTTGGAGGAAAAAAGAAAAATTGTCTTAACCAATATGTTTTGCAAATTAATATAAGCCTCAGCTAATATTTCAGTAGGAAAGAAAAGTGTCAAGTAACCTGTCACAAAAAAAGACAGAATGACTGAAATGTTTCATTTCAATATTTGTCAAACAATAAGTTTTCGATTTTTTATTTGAAGTGAACATTTTGGGTTTTGAAATGTATGCCCTCCCTCCTCCTTTTTTCAGAAAGCTCAAAGTGAATCATACATTTTCTTCATCCCCAAACAATTTTTATTTTCGACCTTTTCTAAATGCTGGGCAGGCCAGAAAAGAAAAAGTTATTTGTGCAGCTGTGTGAAAGATGTGGTTTCTGAACAGACTGTGTTGTCATGAGGTCCTGAACACGGACTCACTAGTTCTGATCTGAGTTCAGTAAATGGTATGTGTAAGGTGGGTGATGGAGGTAATTCTGTTATCGTGTCGTTCTGTCCTGCCAATCTTCTCCTAAGCATTATCAACTAATGTGTGACAGTTATAAAGTGGATTATAGGCCAGTCTGTCTGATATAGCTAAGCTGAATCCATCAGACATGTATCACTCAGAATCTCAAACTGGACTTGAACCTCAGTCTGTGAAGTTGCAGATAAGTAATTTGTCACATTTTGCAAACACCTTTTCTCTGCTTGGTGTGTCCCTTTTGGTCCCGTATTGCAATTCAGAATGCTCATTTTAGCTGTGTTTTCAGGATATAGTATGAAAATTACTAGGCATTATAAAAAGGTCAGCTCTGTTAGACTCACAGAGTAAGTAGGAGGGATGGAGTTGCTCTCGAGATATTCATCATCTGTCATTATGTCTTATTAATCATCCCAAACAAATCTTGGACGGCAGTTCATTAGAGAGTGCATGTCCTACAACTGTCTGTGATAGGTGCCATTTTTACTGCATCTTCTCTTTCTGACTTTTTCATCGTGTTACTAATTGAGGTTCTTATCGTAGCATTTTGATTATTGCAAGTATAAAATACATGCAAACATGTCACCTCTATTAGAAAAAGGTGAACAGAGAAAAGCTGTGTTGAAGAGTGAGAGTTAGCCCTGGTGAGCAGCAGGACTGTCTGAATGGCAAAGTACCTACGTGCACAGTTCACTGCTGAAACTGAACTCAACGGTTTGACAAGATTCAAGAGATCCAAAGCATTGTCAATATGAGAGAAATACACTATGTCAAAAATGTTTTACATGCTTGGTCTAAAGGAGGCATTAGACAGCATAATAATGGAAGTATTTAACTTCCATTTACAGCCCAGTCCACTGTTCACAGCAGAGATGCAGCTTTTTTAAGAGCTTTCTCTGAAAGAATTGCTGATGCCAAAATGGGCTTCTTCACAGACAGACTGGATGGGGTGAGTCCTTCCAGAGGAGTTTGAAGTCGTGTTCCTTGTTTCTGGGCTTCACAAGCAAGTCCCAAATAACAATGTGGAGGAGGAAGGAGTATATGCAACTGAAATATTAAACCTATTCCTGTAGAGCTGAGGAGCCAATGTGTACTTCAAAACATCCCTTCAAAAGGAACAGGCAGATCCTGTCACTTCAGAAGGGTCAAAGATTTAAATGGACTAGGTGGAAATGCACTGGAAAACAGCCAGCTTTCAAGACTTATCCTTTTACTAATTTGGAGATTAGCAAAAAATTCTTCATGTCTTCTTAATATTTGTCTTCACACCTCAGACGTGAAAGTTTAAGTTTCTTTTTGTTCTGTGTCTTTTGATGGGGTAAAGGAAGTGGAATAGAGGTGCAAGCTTTACTGAGAATGCATGTTTCTTTTACTGCCCCTTTAAATAGGAATATTGGTCCAGGTTCTCCACTGGTAGAAATTTGCTGCTGAATTTAATGAAGCTACTATCACTAGGTGACCCAGGGAAAGTGAGATATGGAGCCGTGTGTTACATTTTTTCTGTTGCTGGAATTGCATGTTTTGCAGAGAACACATTAACCTGGTTTCTGATGGGTTTTTTACCTGACCTCTCAGAATCATGAGAATAAAGCAATAATCTTTTCAGAAGCAGATGCTGATTGCTTTTTTGAACCCATAGGACCAGACTCTCCTCTTGTGCAAATAGGCACAGATATGTGTGAGATAACTGGAGTTATGCAATTCTGCTCAACTCCAAAGGCTGTCCTAACTGTTTGCATGGCTGTCTTCTCTAGCAGAGTAAAGCTTGTGATGAAATACCAGGAAAGACAAGGAGACAGACAGGTTGGCCTCTGACCAGTATTTCAGCTCAGCTTGCATAATGCAATGGTCACCTCATGCAAACTGCTCTGACAACACCTGCACTGCTTCCTGATGCCTCTTTGCTAAGTTGCTTTCCAGTACTTCTCCCACACACGAGGGGCTTCCATGAGATGAAGCCAAGTGGTGCAAAGAGAATGATTCTGCTGCCACCCAGCCTCTGGCTTCTTTCTCCCACATGGCTATGTATGGTCACAAGCAAGGAAGAAATGTGTCCCAGGTCATGGTGGCACTTCTTACAGGGGTTGTAAGCATTATTATGGAAAGCACTTCATTCCATAACAGGTACTGACAGAGAAAAAGCTTTTGTGGGAGCTTTGCTCCTTGGTATGTTGGATCCTGGTGGTGTAGGCTTTGCAGATCCAGGCCATGGACCAACACCACTTCACACATCGGCACCAGAAGGATTGGCCTGTGGGAGCAAAAGCTGGGGGCTCCGCTGAGTCTGCCCACTTCACCTGGTGGTTTCCTTAGAGGCAGGGGGATTTGCTGCATTATGACTAGGAGATGCCAAAGAACAGAAGCATCTTTGGTTTTGCCTAGGTTCTTCCTTTATATTAAGTGCAAGAAACAGGAGAAATATATTTGGATGGTACAAATGGAGGTGGCTGCATGGTAGGCAGGAGGGCTATGCTGATCCATGGCAAGCGGTATCACAGTCTTTAGCTTGGTGATGTGGGCTAGCACACGTCTTTACCTTCTGTGTTCATAGAGATCCTAGCACAGTAGAGTATGCTTTCAGAAACCACCACAGTACAAGTAAGAAATGGATAATAATGTATTTTGTTTCCTCCTTCTGCAGAGTTTGGTCTATTTTTATAGAGTTATAGGTAAGATGAGCCATGTAGATAGCTTTGCAGCTCCCTTTATGTTTGTCATACTGCTGGTAGATCGATACATAGCAAAAAGTTCATAACTTGGCTTTTTTTCCCCCCATATCCAGTATTGGTTTACAGAGATTGAATCTGTCATTCTGGATTAACAGGCAACCACCAAATGATTTTATTATTACCATGGGAGCTCAGTTGTTGTGGGAGTAAAAGGTGGGTGTGCACTATGGTATTTGTTTATGGATAACCCTTTAAATAAATGAGTAGTTGTAAGAGCAGATTTCTTTCACGGGATTTTCAAGAATAGCATGTCTCGAGTCTCTCAGGTATTTGTTGTGTGGAGGCTGGAAGGCAGATCTTTGTGTACGATTTCCTACAATGACATGGGTGGCAAAACCAAGAGACCAAACCTGGCATCCTTGGCTGTTAATGAGCAGGCCCTGCCCTTGGGAGCTAGAAGACCTCCTTCTCAGCAGTGAAGGGTGGAGGGAGCAGTCTGACAGCTGGGCTGTATCAATCCTTTTATTGCTTGGCCACCTCTAGAGGGTGACAAATGGCCACATTGAAAGTTGTTACCATAACTGTCATGAGACACTCTGTCATAAGACTGTCATAAAGCTATATGGCAACTTTGTCATAAGACTGTCTCTTATCAGTGCTCTTCTGGCACTCTGGTAACAGGGAAGCTGTGGAGCAGTATGAAGAAGGTGAGCAGCAAATAATCATTTACTGTTTCCCATAGTGTGGGAACTGGAGAACACCAAATGAAATCGATGCTTTCCATGAAGTTGAAACATGGCACTCCTTGTACAGGGCTTTTTTTGATGCTAATGCTTCGCATATAATCTCTAGAAAGTCCTTGCATTGCTGGTGTTTGGAAGGGAGGACAATCTGTTGAGGCAAACAAGCTTTCCCTGTACTTTTGTTCTCTTCTGGGCCCCGGTAAGGCACTGGGTTTGAGCTAGAATAACCTTTGGTCTGACTTGGTATAATAATTCTTGTGTTGGGATGCATTGTAATGGAACAAAACATAATGCTTTGCAAGAATGAAATGGTTTCATTCAGTATGATTGACACAGACTTGGAAATCACATGAGGGCTTTGCAGCAGCATAGCCGTATGCAATGCAGTTCTCCAAGTCAGAAAAAGGAGGTGACATCTACCACCAGGTATGGAAATGCAGCACAAAACCAACTCCACCGCTTAGATCATCAGTAGACCTTTTAAATACGGAAAGGACAAAATGTAACTGCTTTTTATCCCCCGAACAATGACAAAAACTTTAAGCAAAATACTCTCTTTTATATGTGGAATTAATAGTTCTAGCAAAAGCTTTATATTTCTGGAAATCAGAAGAGGGTTTCTATCCAGCAGGCAAGTGAACTCTAGTAACACTAATGGGACAAAATGATCAGTGGTGCAGGGGGAATGATGTGATATGGAGACTTGTGAGTACAGGGGAAGGGACTTGGATTCATGCCTCAGCCATGAACAACCCGAGAATCCACTCCCAGCATAAAGATATTCAAAAGCATATTTTCAGGATTAGTATGTTAGATAACCAGAATTGAAGGAGAAACACTTCATATAGGAAAGTGAAGGTAGGATTTGGTATCTGATGTCAGGAATTGTTAAGGAAAATGCCACCCAGACACAGCCGCTTTGTCAGCAACATCTACACATCTATTTTTCTTTTGTGAGGGACTGCAGAGATGCTTATGATACAATTATGTATTATGGTGCTATTGTTGCATACAGAATGTGAGAAGGGAGAATGTTTGGAAGGAGGCACAGAAATAAGAAAATAAAATTAAAACCATCAGGACAGCCAAGCTGAATAATACCAGCTGAGGACCTGACTCATTTTGTGATGTCTGTGGCACACCAGATGCATGCACATGTATTGTGCTTACTGCCCTGTGGGAGTAGCTAAAAGAAAGAAAAAAGACATTTCTAGAACAATACTGGCATAAGGCACATGTTATAATACTAATCCCCCTGATGTGTTATGGTTTTAGCGTAATTGTGTGGCTGTTTGGTGTTTGAAGGAGAAAGGAGAGATACTGCAATGAATCACCTCTTCTTCCTCTCCTGGCTTTTGCACCATGGGCAAGGCTGGCGGTACTTCAAAGCTTTTTCTCACTGTACCACAAACATGTGCCTTGACCTTTTAATGTCTTTTAAGGTCACATAGGACCATTTTGCTTCACTTGGCGTAATCCAGTCCAGCAAACGCCGCCTGAGAGAGGGGTGTCCTGACTGCCCAGGGTGCACCAGCCATCACTCAGCTCCCTAGCTTCCCAGCTCTCCCTCTACCCACTTGCTCTCCCCTCCAGCACAAGCAGATCATTGATTCTGATGTTCTTTTCCTTTTGGTCTTTCGGGGTTTCTGTCCTCTGTAAAGGATAAGAGAGCAGCCCACTTTAGTGCCAACTGTGCAAGAGATAAGCCTGCACTGTCTGAATTTCTCTGTCGGGTGCATAGGGTTTTCCCCCCAGTGGTGTCTCCTTGGAGGTGTGCTCTGGAGCTGAAATTTTGGCCACAAGGAAAGTTAAGGGAAGGTTTCCATTAAGTCTAATGGATATAAAGCCTTAGCTGATGAGGCAAACACATAAGTGATGTATTCCATTTCTACTCTACATGATTAATATGGGGAACCAAATGTCTATATCAAATTCAGTGTCTGTTGTAGTTATGCCAAGTTTCAGGGCTCAGACAGCTGGCAACCAGTAAGGAATTTCGCTGGAAATACAAACCATTTGCAAATGGCCCTAATTCTTTTACTACCTTTTTCCTTTTCTTAGCTATTTTTACCTCTCCTTTTAATCATTCCTATTATGTTTGCAAGGGCTTTTTCACAATCATTTTGAGACATGTTGGTTTGTACCGCAGAGGAGATAAAGCCCTGTTTGGCTGAGGTGGCCAGCCCCACCGAGGAGCTGCTGGGGATCCCGCTGCACCTCGCTGCCTGGCCCTTCAAAGGGAAGCTCTGATGCAACGTTTCTGTGGCCAGAGCGCAAAACGAGTCCCATGGGAACAGCTTCATTTCCTTTGATGTTTGGTGGATTTGGCAGTTCAGCATCACTTGATTCACCAGCCTGGCAGAGAGCCGGGATGCCTGCAAAGCAGGTCAGGGCTGTCATAATTTCACTGTGGAACAAACCCATTTTCGGACACTGTTTCATAACAGCAGCTGAGCGTTTCCTCTGCCCTGTGGAGAGGCTGGCCCCAGCGGTGCGTGGCAGTGAGGGGGTGAAACCCTGGCTCAGCACTTTCTGGTCCCCAGCCCCGTCTCTGCTCCCGGCCGTGCTCAAGTACGCATGCACCACAGCACTGCAGCCAAGTCAGTGTCCTTGCTGCGGCTGCAGAAGTGGAAAAAACACCCACACAAGAAATAAACTGAAATTGTCTCCTGCAAGAGGATGGCTGTGTGGTGCAGGGAAATTTGCAGCTTATCCGCTGGTGACGCTGTTTCTGAGTCAGGCCCTGCACAGGAGCACTGGCTTGGATGGCTGGGGAGTTGTTTGCTCCAGGGTGCACCCAGCACCTTGGAGGAGAGTTTTCCAGAGGTTTGCAGGTGTTCTCTGCCCTCTTGCAGGGGAGGGGAGGGGGCTGTGGGAGCTTGACTCAGCCCCCTGTCATGCCCACTGCAGCAGCCAGAGGAGCTGCCATGAGCCCAAACCTGGCTGCCGGTTCTGCAAAGCTGGAGCCTTCTGGAGCCTTCCCCAGGGCTGCTGGAATAACTGATTTTTGCTGTGCAGTAGTATCCAGCTACCGTGCCCATAGTATGTGTGTATGTGTATATATACATATATATGTATGTATATACATACATATACACACATATATACGCATACATACAGATATATATGTCTTCTTTTGGGAGCCTGAATAGTAGTTCTGTATGGAAAATCTCTGAGCCTATGTTAGACTTTTATTTCTTTAAAGACCCTTGATATTTCCTAAATCTGCATTGACTGTGTGTTCCCAGCTCTCTGAACAATACTAGTGATGAAGAAAGAGATCGAATGCAAAGATAGAGGTTCTACTGAGCTTAGGTGGAAAGCAGTTATGCTTGCTTTATTCCTCAGAACTGGTCATTGCCATAGGGGTTATTTTGGGCTAAAGTAACCTAAATAGGCCATGTTGATTGTCAGGAATGGGGATTCTAGGGTTCAAATGAATGTTGCATTAAGTGTTCCGTGCTCAGTAGGGATAAATATGATGGTGCCTGTGTTTGTGGGAGGTTGGTCAGCTGCTCACAAGTGGCTGCTGCCTGCAGAAGGACAGCATGTTGGTGCTGGTTCGGCATGTATTGAAGGGACAGTGTTGGTCCCCCAGTTTAGCTCACGTATCCCCATGCGATGGGCTGCCCATGTATAATTCTGTAACGATAGCTCTTCTTTCCTGCTTCCCTCTTCATCCTACGTGGTTAATTGGCCTGAGTTAGAAGCCTCAGGATATAAGGATATAAGAGCAAAATGCAAGCATGCCATACATTGGAACTAATAATAAAAAGGGTTGATTATCTTTAATACTGGGAGCTGTCGGAGCTGAATGAAATGAGATAGCAGCTTAGAGTGCGTTTGCCTGCACATGTGGGAGGAAGGTGTGGAGGCTGTTTATTTACAATTATTCCCTTTCTGGAGAGCTGGTGCAAACTACTGCTCCCTCACCCTGTTCAAAAATCAATGAGAATCCTCCTTGGCTTTGATTTTGTTGCTGTTTCATTTAACCTTTAAACTTTACCTGTTGGGTAAGCCAGGAATCAGCAAACCAAAACAGTTTGGATGTGTCTGAATGAAAGCCAAACCCCTGAGCCTCAGCTTTGATATATATTGCACTGGAGCACTGGCTGGCTTTGGTGCTCGGAGGTTTGCAGCACAGGATTAGCGCTCGGTGTGCCTGCTGAGAAGCCAGGTTGCTGCAGGATCCCAAGGCAGCCCCCACTGATGATTTGCATGAGCATTTTTTGCTAAGTCATCTCTGGGTTTCTTATGTTCTCCTCAGAATGGAGATAAGCTGTCATCTTGCTGGGTTTTTTTCCCTTACTCCTGAAAGTGCTAGAGGTCCTGAAAGAGAAGCAAAGGCCATTCAGTCACCTTCCATGCACCCTGCAGGACCTCCATCACAAAGACTGTTTTCACCTTGGTGACCCTCCCCACTGTGTTGCAAATGAAATAACCTCAAAAATCAACTTTGCTGTTGCAGCCTATTGCCCTCCCCTTCCCCAGGTGGTTTGTCTGGGGATCCACTGTGGTCTCTCTGTGTCTTACCTCAGAAGCATCATTGGAATCCTTTCACAGGTTTCACTCTGACCAATAGGTTACAGAAACACCTAAACGAAGGAGAAATCCTATATATATATATAACTAGGTGCAGGCCCTGCAACTCTGCACAACAGCTTTAACTGCCTAGAGCTAACTGTGAGCAGGCTTTAAGACCTTGGCGATAGGCTTGGCACAGTAATGCTGGATTTAAAGGTTTTCTGGGTGGAGAGAGTTAAGCAAGCTGTAAGACTCCGTGACTTCAGCCTTTCTTCTGAGACAGGTAATTCCCTTTGAACAAAGTTTTGGTGCTGGATTGCTATTTCTGAGACCTGAGATTGCTCCGAATTCCTCTGAGCATCTGTGTTCCTGGAGTGTATGGTGGAATAAAACTAATTTCCCTCTGCTGGGGCTCCCTGGATGACATATGCCAGAAGGGACACAGTGGCAGGATAGGGTCCCTGTACCTTGGAGTAAGCGACTGTCAGGCAGACTGTGAATTTTTGCTAAGAAAAATATGGTAGAAATATTTGTAGATATTTAACCATTACACTGTGCTATGTTCTTGCTGTGCAATGCAATAAACACCTTGTCTCAAGAGAACAGGCTCCGGGTGAGGATGAGCAGAGAGGGGCGAGGCAGCTGCTAGAAGGAGGTGGAAGGGAAATGTAATTCAGCTTGGAGGCACAGGAAAGAGCTATGGCCATGATAGTAAAAGAAGCAGAGTTCCTTGGGTACATTTGGTGCCCACGGCTGCAAGTGAAAAGGTGTTCTGTTACATTTTGCCCTCTTTCCTAATAATTTATCCAATTACCACCTCTTAAACTGTCAGCTTTACAGTATGCATTTTTAGGAGTAAGAACTGTACTCGCAGTTTCTGTGCTATGAAACTCTGTAAAATTGATTTCAACTTAAAAAATGTTATTCTACAAGAAAAGAAAAAAAAAAAGGTGTCAGCATCATCTATATCTGTGGAATTACGTGTTTAAAACTTAAGACCAACCCATGTTTTCTCACTCAGGATGAAGCCACATCAAGAGTGTTACTGGTTTTAATAACTTGTTGAGATTATGTAGCAGAGTTATGGACGCCATCATTTCTTTGCAGAGAACACATTAAAAATGGGTATTTTGGCTTGCACCACAATGCATCGTAACGACAGTGTTATGCTGTGTGCCAGCAATTCAATGGGATGCTCCTTTCTTTGGATCACGTATCTGTTATCGCTCCAGACAATGAGTATCTGATACAAAATAAAAGTGATGGATGCCGAGTGAACCAGCAAGTGGGGAGAAGATACTGTGGTTCATTGACTAACCAAATTACTTTGGGGGTATTTAAATGCATCTCTAGCTTTTTATTCTGCATGGGCTATTATAGATGAATTCTGTGATGATTCAGCCTTGGAAAAATTAACCTGTTCTGTTCCATGTGGGATGCTGGTGATCACAGGAGTATGATGACGTGGTGGGGGACTATAATGCAGTTTGCAGGATAAAAAGGTGCTGGGTCTGGACACTGATGAAAATTATTTTAACATTTATAATTTAATCTTAGTAGAGCAGTGTAGCTGTTCATACTTATAAACTGAGCTAAAACTGAACGTTGATTGGAAATATGGGCTGGACTGTGTAGCTTTAGGCAGCAAACAGTGTGCACTACTTTAATGCATTTGCTTGACTTTATCCACCATTCCACTGCTGGGTTTGCCGTTCCACCATGACAGAAACTGAAGTGGATTGATGACTTTGCCACAGAAAAAGCAAAGCAGCTGTTAACTGAAGCAGGGAAAATCCCTCAACAAGTTATCTGTAAATAAGTAAATAAACCCCTGGATTGGCTTTGCTGGTGTTTGCACTCGTATTTTGTTCTGAGGAGATTGTAACAGATCAGTTTCTTTGCAAAGACTTTTGCATAAGCAGGGAATTAAAGGTCGGTGGCAAAGAATGTGCGTAGAAAGACATTTTGAACTTTTACGTATATATACACACACTGGAAACTTTTTCAGTAAGAGGGCCAAAATAAAATGCCACTATCTATATATACCTTGCCCAAATTAATGAACAAGGTCTGCACTTCCAGTATCAAATACCAAATTCCTTCTGACCAGCTCCAACTGTCATGAAAAATATTCAGGCTGATGGTAAGTCAGTTTGAAAAATCTGATGCTGCTTTTGGACAGTTCATACCTAGAAGAGATCTTATTCTGTCCAATTGATCAGCTTAACTTTTAATACAAGCTTATAGAAAATAGAAGCCATCCAATTATCAGGCAAACTCTGTTATCCAGTTAGAAAAGAATTCCTGAACAAAAATTTATTTTAAAATAAGTTTTTATATTAGTATACAAGGTGCACAGACCAGAGCAACACAGGGGCACTCTGTTTTTTCTAATGATAGGTGTGTGCAGTTGGATTTTGCTGCAGACAGGTTGTTGTTGTGCAGGGACTCTGACCAGGTGTGCTCTCTGTCGCCTGAAATGAATTTATGGTCGACCATGAACTCTTTACGATGTTTGGCTAAAACCCATCAACTAGTTAACCTGGAAGTTGCTGTGTCTTCCTCTGCAGCTGCTGGATTAAGACGATGGCAAAATAAAGTTGAACTTAAAGACATCTGGGAGGCTGAGGCACTGAAAACCATAAACATGGAGAATTATTTTTGCAGATAAGCGTGTATAAGCTGACAAGTAAAGCCTTTAAATTGAATATGTGCTGTCAGTGAGGTGTAGTCAAATAATTATCGAAATCCAGGGAGTGGGAGAATATGTCGGAAAACAGGAATATTGGTTAGTGGGAGGCCAACAGGGGGCAATCAGAGCCCTCCCTGCCTGCGGCTGTAACCCACCTCCAGCCATTGCTGTTAGCCCAAATTGTTGTCTGTTGGGCTGTAAATTGTTACACATTCCATTTAATTAACACCTTAAATTTGATCTTGATGGTGTGGGAGCTCCTGGAGAAAATGAAATAAATTCACAACTTGTATTAACAAAGGCAGTGTTTGCAAGGGGGTGGAGACCAACAGAATTGGCCTGGAAACATTAAAATGCTTTATTGGCGCAAAGGGTAGAGCCAGGTGAGGACTGCGGGCTCGCTGCGCAGAGCAGTTGGCTGGTATTTCTGCCCTGGGTTTGGTGAGAGCCAGCATGGGTGGGTGATGGTCTCACAGCATACCTGCAGACCTGCCTGTGTCTGGAAGCCTTCTCCAGGTGCTGGGTTGATGTAGCACCATCCCAAGCTTCCTTCTGCTGAGGGGGACAGCTCTCTCCAAACCGAAAAGCACAAGGAATGACACCGTATCATTGAGCATTGACGATTAATCAACAGACTAATTATCATTCCCAGAGCAGGCTCTCAGTAGCGTTTCTGTCAGGAAGAGTGAAGGCTGAGAAATGAGATTTAGTATGCAGTGAATACGAGCTGTTTCCCACACTGCTTGCCACCAGATGACATTGGAGAAGGTTTTAATGTTCCAGGAGTAGGAGGACTTCTGTGTGTAATTGTGGTTTGGTGGCCAATGTGAGACAAAAGCCTTTCAAAAAATGATGAACTTGAATTTAAAAAAAGAATGGAATAGATTTTCTGTGGACCATCATGCGTATCCACCACTGGAGGCCCTTAAAAACATGTGGGGACATTTGACAAGAAGTATGTACGTAGGGTTGGGTCTGCTTTGAGAATAAGGATGGACTAAGTAATTCCTTGAATTTCTTTCCAGCCCTATTTCTGATTATTACTATTATTCTTGCCAAAGATACACAGGAAAAGCAAAACTCCAGATTATTTTTACATAAACATGTTATTCCTGGTTCTTTTATAGGGAAATATTAATTTCTTAAGTAGTTAAAAATGCAGAATATATTCCATGTGGACATATCCTGGCTTTAGGAGCAGGGAATCGCATGGGCTGCGTTGCTACCTCACTGGGTGTTGCTTGGTGGGCAGTGTTGTGTGCTGCCCCACCGTACTGAGGAGCCACCTTTCACGTGGGACTTGAAATTCCTCCCTCCTTCCAGCAGCTGTGATATGAACAAGCAACGTCATTCTCAGGTCTCGACTTGGATTCCTGCTCGTGTTTCATAACAGACAGTATCTCTTTGTCATTCGACAAGATGCCTGCCCTGCTTGCATTTCTCACATTATTGAATTTGATAGGCCCCACCAGGGTGCTCGGTATGTACTATAATCCACAGCATCAGCTCTGGCTGCTTTTTTTGGGGTGGTTGTTTTTTTTTTGAGGGAAATTTTTCTCTCTTCTCTCACTGCATGTCAGTTTAAAATTAGGGCTGCAGCCACCCTGGAAGGAGTGAGCAGAGGGTGCTTAGTGCTACAGCAAGAGCAACCTGCAGGTGAAGCCTGCGGTCGCGGTGGGGAAGATATTCCTTTATCCTCACCATGAAAATGGTTGCTCAAAATACACGAGTCCTGCCTGGCCACTGTAGTGATTCACTTCCCTGAGTGCAGCAGAGAGGTTAGCTCCCGGGGGGTACCTGCTGCTAACATGCAGCCAGTGCATCCTTGGGTCTGGACGGGGACTCCGCTTTGTGTTTAACATATCAGCCGAGTCACTCTCGCCGCTCGCATCACGTGCAGCCCTCAGCAGAAAATCTTCTGCGTAACCATGGGAACACAGTTTTGCTTAAGCAGTGCTTGCGGGGATGCAGTTCATAACGAGCCAAGGGTGATCGGGGCGGGTGTGTAGGGGAGAGAGCGAGAGCATTCGTCTTTGCTTTCCTCTACCCCTGCGCTAATCAAATGCAAGAAAATTGTGTAAATGAAGGACTGTAATTTGCCTTCACCTCCACAGCTTTTCCTAGGCGGTCTGTCGCCGGATATCACTCCTGCATTAAACACAACACCACAGGGCTCATTTTCAAAATCAGACTTTTTTTGATGGGTGGATCAGTGAGATGCTCCATACCCTGGGAGCCTGCGGCACCTCCAGCAACACCCGTGGATCCGGGGTCACGGGGCCTCCAGCTTCCCTGGAGTCCAGAGGTAGAGCATTATGAGCAAGGTGCTCAATGCAGAGGTCAGGTAGCACCTAGTGGCCACCTCCATGGCTCTTAAAGTAGTTTTAGGGGGTTTGCTGCTGGCCAGATGTGGTCCCTAAACTACAATTTTGGTGCCTGCTTTCTTGTATCCTGTATTTTATACTATGGTGACCACACAGTTGGTGTCAGAAGTATGGGCACCCAGTGGCAGTAAATTTATTGCCACAAATTGGTAAATCTCTCTCCATGTCTCCAGAGTGACATAGGTGATACCAATGTTGGCTTCCCCAACAGATGGCGGTGGGAGCTGGCTGCAGCAGGTCGCAGCTGTAGCCACTGTGTGCTCTGTTGCTCTCGGAGAGGATCAAAGGCTCCTTATCTCAGTTGCTGTTCATATTTTCTCCCAGGTTTTCCCATGATAAGAAGTCACCATAAGATGGAGCTCAGCTTCATGTGGACTTGTGTGAAGTTTTCACTACCCCTCCACACAACACCCCAGGGAACTGTAGGATCCAAGCTGCTTTAAGCGTTTTGTCCCTAATTAATGGACATGTTTAAGGACATGCTCAATTACAAGTGAACAAACACGCTTCAATGCCGCCCCAAGGAGAAGCTTCCCTAAACCAGCTCTCACTGCCCCGGCTTTAGTGGGACCTGCAGGAGAAATGTTTTTTTTCAGAAATGTTAATACAAGAAATGTTCCTCCCCCTCACACCTTTTGCACCCTTTCTTTTGTGTGAATATTTTGTTGTCAAATTTTCAGTCATCTACATGCATGACTAAAGGCTGAACCAAAGCCAGTCAGGTTGGTAGATCCATTCCCACAGACTTACACAAGCTTTGGGCAATCACCTGGTGCACCAGGGTGTTGGAACTGTGCTGAGAGGTCTCAGAGCACTCAGAGGTGAGCATTTTGGGTATCAAATGGCAGAGCATATTGGATCAATAGCTTGCTTTCATCCCCTCCAGAACAACTGCTATTTTTCTCTATTTTCTCTATTTCATTTTTTTAATCTGTTCTGTATTATTGTTTTCTACAAATAGTGAAAAAAAATCCATCTACAGCAAAGAGTATGCACCAGCTATTGCCTGCCCCCTCAGGAGAAACCGTTTGGGAACGCTGTAATATATATATATATATATAAAAAAATTGCTACAGCTATTAAGCAGTGAACTGAGACAAAACTGAGCTTGTTTAGCTGCTCTACACGGCAGTGTGATAATTGCAAAAATATACTTCTTGGACTGAGAAAATGGTAGAGATTTAGGAAGCAGGATCGATTATATTTCACACGTTGGATTACTCTGTTATGATATTCTGTCAGGTTGCCATGGGCAGGGGGAGGTAGCTCGCTTTCACATGGGGGTGCACAAGTCTGACTCGAATCTGTAGAAAATCTCTGTGAGACGTACATAGCCACCTCCAAACTTCACATATCTGCTGTTCCGCTGTGAAGTGGAGTTAAAAGATTGATCCATTAAACCGGTCTGCTAATTCCTTCACTAAGACTGAGTCTGGGCAGGATTCCCAGTCACTAAACTTCATCACCTAATCTGTGGTCTGCGAGTCGTTCAGGCAGAATGGAAATTCTCCCCAGCTTTTCACTCACACAGCCCTGCCCTCCATAAATAACGTTTATAGAGAAAGCCTAATCATGCTTACTTTAGGGAACATTGTTTTGCTTTCACAGCTACACCCAGTATGGGACTGGGACCAAAACCTCAGAGCCACAGACTTTCCATCCTTCAGGATGGTTGAACATGCATCCATCTATCAGAGCGCAGGCTTCCCACCCATTCTCCAACCTTGTCTCGACATATGGGCGGTCTGAAGCTGGGCAGCCCAGGGAAGCGTGGGTGTTTGAGCACACAGCTCTTTGCCTTTTCGTGGACACGTGCTGTGAGACGCAAAGTGCTGCCCGCTATTCTTCTCTGCAGTGCTGGGGCTGGGTACGAGACGAGCATCTGGAAGGCAATGAAGGATTGAGAAGGACCTGGGGCAGAACTCAGTTGGGACTTCAGGGTTTGGGGCACTGACCTCAGGGAAGCTGGTTGGTGTTCAGGTGCCTTGTGCTTCAGTTCTGTAAGGAAATAATGGGAAGGTAATAACAATGATGGTGATAATACTTCTTTTTTCATCCAAGCATCTAAAGGATTGTATATTGAGGCCAGCCTGTTATTTTTACTCTACTTTTGTTTTTTGACTCCTAATGACAGCAGCAGAGAGTGCAGTTTAGCTTGGTTTTCCTCCTCCAACATCAGTAGCAGTCTCTGTTTGCAGAAACCCTTCACTAGGTATGAAAATATTAGCAAATTGAGCTGAGCGTGAGAGAGGCTTCCAAGAGGTGGTTTTGTTGTTTAACCACCTCTTTGCTAATAACAACAGCTTCCTTGCAGGATAACAAGCTGGACACCTTCAGTGTCTATGTTTGCACCTCTGGGGGCAAGTCACACTCCAAGACCCTTCTGAGAAGGGGGAGAGGAGAAGGAAAGAAGAGCGCACAATTTCACGTGCCCTGGCGAGCTATAACTCTCTCCTCTCTTCCTTCTTTCCCACCCACTGGACAGATGAGGGAAGAGACCAGTGAATGGTTTGGGTTGCTTTCAAAGTGGCTGTCACTCTCTAGGATGGTGTTTTCCCCTGTTTGTGAAAAGGCCTGAGACTGTCTGACATCTCTGCTGCAGAGAGCATACTGTGCCCTGCTGCTCACATCATTGTGGCACGTGCTGGACTTTGCAAATAAAAAAATCATGGCATGTATCTTCGGGAGGTGTAACTATCTTTGTTGCCCTGAAGGCAGTGGGAGGAAGTGCTAGCTGCAGAGCTGGCCCTTGTTGTTCTAGCTGCAGAAGAGCACGTGCTGTGCAAATTACGTGATCTGAATCTTAATCAAATCTTGTTTGCATCACTTGACAATTCTGGCTCAGCCTCTGGGCTGGATTTTCCTCTTGTTTCCAGAGCTCGAATCAGGAGGTGTGCTGTTTTCTGGTGGGCTGGGACAACAGGCAGGTTCTCTTCATCTGACACAAGCCAGAGAAAGCAGAGTGTGGCTTGGAGCGAGGGCTCTCGCCTGCAGACCTGAGTTTGGGACCCGCTCCCACCGCAGCGGTGCGGGCAGGGTGCTTTATCAGGCTGTGTCTGCTCCAGCCACAGCATCAGGTTGGGGGGCAGAGCTGAGCCCCCTGTTTTGATACTTGCAGGTTGGCTGTCGTGTTGGCTGTTTTACCAGCAAATCAGGTTCTGTCTGCATGGAAATCTCATTTTTCTTTTAAAAGCTGGTGATGCCAGAGTCCCTTCAGGGAGGAACTTTTATTTTCCCTCCTTGCAAAAGAGGCATGTAAAGATGGCCAGGCTGCATGTCTGAGGCTGTGCTTGGGAGCAGGGCGGGCTTGAGCTGGAATTTTCCCTGGGTGTCCTGTTAGTCACCCAAAGCACCAAGTTTGTATGCTGGGGCTGTTGCAGCCCATGCAGTATTGGCAAGAGGGAGGCAGGTGGTGGCCTGGTACCTGCGGTGAAGGAACATCCCAAATGGCACTGTGAGTGGTGGAGGGAGGCTGGGACAGGGTTCATGCCAGCTCTTTTCTAAGCCTGTTTCTATTGTACTGTACAGAGCAATGGGGCACAAAACTACATTTTTGAAGATGATGATGCATCTTCTGTCTGATGTCATGAAGACACTGGCTGATTTTTTCTCCTTCTGTCTTTTAACAGAGTAGGAGTTTACCTTATAAAAACAAAACAAGCCTGTTAGTGGGCTGGTGGTTGTGTTGTTTCAAGGTGGATGCAGAAGATTCAGAGAGTTGGATCACATCCTTTTTTTCTGGCATGCTGAGTGATTTTGGCCAAGTCTCTTGCCATTGTGCGTCATCTTATTTTTGCTTGTAAAACAAAGACAAAAGTGCTGTGTTCAGCTGAAAGGACCCTTTTTTATTCAAAGAGTTTTGTAATACACAGAGTAAAGGGCTGTGGAAGGGCAGATAAGAGACAAGTGATGAAGTTATACAGCAAAGCAAAGATGCAAGTCTTTGTAACCATATGCAAGAGTTATTTGGAGTCACCAGATGGCAGGATTCTAGACCAAATTTGTTTTTGTTCTGCAAATCAAAACATAGCATCTTTTACAAATGTCTGTCAAGTGAGACGCGGATCTTCTTAAATGCCAGGAGTGTTAGAGTATCACTACAAAGGATCCAGGTGCAGAGAGTCTGGGAGACATGATGAATAATCAGTAAAAACTTGCTGCTAAGCACGGTGGTCGTGGGGAGCGCAGCTGGCTTTAGAAACAACTGGCACAGGGCAGCGGCAAGCTGTGTGTTTCCAGGATTTCCACCAAGTTGGGGTGTTTTTCTGGAAGACATGCAGCAGCCTAGGCAGGATCTGGTGCTTGGAAGCACTGCAGCTGGGAGATGAGGCCATCAGGGCAGCTAATTGCCGTTGTCTCTGCCCCCTTTCCTATCTGCAAACATGGAGTGTGTCAGCTGTAGACCTCGAGTCATTTTACTGGGTGGCAATCAAATGATATGCATTTTCCAATTAATAGTGCAGGTAGCATTATTTCATTTTTCATTGCCTGCATGATGTAGCAGTGCTCAGGTCATTGTGGCCTTTCTAAAGAGGCAGGAAGAAATGGATAGGACTTCTGTGGGATGTCTTTGCTAGCAGCTTTCCTTCTCTTTAATAGAAGACATCAAAAGGGATCATAGAGAACTTACAGTAGAGACTAAATGTGTAGCACCAGGATAAATAAGGCACACAGTCTTTTGGCTTTAGAGGACATCCCTTCATTTTTGCTCAGTACAGTCCAGTCTCTCCTTTTTCAGTTTTCATGACAGATCTGACAAAGACAATCTTCTCTTTTAATGCTGAGTTGTGAGTACTGCCAGACGCTCAGTTCTGTAAGAGCATGCAGTTTTGATCAAACCAAACCAATTATCCTACCAGAGTGATAGTTTACCATGCGGAGTGTGTCCATCTTACAAGACACTGCTATGTCTTTTATTTTTTTTAAATGTACATATGTATTTTTTAGACCTACACCGTTATTTGATTAGATTACTACTCTGCTAGAGAGCAAATGACACACTGCCATGGAGGTAGGCTGCCTTCAGCTAAATAAAGACTTAATTGTGGCACAAGTAATTCAACACACATAATAGACGACAAGTACATTCAGTCTGGAGGATCGATGATGTTGACAGCTTTTGAAAATTGTAAAATGTAACTGTTATTAGAGCAAGGTGGGGGGTGAGAAACAACATGGCCCAAAGTAGATCTTGTCAGCAAGGCTAATATATATATATATCTCAAATGACTTGAGAGTTGCTGAGGAGGCAATATAGCTGGTTTGTATGTCCTGATCAGGTGTGAGATGCTTGGGAGCTGGTTACAGCATAACTTTTGGAAATGTAAAACTGCAGGGCCAGGGTGTAAAAATTAGAGTGAAATCAGAAGAGAGCTCAGTAATATTACAGTCTTAGTTCTGTGGGGCTCTAAGCAATGCCTCTGAGCATTATTTGTTTTCTCTTTAATTACTGGAGAAGTGGTCGAGCCACTGAAAGTTTATTCCCATATACCCCAGGGCAGAGGCTGTGTAGGGAGGGCTTTTGGAGGTGACCAGTCTCAGTAAACCCTGTGAACAGACCCCCATCATCTCATGCAGCAGGCCTGAGGAGGACAACTTTAAGCCCAGGAAAGGAAGGAGAAGAACATTGCAGTAAAAATGATCTAGGCTGCTTTGCAAGTCATTTAAAAGCTTGAAAAGAGTTGCTTATTTTTTAGAGCCCATTGGAAAGTGTTCATCAATGGATTTTTTTTTTTAAAGGTCGCATATTTCCTGAAAGGAAATTACTCCTCATTCTGAGAGTCTCACATTCACTGTCACTCCATCACTCTCCTAATGTGTGGCACTCTTAAACACACTTGGCTTTAACTTTTCAGCTCTTCTGAGCGGCATTGCCCTCTTTTCACACAGTGCTTTTGTGGCTTTTTTCCAGCCCTCTCCAATTCTTATACCGTTGTCAGCCTCCTTCACAACGAGCCACCTCTCTGACTCTTCTCCCAGGGCTCCTGTATGAACTCTCTCGTGCTTTTATGCCAAGCATCTGCTGATGATTCCTTCAAGACATTTTTTAAAATGCCTTTTGTGCTTCCTGCAAGCTCTTTGCTCTAAGCCCCTCTCCACTGTCACCCTCTGCCTTCCCTGCTGGAACCCAAAGCACACTCCCTCTTGAGTGTTTCCCATTCAAGCTGCAAAAGATATGTTAAAGCAACATGTTATATTTGAACTGACAAGGGTTTGCATAGGACTGACTTTTTTTTAAATGCCCGTCTCAAAATATTATTTTGCCTTGTTACATGGTCTTTTGCTTTGCTGTGGCTTTTCTTAATTAGTTTTTGACTTGCTGCTGTAAAAATTCAGAAGTAAGGATTCACTGATCTCTGAATTGATTTCTACACATGCTATGGAAAGCATGGTAGAAATTACACTGGAAATTGAACATTATATGGTGTGATAAATAGTAATTTGGAGGTATATTAACCTGCTTCCTTTAGGTAAAGAAATGTCTTATACAATAACTGTCCTCATTCAGGAGCTGACATTTCCTCCTGATGAGGCATTTATCTTATGGCTTGATTATCTTGCCGTGAAAACACTTCAACTCTGACCTTTCCAGATGCTATAGTGGGCTGTGCTTTCACACTGACTGGCAGCTTGCAGTGGCATGAGGGCAACTGGGAACATGAGGTGTTCTGCCTACCCTAAATCACTGAGATGGTGACAACTTGTTGAAAAGCTTCTTGATGAAACCTAATTCCCTTCCTTTCACTAAAAGATAACTTATCTAGCAAAGTAAAATGGGTTGATGTAACAGAAGATCACATGGAAGTGTGGAGCAGGTTGTGTGCTGTAGAGTGGGGTTGTGCTGCTCCCCAGTACTGCCAATGTAATGCCTCCTGGGGATCTGACAGCTCAAGGAGATGACAACCTGTTTTCTGCCTGAGCTTCAGTGTTACGAGAGAGATTTCGGTACATAGCAAAACAGTGCTGAAACAAAGCCAGGTGCTGTTATTGTTGTCTGCTGATTTGGGAAGTCAGACCTCCTCTGGTCTTCCCTTGGCTTACCCTGACCTGTGATGAGTGCAGAAACTGGCTTATTTCTCTAGGAAATGTGGAAGGCCATGGGAATAAGCTGCACCATTTTAAGATTGTGATTATTTACTGCTATATGCAGCCAGAAAGGGGGTAGAGCAGGACTAGGGACAGACTCATGGTGCCCCAGCCCCTTCCAAGGGCAGGCTATGCACGCACAGCTCTTTCTCTCACCCTGCCCACTCGAGGGTGAGTTCTATCTGTAGCACAACTCCCACTGAAGTATCTGTGAAATCTGCTAAAGTCAGTATACCAGCATCATGCCCTAATTTCTTTTGTAGTCACTGCCTGACTGGGCATAACATAAAGGCTGCCCTTGAAGTATCTACTTAGAAGAAAACATATGAAATGCATCCGTGCTCTTGAGAGTACCTTAGATCTAACCAGTGAATCCTACAAAAACTGCAAAAAAAACCCCATCCACAGAAGATTAATCTCAGTTTTGGTGCCACTGACAGAGTCAAAAGCTAGGGGTTCATGCTCTGCTTTGCCAGCATGGCTGCAGAGAGTTTAGGGCAGCATCCCTGGGGGCAAAGGCTGTCTGCACGGATGGATTGTGTGTGTCTCTGTCTGCAGCCCATTAACAGGCATCAAGAAGTCTCTGGCCCTTACATTTGCATCTGACCCTCCCAGAGAGAAGTCAGGGACCTTGTTAGCTTTTGTCTTTGGCTTGTATTTTCCTTCACTGTATGCTACAATCCATTTTCTTAGTTTCTCATCCCCCCTGAAGAGCCCAGGACTTGGTACACCGTTCTCTCCCCGCCTGCCTCCTGCTTGAGTGAGATGCTGGCTTCTGCAAGAGGGAAATCAGAGGATCAGGAGAGACACACGGCCCTACAAAGCTTTCTCTGTAAGGAGAGAGGTAGGGCAGTGATGAACTGTTGGGCCTCATTAAAAGGAGCCCAGACAAAGCCACAGGAATGACTGAGACAGCTGAATTCCCTCAGATTATTCTCCCCTTGAGTTTTTGCTGTGAAATGATTTTCCCTGCGGGCTGCTGTGCCGTGCTCCTCTCAGCAGTGACTGCGCAGCTCCTGCAGTGTGCTGGTCTGCACCTCGGTCCTTCTGTAACTGCTTTCAGGAGAGAAAGTGCTCAGTAATGCCTTGGTTTTGGAAAAGTTTTAGGAATATATGTGTATACTTTTTTACATTAATAATGGCTAATTCTGGAAGATAAGCCTTGTGCTAGAAGTGTCGCACTGCTCATTTCTTCCAGTTGTCTGTCCCACCACCTCCACCTCAAACAGAAAATTTGGCGTCTCAGAGACAAACCTCCCACTCAGGGAGAGCTCCATTGTGCCGAAGCAGCAGTGATGTGGGAAACGCCTTGTACCTGGGAGCTTTAAAAAATGTCTGCATGGGTGTCCTAGGGTCAGGCTATCAAACACTTCAGAGACAAGAGCTGAGATCTTGAATATGACTCCAAATTTTGTGAAAGGTTGATGAAGTGACAGAAGGTCAGATGTGGTGTGTTTGCAGTAGCCTGTGCTGCTGAAGACACCCACTGCAGTTTTTTGTGCTTGTTTCTGTGCGTACAAGGGAGCTCATTACCCAAACCAGAGCACCGAGCCCTTTTCAGTAAAAGCAAACTAGCAGTGCTGCTGATGCCCTCATGACCTGGCAGCTCATTACGGCATAGGTATGGCAGAGCTGAATGCATCCATCATGCTGAGATTGGATCCCACGTCCTCACTATGTCCCGTTGTGTCACCTAGAGTTGTTTAGGTTCAGACCTGTTATCTTCACCGAACAAGCAGCAGCCTTTAATGAGAAGACGTCTCTTTCCTCCTCCAGCTCCCTGCTGCTTGGTCACTTCCAAGTTATAGTCCAAGGAGAAATGAGGAGTTTTAATCCAATGAAAGGGCTCTCTAAACTAGGCAAAACCAGCTGCCACATCTAATTTCACAGAAGATGCCTTGGAGGTCCCACGTTCAAGCACTGGTTACTGTGGTGTGGTCATTTTGGGTGGAGGAGACTATTGCGGGTACACTAGTGCTGGGGGTAATGGGGTCCCTGTCGCACCCCTATTGCTTAAGCAAGGCATGGAAAACCACAGCAGAGAAATTCCAACGTGACGGCTGCCAAAGGCGTGTCAAAGCCGGGTACTGAGTGAACAACCTAATTATAGCTGGCTGAACAGACTAGTAAGCAGAGGATTGTTGTTTAAAAAGGGGCTGTGTTGGTGGTACCGAGTGAAAATGTGTATGCAGGGCAATCTGTGCTTGGGACTCATTTGCGTGCAAATGCAGTGGTTCAGGCATGGAGAGGATTCCCCACCAGTGACAGTGTTTTGCAAACACAAACCAGAATTAATATACTGGGTAAATAAACCCCAGACATGCTCAGATTGAAAAGACTGCAAGAGATGAGAATACTCCAGAGTTGAAAATGGAGGCAAAAGTCTGAGCTTGGTTTTACTTCTGCTAGCATGAATCAAGAAAAAGTCCATGGAAGCTGGTGGAGTGATGCTTATGCAACAGAGATGTAAATAAGAGGAGTCAGACCCCACAGTCTGTCAGAGGAAAGTGTGACGTTATCAACAGCTGTCCTTTATGTGCTTTCTATTGCTTATCTACCAACATTCATTGCAAAAAATAAAGCTTCTGTGCATCTCACATGTTGAATTGAGATGCAAAGATTGGGAATGTCATTAATAGCCATTGGTGGTGCACTGGAAGAGGTGTCCATGTATGGGAACAGTGAGCTTTATAAATTTCCCCTAAGGAAGAGGTAGGGCAGGAGAAAATACATCCTCTCTGCTCAGGTCCCTTGAGGCTCTCCTGGAAGGCTTTCAGGTCCTGCTGTAACAAGAAGGAAGGAGCAGCTGTGTCGCATACAGGACTGAGGTGGGTGAGCCCAGGAGTAGGGCTGTGGCACAACGGTTACCAGCAATGGAGTAGCTCCACCGAGCTCCAAGGACAAACCTGGTCTGTTCAGCAGCGGGTTGCACACACAGAGGCTGCTCACACCTCGCGCGCTGCGAGCTGCCTGCCGGCGGCTGGAGCCGTGCACGCGGCCGAGCGACGAGTCGTGCCCTGACTCATTCTGCGCTGTGGCCATGGAAGGTTGAGCAACACTTGGTGAGCTGAGGGATGCAACAACTTGTCAGAAGAGCTGGTGAGAAACACTCTGCCAACATGTTGGAAAACTCTGTTTACAAAATGTAACAGTTTTTGAGAAAAAGAAATCGGTTTTGCCAAATTTTTTTTTTCATGTTTGTAACAAAGCATCTCCTTACTCCCTGCACCTTCAGCACTCAGTAGTCAGTGTGAAAGCTGATGATGAAGCCTGAGTGTTCAAGTTCCTTGACAGGCACAAGAGGCTCCTTGGTCCTCAGTCTGCCAGGCAGGCTGCCCGGATCCTCCTTTTCTCCCCAGACCATCCCTGAGCTGCTCCAGGGCTCTCTGGACTAAGCTGAGTTCCCAGGCTGCTCAGGCAGGCAGCTGCCAGGAGCCCCTCCTTGTATGTTGTGTTTCATAATCAGCCAAAGATCCCTCAGCATCCACGTTTGGGTGTTGTTGAGAAATTAAACATTGCAGAAATCCAGCTGTGTGAAAAAGCAGCAGGCTGTGGGTGTTCTGCCCCAAACCAGCACATGGGGCTTACCACCCTACATGTTTTGTGAAGCTGAAACGGCCCTTTCCCCACCAGCCCAATATGTGGCATACATCGCTGTCAGCAAGACTGACTGTTTTTGTCAGCATTTTGCTTTCTCTCCTGTGGCACCACTGAGGTGAGTGGGAATCGTAATCACTTTCTCCCCCTTCCTCCCAATTAGTGGTCCCTCTTTTGTGCATCCTAAAATTGGCCCCTTGTGACATATGCATGTCTACATGGCATTAACATTTCCAAATTGGCACAGAGCAATGCTGTAGCTCAGCAACGCAACCACCTGATGTGCTTGTTTTAGCTAAAATGAGGGTACACGTGTGTGTGCTGAGGGGTTCAGAGGGGAATGGCTGAGATGACTAATTGCTTGGGGATTTTAACCCAATTAAGACCAGTTAATGGACTTATGAGGTGGGTCGTTTGTAAATATCACCAAAAGTTGGAACTGTTTAATTGAAAAGAATTTTGAAGTTCCCGAGGTCTGACTCAACATGAGCTCCTGTGGTGCTGCCGAGCCCAGCCCAGTGCCCGTAGCTACGAGGTGTCTAGGGGGGAAACTGGATTTCATATAATCATCCCTTTCCTGTACCTGATGACTGAGCACATTTTGTTAGGGCTCTCCTCATCTTTTGGAGCAGACGTGAAGCTGAGGTCCTGACCGCATGTGGTCATTAGAGATCCCATGGCGTTTCTAGCAGCGGTGCTCTGGCCAGATTCCAAATTGGGTAATTACATTACATTTCCCCAAATTCCCCCTGTAGTTTCCACTGGATACAATTTTCTGTTTCACATCCTGCCTGAATCCATACTCTAGCCCTGTAACTAATTAATTTAAGAGCTTTGAAAGTATAAAATGCTATGTAAGTGCTGCAAGTACTATTATTACTAGTGTCCCAGTGTGATGCTGAACAGCTGTCATGGACCAGCCCCAGAGTTGGCTATGTCAGAGACGGGGGATCCTTTGGAAGAGCTTTGAGGCTCATTGCAAGGACAGTCTATAAACCTGCAACAAAATAATATCCCTGGAAATAGAAACAAGCAAGTAGATTGCATTTATTGAACTTTAAAAAGTTTAATACCAGTATAATCTTCTTCTCTTAATCTCTTTGAATGAAACAGTTTAACTAATATATTCTTGAGATGTTGATTTACTCTCATTTATATTAGTTACCCACACAGAGATTAGCATCTCTTAGGCTAAGAACTGTATAAACTGTAGTAAGGGTTGGAGTTTATAATCCAAATAAATCAGATGGGCAAGGAGATGAAAATAGGAGAACTAGTCATCCCAAACTAGAAGCTATGGTTGCATGGACCAACATTTTTAATTCCCCTCTCTAATCCAGGCTTCAGGGTAGCCAACTTGGAAAATACTCACAGGCAGCTTTTCATGGTTGGGACTTCTCAAAGAACAGGAGTGGCATGTTGATTGAGTTAAGTCTCCCCAGAGAGCTGCTTCTGGAGAGGCAGTGGACAGGGGCCGGTGCACAGAACCTTTTGAGTCCTTTGGCAGTACTGCTGGGAAGACCAACAGTTCTCCATCCAGTTGCACGCGGCTGCCCAAGCACCAGTCTCAGCCGGGTCAGCAGTGGCTGTGCCATATAGACATGCCGCTTCCTTGGCACTAGCTCGGGAGCTTGACATGCTGCAAACATCCCCGAAATGGCCTGAATTTTCAGAGGTGCTGAAGTCTTATAAGTCAGCGTTTAAACTACGGTATCTGTTGAGATGACCAAATACAGCTTTGTTGGTCTCTGTTCAGGCACCCATGCCTGGAGCTGGTTTTTCCAGTGGCAGTAAATGCCTCTGCTCTGTAAGGGGGCTATGTCCTACACTGCTAGGGTGAGAAGGTCACAGCAGAGGGGCACTCAGTTTCCTCTGTCTTTCTCCAAACTTATGTGGAGAGTAGGGCAGCAGAGGCTGCCCGGGTGATGGGGAAGGAAGGCAGAGCAGGGCTGGTCCTGCCAAAGATGAAGCTGCCAGCGTTTTGTTTGCATGAGGCTGCCTGCACCCCCACTTCAGGACCCCAATTTTTTTTTTTTTTTTTGTAAACTCTGGCCAGAGGAGGTGGACTGCAGTTTAATTTTCCCTTGGAGCAAAAACCCAGACTCGAAGGCATTCATGCTTCCTCTCACATTTTTCCTCACTTTTCTTGTTCTATTTTCTCTGTGCCTAATGATGCCTCACTGTTGTGAAGCACAGGTTAAGATTTTGAAGCCTGGTGTGAGTGAAGCACAAGGGCCATGCTAGCAGATAACAGAAATGGTGTGCTACAAGTCTCTACATTATCATGGAACAGCCGTGACCGTTGTCCGCAGGCTGTGGTACAAATGGGTGTGATGGCACACGTGCCAGCGATGACATGTCACTGAGACATTCAGGTCACTGCTGCTTTCTATGAACCTTGTACTGAAATATTCACTCTCTTCACCTCTGTGTGATAACAAATTGCCATGGGGAGTTGATTAGCTTCAGACAAGCGCTGCTCCAGCGAGTCTAAACACAGGGACTTAAATCTGAGTCTCGTTCTCAGTATATAGCCAGACCACCTTGAGTCAACGCTGTGTTTAGGTGTGTAGGAGGATCCTGAGGCACCATTTGCATGGCTGTCTGCAGGCACCGTCCTGCCCAGCGAGGAGCACTTGGGGGTATCGTGCACCCAGCCGCTGCTGGCGTGGTCTGCAAACGGGCTCGAGGGCAGCTGCTGTAGAGCTCTGTCTGCACGCAGAGCAGCCAGGCAAGCCAGGGCTGCAATAGTTCAAAACACCAGTTGGCTGGTGTTTGTTAACAGCCCTTACAGCTAGGTTGAGGGAAAGGGAGTGTACAGCTGTATGTGGTACAGTAGGCTGTTGTTTGTGGTCTGGCATTAGCCGCAGAGGCATCTTTGGCATCAGTTTAGGCTAAATGCTGGACTATAAAGTAGGACAGGGGGACTGGCACATCACTTTTCTGCATGATGAGGAAGAGGCAGCTGGAAGACCGAGTGGGAAATGCTCCGCAGCTGGAGCTGTGAGCGTATCTCTCAGAGCCGGTACTTTCAAAGGCCAGCCCTGCAAGGCTGAGACTCTTCGTGCTCTTCTAACAAACTGACACTATACATGCTAGCAGAAAACCTGCAAACCTCTCTTCAGTCTAGTTACCTGTTCCTGCATTTATTTATCTTGCTCATTCTATGACTGAGTGAATTGTTCCATAGTCTCTGTAGTTATTATATTTCATGTTTTAATATAAAGGAACATGCTTACTTCAAGGGAAGCTATTATTTTAAAGGGATGAAACTCAAGCCTGAGGAAATTGCAGGGTTGCAGTGTACCATCTGTTTAGCTGCTTTGGTTATGGTAGGCTTTATGAAACCCATTTTGCTCAGGAGGATGAACTGGATGTGAATGGTTGACAATGTCATTTAGAAGAGACAATCTGGCAAAAAAGAAAGCATGAGTGTCTCCTGTGGACTGTTAAATACTGAATAAAATATGAATAGTGCTGTGTTATTACTAAAATAAGCTATTTTTAATGATTCCACTTATAACCTGCTAGCCCTCTGACATGACAGTTAGCAACAGCACTCAAAAAACATGAATAATAAAGACAGAAGTTTAAAAGTTGGCCTATATATTAACGTATATTCTGACAGGGGTCTCAGGTGTCTCTAATGAAGAAAGATGTTTGCACAAAGAGCTAACAAGAAAACCATGGATTTCTCCCTCCCACCTGAAAGTTATTGATTTAACTTAGTGTAATGATGCAGAGAAAAAACAAACAGGTTTGATTAAAATTTTCTGTGCTGATTTTGAACTGAAGCAGGGAGCTGTAGTCATACTAGATGAGGAAAAGGAAATAATTTTCAGTTCAATAGCCACTGAAGAAAATGCTCAAGAAGATTTAGTAGAGTTACATTTTTTTGATTTAGCAGTCCAGGATAATTTGCACCCAAGAACTTTAAAAGTCTGGATGAGATTAGTGTCTCTGGTAAACAGATGTTATTTTTTAATAATTCTTGGATTACCAATAAAGAGTAATAGACTCCAACAAATATGGGAATACAATGTTCTAGTTGAGATAGAGAACTGAAAGGGGAGGAGGTCTTTCTGGCCCAAATCCAACTTCTAGCTGAGTAGGTTCGTATCTTAGCAGGTTGCTCCAACAGTTGTCCACGTTGGAAGGTCTCGCATCTCCTTATCAGGATTTGCCAAAGGCAGAGGTTTAGACTGGGCATTTTCAAGGTAGCTGCCACTATTTCTACCATCTAGGTAAGACCCAGGGTGGCATCAAGGACCCAGGGCTGGCTGGCTTCTCCCCTGCACAGTGTGGAGTGGAGACCTAGGCAACATCCCCAGCTTGGAGTGAGTCACAGGAGATACCTAGTACAGGACCGTGCCTTAAATATGGTCTTGCTGTGCAGGCATCTGCATTGGGACTGCAAGCGGAGACCTCTTTCCAGTTTGGATCAGGATCCTGGCTTGCTGACCTAGATTGTGAGCATCTGACATTTTCTTTCAAAACAAAACAACAGAAAAAAAAAAAAAAAAGGAAATGGAGCAATCTGTGATGATCAGACTGGGGTCACTCACTATCATTGCTTTGTGGCGGGGCTTAAAAAAGTTAACTGGGGCCAGGAAGCATCTGGGGATGCATTAGTGTTCTGGAGCATCCTGAAGGAAGGGGGAGCAGGGGGCAGTGGTGGGCTTACTCCACACTGAGGGGCCTCAAACCTTTCTCCCCAAAAGAGTGGCCCAACCTCAAGGCCGCAGCTACAGTGCCGTCTGCCTCTCCTGTTAGAGCTGCCTCGCTGGGCCAAGAAGACGGCAAGATCTATGGCAAGCCAGAGCACCAGAGGCTGCGTTGCACAGTGGTTCGGGATTGTTGGGTGTGAGCAGGGAAAGCTAGAGGTCTTGTTTCTGCTCTTGGAAAGGGCGGTGTTGGGTCCCAGTTCTGCTATTTGGGCTTTTTGTGTCTTTTATATTTGAGGCTTAGTGGAGAAAACACAGAAATTGTGCTGGAAGCAAGGATCAGGACCCACGAGTGGGCTTCAGTGTGCTACAGAAATTGTAAAGTGTGTTGTTCGAGGCCCAGAACATATGTCGGTCCCTCTACTGACACGGCTGCTTCTTTCTCTGTAGTGGTACTCCTCCTCCGCTGCAAGGTAGTGGCAGAGTGCTGCACTGGCAAATGTGCTGTCCCCCTCCGGGCGAGCAGGATGCCGGGTTAGCAGGTCCCCAAGCCCTGAACCAGGAAAGCAAAGGTTAATTGGGCCAGGAAGCAGCTTGGGGACTTGTTAGTGCTTGGGAGTGTCCTTAAGGAAGAGGAAATCATCCGCTAGGGACAGATAAAGAGCCACCACAAAGCAGGAGGATTAGCACTCTGATAGAGATGCTCTCTCTTGTTTTGAAAAAATTATTCCTTGCCACTGGCAAAAATGCCCTTTTTGTCTCTTTCCTGTCCTCAGTCCTTCTGTCTTTGAGAGAGAAGGTATCTCCATATGGTCCTGGCAGGGAACCCGGGAATGCTGTGAGAAAGGCATGATTTGGGAGAGCAGCTGAAGTGCTTGCCTGTGTGCTGGGCTGCCCCAAGCCCCTGTTTCTGTGGCACTGAGGATGTGCGGGCAGCTGGAGCTCCAGTGGTGCGAGGTGTCCTTTGCACCTCCTTGGTCCTCCCAGTGCGTCGTGTGTCCTCTTTGTGTGCTGTTTCGGTCCCCACCGCTCAGGTAAGAGAACCATGTCTGGAGCTGAAATTACAGAAACGGGCTAAATAAGCCCCAGCCCCAGGCCAGGTTATCTCACCGGTGAGCTGCGGTGGTTACAGTTCCTTATGGAATTGTGGCTTCTTCCACCAGTCGTAGCCGGTGAACTGGTGATTTATGCACATACTTGTATTTTTCCAGGGCTTTGACCAAGACCTTGTCTCCATCCAGAAAAATGAAGGTGGATGATTTCCAAACCAGACGTTCATAAGTATAATCCTTATTTATGTGAGAATTTCCACAAGCCTAAGCTCTTTACTGCCATTGCACTTGTAGCGCCTTTAATGGCTGTAGGTACATAATGGGTAGACCTTCAGAAGAACAGCATCATCTGTCAAGTTCAGTAATCCTTTTTCAAGCAGATGTTGAAGGATTTACCAGGACCTCATGATACGTACACCTGGAAACCTCTGAATTTGATTTAAAGGTGCTCACAGAGTAGTAATTAACTCAGAACCGCCAAGCAAAAATGCAGTTCAAGGAAATAATATTTCAGCTTTTCAGTGCTTAAATGGAAAAATGAATTAATCATTGGCAATTACTGAGTTAAAAGACTTAACTCATGACTTGAAATACTCCCACACAATCTTGTTTCCAAAGCTTTCATTAACTGAGCTAATAATTACTACTACAATTAGAGATGTGAGGCATTAAAAAGTCCAAGATAATAAAACATATGTAGTTATTTAAAAAATTTACCAGTCAGTTTTGCAGTGTGTAAGAAATTCACCTTGTCTCTTGTTTGGAAACGTTCCATTTCCACACAATTACTTGCCTTTTTGGACAGTAAAACTGTCTCACATGCTGGCACAAACCATCCCGGGACAGCCCCAAAGCAATGCTTTGCTCTGGCTCCTTGTGTTTACCTGGAGGAGCCTGTGGTCACCATCAGGGGTCTGCATTTGCAGAAAGGTTATTTTTTCTGGAGGATATGGAAAGAAGTTGGTATGTCTGATGGTTTCTGATTGGGTCTCGTATCAGCATAAATGGGATTTTTTTTATTCGTTTCTCTGTTTTTGTCCTGTTTAATACAAAGGCGATTCAGTAATTGAGGGAATGACATCAAATGCTAAACTAGGCCAATACTGAAATCTCAAACAATCGTGTCTTTATGGCAAAACATCTCCCCCAAAGGGGTGGGTTTGCAGCCAAAAGGAAAGCTTGAGAAAAAGAAGAGGTGGGCGGGAAGGGAGGTCACGGAGGTGCAAAGGGTGGCTGGCAGTGAACTGTTTGGGAGTTTGGCTGGTGGAGAAGAAGGGAAGAGAAGGGGGAAAAAATGGACCCCTTTTTGTTTCATTTTCAAAATGGTATTCTCATGTACAGAGTAGCCCAGCTTTGATCAGGAGAAGGGTTAACAAACACACAAATGGACTGTTTAGTCAGATCTTAAACAGATACTTTTTTCTTTTTGGCTTGTTAGCTTAATTATTTCTTGCCAAGAAAACATGGAAAAATGCTGCTTTGCATCAATACAAAATGATTTATTTTCTCCCCCCCCCCCAGCTCTTGGGTTAGCCACTGAACAGGAAAGAACATTATTTGCAGGGCTGTGGTGTGTCTTAGGCATTCCCCAGTGCCCACTACCCAGGGACACACATGCTCACCCAGCAGAGTTTGCACAGCTGCTTTTGGAGCGAACGAGGGACCCTGGTGCAAGGCCAATGGAAACTGGGATGCAGCCTTTAGGAGTGATGAGGACTTGCTGTGAGTTCCTGTAGTACCATCTATGTCTGTGGAGTGTTCCTGGGTGAATAGCTTAAGGCTCTTGCCATAGTGTTGTATAGTCCCTTTTAGGAAGAGAATTATAAAGCACTGATCTTGATTTTGTTTAGCAAAAAGCAAGATGGCAGAGGACCAGAAATAAGAGTTCTGGAGAACGTAATGAATGAAATGAGCTATTTGGAAGTTGTTCTGCAGCTATTTCTTTTTTCTCCTTTGAATTACGTGCGTGTATGCGTATGCGCATCAGCATATGTATAATTCAGCAGCTGTAGGCAAGGGGAACTGGGAAATTAAAAAAGCTGTGGCAAAAGGCAAGATGTTAGGAGGGGAGGCAAATGCATCCTGAGGTCCTTTGCAGTGGTGATGCAGATTTACACAAAATCTTACCCTTATGGCTTGTCTTACATTGTTGGCTTGTTGGTGATGGGCAGAAAGCCTGCTCACATCAGAAATTCTCACTGATCTGGTCCTCCAGTTGCAAAAAGCCCCAGCTATTGATAATTCCTTAGTATAAAGCTTCAAGCCTTTTGGAAACAACAGGAGAGAGAAATGGGCTTAAACAAAAATCAGAACATGTCTAGGCATTGAAATCCTCTGGCCTTATGTTTGTTGGACACTGCAGCACGTCTTTGTAGTATCAGTCATTAGGCAAAGAATTTGCAATAATTTATTTGATGCGTTTTGTCCATTTTTACTCATCCTAATTATACTAAAGCAGTGTTTGATGTCTCTGGTTTTTTTTTTTTTTGGATATTCAAATTAGATCCAAAGCATTATGCCAGCATATTCCTGCCTGTTGGGGCTATGGATAAACTATTCGCTCTTACTATTTACCATTCAATAGTCATTCTTCCTACTCCATGATTCAGCAATGATGTGATCTAATACTAGTTTTGGTACTTGGCTGGCTATCTGAAAAACCTACAGAAAAGAAAAGAGATTTCTAGCTTCTGCCAGCCTAACGAAGTAGGAGTTGTTCCATGAACTTGCTTTTCCAACCTCAACAATTCTGTGATCTATGGTATCTCTAGAAAACTTTTCAACCAACATTTTTACGAACATAGATCTCTTATAAATATTTGAGGAAAAGCAATAAAAAGGGCCACAAACTGAAGCAGATTCATGGGCTTTGCTCACATCACTGAACATTGGTATATGTTTTCTAAGCTGTGATGTTGATGGCTTCTCATCTGATTCATCTGATTTCCATATAATAAGAAAAAGAATTGTTTTTCTCTAACTGTAGGCAATTGGATGAGCCATAAGTCAGAATTAAAATATTACTATCTGTTACAAAGATCACAGATTCCTTTCAAAGTTTCATTATTTACAATCCTTTTCTTGGTGACATTTCAATTCTCAGGAAATGATGCTCTAAATTGTACCTAACATGCTCACCACCCACACGTAGCACATGCAATAAGCTTATGAGATAGGAAGGGTGAATGTTGCCATTTTAATTTTGTTTTTTTAATGAGATTCTGGAGTGGAGGGTGAGTATTTTGCTAAAATATATGGCAGAGACTGCACGGCAAGAAAGTCTAACAGGGCTTTCAATGGCAGTTATCTGCAATGTTATTTTCCTGCCATCTGGGTAAAATCCATCCCATGCTCTCCAAAGCAATGTAAAGGTTCTTTGTATAGGAGAAGTGCACAGGGTTAGTAAAGCAAGAGTCTCATCTCAGATCAGCCCTGAGGTTGCTGCTGTGATTGGTGCAGGGGGAAGGAGAGGCCCCCAAATAGGACAGCCTCACAGCAGCACAGATTGCCTCCTCGTGCCAAGCATCATGCGGAAGGCACTGGGCTTTCTCTGCTTGGGCTTAATTAGCTTAGTAATATCAATATAACCTATGGGAGCAGTAACAATGTGTAGAAGCACACATTATCAATGGATTTTGCATTCTTTGGCCATACGAAGCCCTCATAGCAGAGGTGGGCTGGATGCACGGTGTGTACAGCCTCACCTCTCTCAGTCCCTTTCTCCCTCCGGAACCCCAGTGGTTCCCCGCTGGTTTATCACCAGCACAACAGGATTCAACTCCTTATGCACTTCAGCACAATTTCCTTAAAAATGAAACCACAGCCTTTTGTTTTCAGAAGAAAACTTTACAAAACATATGTTGAGGGGGGAAATAATTAAAAGCTGTAATTGGGTCAAAATCTGATCTCTGTTGATTTGATGTGACCATGAAGTATCTTTGTTGGGACTGAAGCCAAGGACTCCAGTTATTCTGCCTTTCCTTGGTAGTAAAGGAGCACAGAACCTGGCCTGTTATCTACTGGGAAATACACAGTTGGAGCTGATTTTGTCTTCTCTTTCTGGAGATTAATTGGCTTCTTTGCTCAGAGCAGGTCTGGAAATCAGAGGTCTATAGACTACATACCTGTAATCATAAAAGATTTATTTAAAGGTATTCCTTTCTCATTTTATTACAGCAGCAGAGTAGCCTAAAATCTATTTCCATAGGCTTACAAAACTAGCTTCTGAAACCAATATCTAATGCACTGTTCAGTGCTAAGTCCTTATGGGAGCTGGCAATATTGGAATTGTACTATTCCCATATAGCAGCTGCAGGCTTTCCAGCGGGCTGAGAGACTGCCTGGAAAGACTGTACGGATTTCACTTGTCTTCACGTTAGCAAAGTATTCCTATTTTATACACTAGCATCCAGATTCTCAGCAAGCCTCTGCTGTTTACAGCCACAAAATTTGTCAGCTCATATGTCTGAACGCTGTGATATTATAACAGCGGATGCACTAGAAATTCCCAAAGCAGCTCTGTAGTTACATCTCCCATGTCCAAAAGACAGCTGCAAAATGTGCTTGTTATCGCACAGTTGTGTTCAAAGAAGTACTGCACCCCAAATATCACAGATGGTACTGCAAAAGCGTGGGGCTTGGTGTTTGTTGACACGAACAGCTTGGGAGCTGGGGCTGGCATAGGGGAGGGACAGCCGTGGCTGGAGACCCAAGGGTCAGTGCTGTGTCAGGATAGCATCCAGGGACAACGTTAGCTATGAACTTCCCTGAGAAATTATTTGTATTACTGTGACTCTCACAAATGCTAGTGAAGATCAGAACCCACTGGATGGAGAAGCATACCAAGGCTTCCCAGCCTTGCAGGGAGGGCTGGTGGGAAGCAGTATGGGGATGCTGGATGGCTTCCTGAGATGCACAGAGGCAAAGGAGAGTCAGGACTGAACCCATAGTTCTTGTTTTTTAAATCTTGGCCCTGAGACAATCCTTTCTCGCTTCTAAGTTTTAGAGCACCCTGATCTAGATTTTCTTCAAGCCTGTCTCTGATCCACTCTCTATAAATAGTGTTTGCATTCAGCAGCTTAGACGAGAAAAAAAAAAAAAAAAAAAGAAGGGATATACGCTTTGCTGCAGAGCTTGCAAAGCCTGCAAAGCTTGCCTTTTCAAAACATTCTTGTTAGTAGGAAAGGGAGGAAGTAATGGGCGTTTGACTAAGTTAACGTACTCAGTGAACCATTGGAGAGCTGCCAACTCACATTTTAAAATAAATGTCAACATTAATTTTTAAAGTTTAAACGCATATTTTGCATTTTTGCTCTCAGTTCTCTCCGGTGCTACAGCGCTCTCTGAGCCGCAGGAGCCGGCATGGCCGGACCTCCCTGGGGAGCTCCCTGTGGAGGCAGCCGGGGAACGGGTGCTTGGAGCACCGCCGTTCCCATGGCATTTGCTATGTGGGCGTAATTCCTTCCTCACAGAGAAACCCTTACCTGCTGCTTAACTCACTTCAAAAAAGGGGAAAAAAAAGATTTTACGTTTCCACAGTGCTGTTTATTTCCTTCAGGCGATACCAAACTGAACCCAAGCAGAGTACGTGTGTTACAGATTGCCACTACAATGGCATCTCCTATAAATAGGGTTACTGTAGTTATGTCAGAGCTTTGCTGAGCACAGATCTAATTTAATCAAGGTATCTTTTAGTGTCAAGGCCCATCTGTTTAAAATTAGCACCGTGATCTCTCTAGGCCCTCTTTAAAACTGTGGCAGTCCAGAATCTGTATCCCTTAAAGGCTTTTGCTGGGCAAACAGCATCCAAAGTGCTAAAGGGAAGGATATTTTTCTAAGGATGAAGCGCTTTGGAAAGCTTGTAGACAGGCAGTAAAAACAAATAAGTGAAGAGGGAGTTGTGCCGTTCGCTGGGGACTGCAGGGAGGAATTTGGCAAGAGGGAGGGCTATGGAGGGTAGCACAGAAGCAAGGTGTAAGCAAGCTGTTCCTTGGCACCGAAGCGGGAGGAAAGGTATTTCCAGATGGCAGTCCGAGGGACCAGCTGCAGAGAGGAGAAGGAAGCAGCCCTCCATGTGGAGGATTCCCCCTGGCCCCAGCTGAACCACCAGCGCAGCTGCGGCCAGGCAGGACCGGGGAAGGTGGCTGCCTCCGCGTGAGCCCGCTCGCATGCAGGGTGCCAGCTTGGCTCTGCAAGCTGCAGGATTTGCAAGGTTTTCCCCCAGGATGAGATCTCCCAGAGCAAGAGCATTAAGCAGGCTGATGCTCGCCTCTCCTCTCCTCTTGCCATATGACGCAGGCCAAGGTCCCCAAAAGTGACTCCCAGCTGCCAGGTCCTGTAACCTGAGTCGCTTTGGTCACCCCACCGAGGAGGACAGGAATCACGTGGCGTTGATTTTATCTCCATGGCAACATAACGTATGAGCCTACTGGGAGGTGATGTCAGTATAGATTTGTTAAATATTTTTTGGATTAAATGGGCCTATAACACCACCTGGGAACATATCAGCCAGTACGTGAGCTTTCCCCTCCATGAAATGCAAAGACCACAGGCTTCTTCCCAAAATCCACAGCCATATCAGTCCCCTTGGCCACCACAGTCGTCACCTTTTTCCCAAGAAGAGCGCACCACGCTTGCATCCAGCTAAACCTGGGCTGCCTGGAGATGCTTTCCTGCCCCCATTGCTCTCCCTCTGTGCCTGTCCTTTTCAAAATATCAGCAGAATTTAAAGGCAGAGCTTGCAGTAAAAAAGAGCTGTGTCTTAGCAAAAAGAACACTTTTAATCACACTTCGCAATGGCAGCTTGCACAGTAAGTAATAGTTGTCTTAAAATCATATTGCTTCTGTTCAGCAAACTCCTTTCTGTGAATAGAAACACTGCCCAAAAGGCAAGGCAATGACAGTCCCCCCAGCCAGGATCCCTCTCAAGCCACTGTGCCCTCTGCAGAGCCCTCTCGCCATCCATATGTGCTGCTCAGGACATGCAGCAGATGCCCACCCGCACCCCACAGTAATGTGAGCATAAGTGGTCTATGTCTGAGGTCATAGATTTAGCGGACCAGTGCCACTAAATCATTTTTTTATGGGTTTAGGCATTTTTAAGACCTTGTAGTTGAGAATTCCCTCCCCCATAACAAAACCCTGTCCCCAGGCATATGGGTCAGAAACCTGAGAATTTGTGTCCAGCTTTGCATGTGGTCCAAAGTGCCCTGGAAGCCTTGGGTCCCCAAAGCTTTCCTGAAGAAACTGCCCTCAGAATGGCCGTAACTCCACAAAATGTTGCATTTCTGATGAAGCAGTGTATCCGGGTTGTGTTGTTTCAGTGTAAAAACTCAGCCTGGCTGGGGCAATGGTCCATAGCCCCCTCACACTTCCACTTTGCCCACCTTGGGCACCAGGCAGGGTGTGAGCTGAGCAGAACCACCTCAGCTTTTCCCGTTGCCTGTTCCCTGCCTTGACTAAGCTGAGACAACATCTCCTCCCTCTGCATTTGTCTGTTTGCAGCTCTGCCTGTGACGGCTGCTGCACTCTCCAGGAGGAGACACATTAAATTGAGGGTGAATTACACACATTCATGGCATACTTTTGTGGCTGATGGCACAAGTGACCTGCCCAGGGGAAAACAGGGCCACAATGAACCCATCTGACTCAGCAGGAGGAAGCTCTGAGTCACCTTGCTGAACTGCAAAGGCTGAATAAACTCCTTGGCCTCAATAGAGTTTACCCTAATGACTCAAGGCTGCACATGTTTTCCATTTCTCTTTTTGAACTTGCTCTTTAATATTAACCACAGTCATTATTAATTCCTTTTTTAACCTAAAATGAAGATTATCATGACTGTCTGTCAAGTACACACTAGCGCTCCTTAAAAGCAAGTATTTTATATAGCACCTTCAGATTAATATATATGCAAATAAGATATTACAGATTAATTAGTATGCATATTAAGCCATGTGTTATTTGTGCATACATATATCTTTTCAAGCCTACTGCCTGGATGGGCCAGCAGGTAGCTTCTGTGCTTGTTTATGAACCCATACATATTACTCCATGGTAGCAGTGAAGCTCTCTCTGGTCTGCATGTTATTTCAGCTGCCTCCGCCCAGAGATACAATTCTGAGAGTTTAAAGGATCTTCCATAATTTTCAAAATAATTTTTCATGCCTGTAAATGTTTGTAACTGAGCTGCTGATCTCCAGCTAAAATCACGTAGTTAGACTTCAAAAATATCACCTTTTCCAACTGAAATCACTAGTGGGACACCATTTACCAAGTTCAAGTCACCAAAATCTCTGGGAGATGACAGATTTTACCCAGGTCATTACAATAACAGCAGCGGAAACTGCGGGTAGGTCATTTGTAAGTGCAGGAAAGAAAACCCAGCCTTAGCAAACCTAAAACGACTTGGGAGCAGCTGTTCCTGAATCAGCAGGTTGATGAATAACAGCAGGGATGACATGAGCAGCTGTGCTGGAGGTCCTGCACAAAAGCCACTTTCCTTGTGGCTTCCCTGGGACAAGCAGGGGCCAGACCCAGGTGGTGGCTCCTGGGAAAGCTCCCCTGTGCAGTAGGAGGTGCAAGGAGTAGAGCTGAGACCTCCGGGGATGACTGCTCTGACAGGTACATTTCCATCCTATTTGTGTTTCCCAAACTCCAGATCATGTTCTCCACTCCACACAGATTTGCACCCTACTTATCCCAGAGAAACACGGAGTTTGGCCGCAGATGTTAAAAACCAGGAGCTCAAGCAGTGCATCCATAGGGTCTTCTCATGGCCCGCAGAGCTCCCGTGGTGCTGCCTGCATGATTTTCTTCCTCTCTTCCAGAACAGCATGGCTGATCTCTCAGAGCATCCGGAGCAGCAGTCAGCTTTTCCAAAGCCTGTTTTCCCTGCCTTGCATCACTCAGCACACAAGCAATGTGGGGCCAGTTTGGTGGAAGGCTTTAGTACAGCCAAGTGTAATGACGAGCCGTGGGGTGGACCAGCCTTCTGTTTAATTTAAGAACCTTTTCCCTATGTTTTGAGCCCAACAGTGAAATGCCTGCATCCAGCTGCATTTCACTGCCTCATTACTTCATAGATCATCTCAATAATCTGATTCCAGAGCTCCCACACTCTATTCCCACTTCTCCAACCATCAGCCAAGTGAGCTGGGTTAAATTTCTTGCAGCACAGAGGGGACTAGAATAGACTACGCAAGAGCCTAATTAGCAATCTTTTCCTTTTACAACATATTGAAGTTTTCTAGGCATTGAGCCATATTCTTTCATAGCCTTTCTCCTTCCCTCCCTCTCTCTTTTCTTTGGTAGCTTCTAATTTTTTATTAAAGGATAACAGCATTATTGACAGTACAAGATACTTTCATGCATACCACTAAGCATTAAAAAGGAAAGTGTCAGATATACAAGATAAGAGAAAAGTAGAGCTAAAGCAGCTAGGCGCATTGCAGGAGCTATACATACGGTCATAATAAAAGCTATACCAGTAATTTGCTTTTAGTCAGTTCCTGTCTTGGGGCTTTCCTCCAAAGACATTCACTATTACCTGCCTAGGACAATCAATAAAACTGTCCAAACTGGGCTGTATTTCTGGAGTGGGCCTCTTTGGCCTGAGTTTCTTACTGCTGGGGTTGTTCGCCAGACAAGTGGAAGTGTCTCTTTCTGTCTGTGTGTCCCCCAGGCCAACAGCAATTAAAACTTGCTTGGGCATATGGTATGTGTTCAACTGAAGTGCAGTCCCTGCAAGTTCCCTGAAAACCAAAGGAAAACTCTGTGTATTGGATTGTGAGCCTTTTAAAGACCTATGATTTGGGCTTGAGGGTTAGTCACCGGCCATCTAGAGCGTGGATGGTTCACGTGAACAGTGGGTAGCTATTGAAACGATGAGTGGAGTGAGGAGGCGCGGCTGTTCAACAGTTGGTTCATTGCTATGAGAGATTTTCCCTTTCCCTGGGTGTGCTGAAGGAGGAGTGATTGTGGGAGTTCCAGGCCTATGTCCTTCATCTACTTCATGTGAGGCTTTAGTTCCTCTCCTGCAGCCTTAATGAGTGCCATGATCAGTCAAGTTAGGTGTTTTTCTCTGTCCCAATCAAAGTTTAGCGGCTCCCACCGAAATGACCGAGGCGGGCTCACCTTGAACAGTCAGTGGTGTGTTGGGCCATTTCCAGCTCACCTCAATAAAACTGGACCTGCCTCTTAAGGATTTGATTAAGTTCCCACTGAATTCAATAGCAAAGCTGCTATTAAAACCTACTGGAGCAGGCCACATGGTAACAAATGTTGGATTTTAATTTATTATAATAATATCAAAGCTAATGCTGGCTTTGCAGTGAACCCTTGGAATGGTGGAATAAGAAAGAGGTGAAAAAGAACAGCAAAAAAATGCTATTAATTCAGAGACAGATATATTTATTTCAAGTAGATTATTCTTAGAAACACTCGTAGCATTATTTACAAGAATCTTTAAAAAATTGCAGTGCTACAAAACTGAGATTCATCACTGAGGTAAAACATTTCATTATTATTTCTCAAATCAATTCCCCCAGCAGAATATGAATTACAGGATTTCAGCCAGCCTTTTCAAGAAACCTCTTTTAAAAATTTACATAGCTTATAACAGATTGCCAGAAATATTGCAAGCAGCCATTAATTTACTCCTAACCAATTAAAGCCTATGCTAACACATGCACTGATATGCACACACTTGTTCTTAATTTTTCTTCTGCAGTTAAGCATGAACAAAAAGACATGCCTTAGAACTAAAAAGAATTTGAAGGCATTTTCATGCTTTCTTTTTTTCAGACTCAAGGGCAAATATGCCTTTGATAAATATCATTCTGGTTTTTTCTTCCAAAGAAGAAACCTCTTTACAAATCACTACTTTTTTTTCTGCTTTTGATTGGCAGGTAGATTTGCAAACAGCAGCATAACATCAGAAACAATGTCTCCTTTAGCTTTTAAATTTAAATTGTTAGGGTTTTTAATTTAATTAATTTATTAGGGATACTAGGTTGCAGAAAGATGTGGAACAATGGGATTTGGGCTTTTTCATGTTACTGAATTGACAAGGCAATTTATAAAAATGGAGATGATCACCAGTGTTCACATGGGAGCCCTAAGTGTGAACCCCTTTATTTGCTCTTTTTGTCTGTGGAGGTGGTGCTACTTTAGTTAAATGGCATCACTTAGTAGTAATCTACGTACCCAATAGGTTAGTGTGTTAGACTTTTATCAACTATGAGCAGACACAGCCTGGGAATTTTTACAGAAACTGCGAGAAAGAAGAGATTACAAGGAGAAACACTTGTTGTCTCAGCTGCATGTCCCACTGGGTGTCTGGGGTGCCTGTGGTTTGTTATCTGAGCATCTCAAGGTGCATCTTGCTACCTGTGGGTGCTTCAAGCTGAGAGGAGTTAAGGGGTAAGGAAAACAGCAAAAGGAAGTTTGATAAAAATAGGAGAATGGGAAAACAAGTTATTTGGCCATCAGTAAATATGCTCTCCTGGTGCCTCAAAGTAATGGTAGTGGCTCTTATATCAAACCCACACTTGGTGGAGTGGAGGTACAAGAGGACTCCTAGCTGAACCCAGGCTTTCCGCCTTGCCTTTACAAATGAAAATCTGGTTTGTAGCCACCTATCACAAGAAAGTTTGTGTAACTGATGGAGCGGCCTGGCTTATTCTCAGGGAATTTCAGGGCTGAGTCAACCCAAATACGGCAGGTCCACCTGCAGCCAGCCTGCAGGAGCCTTGGCTTGCCCTGCAGTTTGTACAAGGAGTACGTCTCTGAGTCGGTGCAGCTCACGCCAGAGCTGTAGGAGTGCGTGAAGGCTGGCATGGCCATTGAGGATTCCTGCTTTGTACTCATTCTCCTCGCCAAGTAAAAGCCGGTATGAAAATTGCTCTGCAAAGCTGTGGTCACCCTTGAGAGTTATCCATCTGAGCTGCTGGCTGTGTTCCACAGGGCAAGAACCGGAGCTAAGCATTTTCCAAATTATAATAAAACCCAAGTAAGACAGATGAGGTTTAAAACATTGTGATCCATGCTGTGAACTTTCCACTGTGTTTCAGTTCAAGCTGTAATATTATGATCAGTGTAAAAAGACTTGAAATGCTAGACTTATAATGGAAATACTGCCTTGTGCACACTACTATACGTGGAGGTGTCGACACACTCATATCCTCATAGCATTAAAAGGCATCTCAAGCACTTCTCTGGGAAGGCACCATGATGATATTTCCTTCTGCTGTGGCAAGGCTTGCCACCCTTCCACATGTATTAGTACTACAAATTTCAATAGGAAAAAGAAAATAAATTCCACTTGAATATCATTTTTGATGGTTGCTCTAACTCTTCTGATGGGCCCAAACAAAAGGCTCCAGTTTAATGTGTGTGTATTTTGAGCTGTGCCCCTTGCTGACCCTCCAGTTTAATTTCCGTCCTTCAGATGAGATGAATGGAGCGTGAAGCAGGTCATATCTCAAAACACTGACACACGGGTTACAGACAGAACTCACAGGCAGGAGAGGCAGCCAGTTTGTAGATTAAATCAAAGCAGTTCTGAATAGATGGGAGGTCAGCAAGGGCCAGCTTTGACATTTGATAGGACCTTGTGATCAATCAACTCTTTCTTTGGTCTTCCAGGTTTCTTGATGACAATGCTTCTTTAAATAAATAAATAAATCGATCAATCAATCAATCAATCAATCCAGTTGGGACATGTTGAAAACTGCCAAAGCAGCTCTGGATTGTGTAAACCAATAGGGATTAATTATTATCAAAGATGATAATAGCAGGAGCTGTTTAAAGAAGCCAGCATGGAAGTTAGTGCTCTTTAATTGCAAGCATTTTATCTGCATGCAGCGGTAATCATTTTTTTCATGGTGTGTATTATATCACTACAATTTTGGTAATAATCCAAAAGCATGATAGAAAATCCTGATTGTTTATGGCACTCAGGAGTAATCAGGAGTCATCCCTGATTAAAAACCTACTGTTAGGGTGAAAGGAAGTCTGAGGTGATATCCTGGCCTCTGATGAAATTTGCCCCCCTGCTAAGTCATCCCTGCCAGCATGATTTATCTGGAGGGAGTGTAGGAACATCCCCGAGAAGCAAATGTTTGGCTTTGGACATGGACGAGATCTCATGAAATGAAGCAATTTTGTCCAAAATTCTCTGTTGGAGGAAGCCCCCCACTGTCTGTGTGGTCTTTGCCACATAAACACGCTCCGGCAGAAAAAGCTTGTTAGGGGAGTATTTGCAGCATCATTCCACACCAGACGTGATTTTGTCCCTCTGATGTATGTGAGAATTTTCCCACAGGTGGAGCCCATTGGAAAATCCTCCATTTCAGTGTCTTTATTTCCAGAGACAGCGTTAAGCTTTCCTGGGATAGTATGCAGCCTAGGAGGGTTTGTCATGACCAAATGGAGCTATGCTCTCACGAGGTTACGAGCTGATTGTTTTTCCATCTTTAGGAAAATAAATGACATGGTTTCTTGCTCCCCTTCCTTGCTTCATACAAGAATTTGAAATATGGCATCTATTTGGGGGGTTGGCTATGGAATGTCATTAGAGATCATTGTGAAAATACTGGTTTTTAGGAAAATATTAAATTTAAGAAAAACTGCCAGAAGTTTCTTTTTGGAGCATAAAAGGAAAATAGATGCAAAAGCCTCATTTGATGGCAAGGGATGTGTGGTAGTGAAATGGAGAAGAGCTGATGAGGAAAGCAGGATCTGGAAGTTGGTTTAGGGAACAGTGAATTTCCCCAATAAGCCACAAACTTCCCTGTGTGGTCTTAGCCCCTAGCTCATGGTTCATAGGCTAGGGCTAACATTTCCTTACCTTGGGGGATAAACTCCTTTCATCTACAACAATATAAAGACAGTAGGCACTGCAGTGATGGAGAACCATATAAGTAGCTTGACAGCCAGAGTAATGGGCTTGTGTTTCAATGCTCTGCTAAATAAGACTCCCTGGGCATCCCCAGACACACACTTTCAGGAGAAATGAAAATGTCAGAACATCTCGTTGCTGCTGCAGGAATCCAGCTGAGCTGTAATCTCAGAGACATTGGCTGAGCGGTCAGTGCAGTGCAAGGGCTGGGTTGGGAAGGGCCCCTGAGGCAGGTAGTAGCCATCAAAAGTTGCTAACTTTCACAAAACCCCACGGATAGTAGGAGAGGAGACTCTGCTAATGACAGTTGGAGAGATGGAGCTAGAAACTCCTGACTGCTTCTCTCACCTTGCCATTCAGTCTCTTTTTCACTTGGGCTGTGGTCTCTGGGCAGCTCTAGTTCTCTGTACTTTTGAAACTCAGGTTAGGAGCCTCTTGGAAATAAGATCCATCTGCATGCCTGCCAGTGTGCCCATTCTAGGCCAGTCAACGCTCGCTCACCTCTAAAATGTCTTGAGTTCAACACTAGGATGTTGCATATAGGATGATAAACTATTAGGGTTGCATGAAACCACTGCTTACAGTTAGTGAAGAATTAGTTAAAATGATGCTTTAAATTTATAACTTACAAATATTTCAGTCCTCTCTGATGTATACCTGTTTTTTTTATTGGAGTCCCTCAACCTACCTCACCCCATCATGTGCTGTTGGAGTCTTCTTCAGTGCTTACCCGTCTTTTTCTCCATGATAGCACATATCCTTCCTGTTTTCATCAGTTGTTTCAGCATAAAGATTTGTATATGGCCATTTTCTCTTCAGGACACCCCAAATCAACACTAGGTGTATGCTTGGGAGGAAGAGGAAGGTACTAAGGTCATTGAAGACACCCAAATGTTAAATATATATTCCCTGCAAAGAATACAGATTTGGTTTTTATGAAGAACTCAAGGCAAATGCTGTTCATTTAATAAGAGATGCATACAGGGAATACTTCTTGTGATCAGCGATTTGGAGAACATTTGTGAAAGTCTTAAAAACATTGTGAGCAGCAAGAGGCTATTTTAAGCTAGAAGAACTATGCTGGGGGAGGGACACAGCAGCACCCCTAGCTGGGGAGAAGAGCCCTAGAGCAGCCAGCCCTGGTCTGAAGCTCAACTACTGCTTCAGCTGAGGCTCTGAAACAGCTCAGAAAGAATCTGGTTAAATATAAAGTGTAACTGCATGTTATTACTTCATTTCACTTTATAGGAATTCTGCTCTCAGTTTTATAATGGAGAACTTAACCCTTTGCTCCACTGAAATAACAGGCTGTCTTCCTTTCCAAGCTGGTGATGGTGTGCAGAGGTAAATCTGACATCTCGTATGGCTTTACTCCCCAGAGGGTATGCAAGAAAAGCAATGAGCAGCACTGCGGGCGGATCCTCAGGGAACATCAGTTGAAGGGCAGATCTAGGGGGATGCAGGGAACTGGGGATTGTTTCCTGCAGAGCTAAAAGATTTAGCTTTGGGCTGGTAGAGGTCAAGTGCCAAGACCTGGAGGATAGCTTTTGCTAGGAGGTAGTATTACTGTCTCCCTGGAGAAGTGGGTATGTGCAAAGACATGCCCCAGCAATGGGTAGTCCTCTTGTGTCACAGATAGCATGTTCCTGGACAGCCTGCAGAAATGCTTTGACTTTTTGCAGGTCTTTGCCTTTATACTTGAAAGCCTGGGGTGTTTAACACATTGCCTCCCAACAACTTCTTTTGCTGTCCTCAGGCTTTGGGAGATGAACTCCAGCATTAAAAGCAAGCAGTGCAAGCAGCCTGTAGGCTCCTCAAATGCCCTCTTCTATAAAATCCGCAGTCCACCTCATCTTCAGAGACTACTACTAAAACTGTTTCCATTTTTAGGGATCTGTGAAAAGCAAGTTATTCTGAAACCATAACATATTTTGTTCCTATTCCAAGTTCTGGCTTTGATAGCAAAAGGGCAGCAACCAGAAAATGGTTTGAATTCCTTCCAGTGGAGGGAGGAGCAGATGCAGACCTGATGTAATGAAATACTACATGTGATGCATGCACACACCCGCACTGAGTGCTGGCCATGAGGAAGAAGGTTCTTTAAGACCTTTAGGACACCCTTTTCCCACACCCCTCCTCAACCCCCAGTAAGTCTGTGCCTGGTGCAAGATCCCTCGCTTGCCTGCCTCATTGTAAGGAGCTGTAAAATACGCAACCCACTCTTTAGATATAGTCTAATGTTGACAGATGTAGAGAGACATGAGGCAAGAGGAAAAAAAAAACCGTTTGGTAGAGTTGATCTTTATTGCTACGGTTTAGCAAAATATGTCTGAGGGAAGCAAGAATGGCCCTTTTGAATAATTTCTTGCATTTATTATACAGCCTGTGGGAGAGAGGAATGCTTGAGGCAAGCTTGCTGCACAATTTCTTGTAACAGTGCCTGCTCTGTCTGTATGTGCTGAAGAGCTCGCTCGTGTAGGAGAGCCCAATGTGATTAGAGCCATTTCTTTCCTCCCTGAGATTTGTCCTTCTGAAAGCGTCTTTTGACTTGAGCACCTGGTCTGAGATAAACCAATTTGTCACCACAATGTTTGATCATCCACTATGAGGAAGGACAATTTCGGCACAAGGTCCTTATTCAGATAGCAGAATCAGTATTTATGAATTTGATTTAACCCTTGAGGAACTGAATTTTGGTTTTCCTCTGCACTAAGCAAACACTTAAAATACATATATTGTGGAGCCATGGATTTCCAGCCACATGCTAGAATCTCATTTTTTGGAGACTGCACAATCATGAAAATTAAAAGGTAATTAAAATGCTTTAGGAGGAATTAAAAAATAGGATCGATACATTATTAGTCACACCATAATTTATTTGGGAAGTCTCTGCCCTATTTTTATATTTTAAATAATCTTGCTCTCTCCTAATTCAAATACTTTCCAGGCTCTACAGAACACTATTTCCCCACTTTTATTCACAGTCTGAAAAGCAAAAGCAAAAGCCATTGCAAGCTGCCATGTTTTTCACGCTTCATTATTGTACATTTTCTAGTACGTAATGAACTATCCCCATGAAAATTTGCTGTGAATTGTCTTGTAATTGCCTAGATATGAAGGAAAATGTGGTTAGAGTAAAATAACATTAACGTTAAAAATAGGAAAATTGCAGTTAATCCATGTGAAGAGAAATACTCCATCTCATCACAGAAAGAAGCAAGGGTGCAGGAAGAGCTGGTGGAAGCAGGGAGCTCAGCGTACCTTTGGGATCTGGTCCTGATGGAGGAAGGAGATAGCAAAGGCATTATCATAGGGGCAGGTCTCCTGCCCCAGTGGCCATGGGGAGCCTGCTACAGATGCCACCTTCAGCCTTCAGGCCTCTGCATTAGAAAGATATTAATTAGTTGAAGTAAAATCTGAGAAGCTCGCAGTCATTACGGGGAGGTGGATGGGTTAACTTGTGAAAACTGGTATAGCAGGGCAAGAAAAAAGAGTAGGGGAGGAATTAATGAGAGGGAATCTTAGAAGTGCAGCTAGAAAAAATAAGGGTGATTTTACGACAGATGCAGAAAATACAAATGTAAATATAAATGTGAAGAATAATGTGCAGTCCACAGGGAGGTGATCCTCATGCTGCAGGATTTTGCAAATCAGGCTGGAGAAAACTCCAGAGGCTGTCACAAAGGAGCAAATCATTTGCCTAACAGTGAGCAGGACCGAGTGATCTAATAAAGCTTTTCCATTCCTCGTGTCTGGGACTGGGAAATTAATGCTGGATGCGGTGCCAAACTATGTATTTTAAATGTGTCTCTGTCAGCACTGGGTAGAAGTTAATTTTGTGTGTTGATCATAGCATAATCCGTACCACACTGTACCAAACGAAAGGCAGGCAGTTAACCTGGGAGCAGGGAATGTTTATTTCATGCTTGCCTTGGGGTAAGAACTAATGGCAAATGTTGTAGAAACAGCATGCTAGATACCATCTTGTCTTTTATTTAAGTGTACTGATTTATCTCCTAGGGGAGGTGGTGGAGTCCCTATCAGCTCTTGAGTCATTTAAAACTCGACTGAACAAAGCACTCATGAATAGACTCTTGGGAGCAATCATGAACTGCTTGGGGATGGACAAGATTAAATACAAGGTTTTTATCCAACTATCGTTCTGTGGATATAGAGTATTAATCGCTCGGGTGAGAGCAGGGCACTGAATTGAGGAGGTGCTGGTGTCCCCTGGCTAGGATCTTGCCTGATCGCCATGCACAGCAGTGAGGAAAGTGCCACCATGCTCCCTGTTGCAGAGCGTTTAAAATCAAAATCTTAAAAAACATTCTTGAGGTATGTAAAGTAAACACGCTTGGTCTATGGAGCTATGTGCTCACTTGTTGTGACCTGACAGCCACTTTCCTGGGCGCTTCTTCCACCCTTGCTCAGTCACAGCACAAAGCAGCGTTTGGAGAAGAGCTGCAGAGAAAGTGCATGTTTGTCACGTGTCTCCAGGGTGTGATGCTTTCCAGCCATAAATACACGTGGCTGTCAGTGTGACAAGATAATTATTTTATTGGTGGGATTTCAAGAAAAATATGGGCCAGAACTTCCTTGTTCTACTCATCAGAGAAACTTCATTGAATTTAAAATCACCATTCTTCCAAGTGAAACAGGTTTGGCCCTAAATCATAATTCATCAGTTGTTGGCACCCTGCAATTTAAATCTTTTCCGCAACAAGGAAATAAATCTTTTAAAAAGTATATTAAAATCAGTATTGATTATTCGAAGCAGGAGTGCTGCATTCAGAGCTGTAAATCTTTTTTTTAGGATCCCAAGATAAAATACTGCAGCAAAACTGCTGTATAAAAAAAATCACTATGGTTTAATCATGGTAAATTACTAGTATTTTTGTATGTGGAATTTATAGGGCACCATTTCTTTTAGATTGAAAGGGAACATTCCTGATTTAGCTCTGATTACTCATCTACAGATGGGGTTAATGTCATGCGTCTCTTTGGGGATGTATCTTCTTAAGTAATGATGTCCTTATTGTGTGCTCTATGGATCCGTTGTCAAGACGCCTTTAAATATATCCTTGATGGCACATGGAGGTACCAGCAAATTATGTGTTGAATTAACAGGTAATTCAATCCACCTTGGTGTTAATCTTATTGCAAAATAACAAGCTACATAAAAGCCATTTAAGTGCAATTTTAAAAAACGCTCTGTGAGATAAAATCTCTTTAATCAGAAACAGATTTTGTTCAATTACCTTTAGTCTCCTCTGCTAAAACAGTGAGGCCAGATCCGCTGTATCTCCCAGGAGCCGACGTCGCAGCACGTCCATGCAGCTGGGCACAGGGGTTGGACTGGGCTGCACCAAGGCAAACTTGTCTTACCCCATCACCGCATGAGATGGAGAGGGGTTTGGGAGAGTAGCTATTCCTCTGCTCTCCTGCTTGCCTCTCTCACATGCCCGACATCCCTGGGCCAATGCCCCATTCAGGGCCGATACAACCTGCACCCTGTTCCTGACACTTCACCTTTCTTTTGGCTTTATTGACTGACTTGGGGGAGATGTGGGGCCATAGGTGTGAAAATGCTCCTTGGTGCTTAAGATGAGGAAGGCTTGCTCTGGATGGGGTGGAGATGACCAGTACAGGCTCTTCAGGTGGTACCTTCCCTGCTGGGGCTGTTTCCTTACAGGAGTGAGGATACCAATAAGCTTCGGTGTTTTCAGTCCCTGGAGCATCGCATGCTTTGCTGGAGGGCCAGGGCTCGTGTGGCTTCCCTGCTGCTTCTTGGGCATCTGCGGTCACAGGGGTCAAAGCAAGTCACTTTGCAAGGGCTTGCACCAGCGCTGAACAAATTATAACACACAGAAACAATTTCCTCTGTGCTTTCTCCTTTGCAATTTTCAGGCTCATTAGCTATGCAAAACTATTTGCTCATCTACTACCAAATGTCTTTCCATTGTATGAGTAATTGCTTGGTTTGCTGAGAAGCGTGCACTGTTTTGGTTAATTTTCAGGCTGCCTGGTTTGTTTCTGCTCTGGCTGCTGCCAGAAAAAGGTTTCTCAGCTTCTGCTGGTCTCCTGCACTGCTGCCATGTATTCCTAACTCAGCAGAAGAATTATAGATTTCAGATCTTCCAGTCAAGTGCCCAATTCAAAAGCCTGTGTTTTTTCCCATGAGCGAAGAGCTTCCTGTTTGTGAGTGTGCACTGTGGGGACTTCATGCCAGGTTAATTTGAAATGGTCAAAAATTAAAATTCATTCCTGGAAAAAAAGCTGTATTCTTGGAAATGCTCTGTGCTGCACACTCCTCCTCCCTTGGAACGCCTTTCAGACTATCCTGTCAGAAACTAACAGCCAGCAGATGGGAAATTCAGAGCCCATCAATCCCTTTCATTCATTCCACTACTTTTCTATACATGGCTAGTGCTAATCCTGAAATTTTTTTAAGAGGGATGTGGAATCCATGTCTGAGAAATGGCTACAAAATACCTCTGTATGAGCCTACAGCTGGACTGTACATGCGAAGGTATCTGGATCTGAAAGCATGGGCCTCAATCTGCTAAAAATGCATCTGTGCTCAAATCTTGTTACAGCCAATTTGTTCAGAAGGAGAGTGGTGACTGGCATCCCTTGCCCTAGGAATCTGTTTCACCAGGAAAGATGGACAACCATGTTAGCTTACACCTAGGTATGGAGGTCCAAGTGAGGCCATCACACTCTGTGGGACATTAAGTGACAAAGATGTGATTAATATAAGTAGCAATGGACAAGGAAAGAGTTTCCTGAGCAGTCAGGACTATAGAAGTTCTCCAAGAACTAGTCTGTGTTCAAATCACGTTTCTTTTCGTATTAGCAGCTCACCTTAGAGACAGGAACCAAAGAAGCTTGACTAGTCCCTAAATCTGTTCTTCCCAACCACTGCACTGCAATGAGCTAAATCCTGCCTTTGTATCCCACTTTATGCTGTATTCCCTAGGGGATGGGGCATAGAAATTGCAGCCAAGGAAGGGAAAAGCAAAAGTAACTTTATAATAACTTTGCTCCTTCTAGACTCTGGCTATGGGAAGGCCAAAGCGACACATGATATGGGTTAGCGCAGCCTTTGCAGCTGCTCTATCTCACAGCAGGCTATCCAGGGCTGCCGTTAGGTTGCACAGCCCGGCACGCAGAGGGTCTATGGCTTTGTGCTGTCCTTGCACCACCCTGCAGCCCACAGCTAAGCAGGATAGCCTAGGACCACCGGTGCTGGCTCTGCTCCCCCACTGCAGAGATGTTGTCACCATGTCCTTCAAGTGTCCTGCAGAGCCCACCTATGCCACCTGAGCAGCCAGGCAGAGCACGAGTGGGGCAAGAAAGAGCTTTACTGTCTCCTTCCAGAAGAAAATCTTTATTGCGAATAGAGGTCTGCACAATAGATAAGGCTTCTCAGATGAAAAACTGCTTCCCCCTCCCAGCAGAGTCCAAAGTTTCTTCTGATGGTGATGACGCCTTGAACAATGACAACCTTCATTCATCTCTTCTGGCCAGGAGAGAGCTGAGAGTTCACGTTTTAAGCTCTTTCACCATGCTGAAGGTGCATAAAAGCCTCTCATCACTGTTCAAACACAGTCCTCCATTAGGAGTTATTTAAGCAGGCACCGCTTTCCCTGCTCCAAACCTCTTTGTATGAAATCCTTCCAGCACTGCGTGTGGCATCGGCCAGCAGCTGATCTGGCGTGTGCTGTGCTGGATGTACCAGTAATGGATAGTTAATTAACCCGATCCATCAGTCAGTCCCTTTCTAGGACAGTATTGATGATTTTAAAGCTTAAATGTCATATCTTCTTTCTACCTTTGTGTCACATGTTAAAAAAATAAATAAATGATACTAGAGGGCACTTTTGATTACTACAATTTTTCTTCACATGCTTCATTTGCTGGGCCATTTGTATCAGCCAAGTTGTCTTTATTTGCCAAACTCTGTCAGGACTCAGGGCTTGCCCTTCTGGCAAAATGCAATTTGATCCCAAATGTGTTTTCCGCTTTTGCCTCAATATCTTTGTTGTTTTCCCAAAAAGCTAAAATAAAACCAAAGAACAATCAAAAGCTAGTTGATTTATTTTTAGGTCTCAACAGTGCCTTTTTTTCTCCTTAAAAACTCTTTTGGTCATGAAAATAATGACCTTTTTCTGCAAAGAAGGTATTTCTTTCCTACTGGAGCTAACACATGAAGAAGAATGGTCTTGCAATTAAGGTGATTTTGAACAAAGTTTACTCCATGCCTGGCTTGCCCCAGCCTTCTTGTGTGACCTTGGATGTATCCCCCAACTCCTGACAATTCTCCTCTCTGGTAATCAGGCTCTGCAAAGGTATTGCCAGATTAAAGGTCAGGCTTTCAAGTGATGAGTGGTTTTGTTTCTCTGACTTAATCTATGGAGGCTGGGTGCTCCAGCACCTCTGAAAATGAAGCCCTGTTAGAGAAATTTGACGTGAAGGGAGGCATCCAGCAACGCAGGCACCTAGAATCAATAGTGGCTTTCAAAAATCTTGGCCTACACCCATGAACGCTTGCAAAGTACTTTAACATCCAAATGTTGCAGAAGAGAGAATGATTTAAATGTTTTGAAGTTATTCCCAGGACTAGAATTTTGCAGGATTGTGTCACAATAAGAAAAAAAAAAAACAGCAGATGTAATGAGGAAATTCTCACAAGTTCAGGAAGATGTTTTCCCAAAACGCTGCTGATTGGCTTTAGTTTGGTCTGGTCCTTGTCTTTCAAGGCTGACATAAATCTTCTGAGCAAAGGAGCTTTTCTGGGAGTGGAGCAGATGTCTGCTGAATCACTGAATTTAACTCTTTCTCGGCAGCCTGCGAGGCAGCACACGTCCATGAACTTGCAGGGTATAACTCTGGGGACAATTTGCTCATCCACACCCCATGAGTGTCTGGCATGTAATATGTCCATCTGCTTGCCTATTTGCTTGTTGTCTCTTTTGCACATAGATGTCTGGGTTCTGTGGTGGGAACAACCCATCCCACCCTCCCAAGTTTGGTTCCTGCAGGTGCCTCCAACCACGCTTTGGGCAGAAGGTCCCTTCTCTCTCCAGCCCACCACCACATGCAGCTCGATGAGGGTGGCTGCCCCATGGGTGAGCAATGGTCATGGGTCAAAACTGGGGGGGGGGGGAAGGGCTCAGAAGAGAATCTCAGCCTTGATGAAAAATAACCCCACTGTTTAGGGGCTGCGTGAGAGGTGGGATCCATTCTGAGGAATTTCATGCTTGAAAGGTGAGACAGGTCTCCTGAAAAGGTTATTACCTCGAGCAGACAAATCCTTCAGCAAGTTGGGCTTTTTTTGTATACCTCAAACAAAGAGCCACCACAATCAAAGAGCTGTAAGATCTTTTTTTCTTCCTTTTTTTTTTGCTGCCTCTGTGCCATTCCCTTTCATTTCTGCTGCCCACAGAAACTACCGTGCCTCCCTATCTTCTGCTGAATATACATCAAATAGGAGGTGAAGCACTGGCAGTCTTCACAGGAGAAGACAGGCGGCGAGGGGGAGGGCATCTTGCATGCTGTAATGTTTCATTAATTTATTTTTCCTCCTCTTCAGGGAAAAAGTAAATGTGGGTGACCCAGAACAGACCAAAAAATGCGTCTGTGTCGCAGGCTGGGAAGGAGCCTGAGAAGCGTGGGATGAGTGCAGGTCGGCTGCTTCTGCTGCTGCGCTAAAGGGGTGCGGGTCTGTGGTAGGGCTGGTGCCGAATGGTCCTGGGGGGCTGCCGGGACCCCCCCAGGCCAGGATGAGCTGCTGCAGGCTGGGTATCTCTTCTGGGTACCACAGGGATGCTGCCACTGCCCACGCCTGGCAGGATCTACCTCTCCCCCTTTAGGAAAAAGGCTTTTCTTGAGCTCCCCTAAAAACCAGGTCTGGCATGACCTCGGGACCACTTCAGGTTAATGTTCTCCCCCCTTCTCCAGATGCCTCTATCTCTTCCTTTAGTCTCACCTATAAAATGTAATTTGCCTATTCAAACCAACACCGCCGCATGTCCCCTTCTGCGTATGTACCAGATATGATAATGGCAATAAGCGTTACCTTGTCCTGGAGAAAAGCATTGCTACCAAGCTGGTTCATTGTGCAATTCATTCAGCATGAATTAATCTTGGAAATGTTATCACAGAGGCCACTGCAGTTCTTGCAATGAGCACTTGCTTTGTGAAGCCTTTGCTTGGGGGGCTATTTCTAACATTTGGCTAGTTTTCCTCAAGGGGTTGTGTTGTTACTTATCTTGCTTGCAAACAGGATTCACTGACTACCTAGCAGTAGACACCATACTTATTTTAAAGAAATCAGCTGCACAGACAGGCAGGATAGCTGTCAGATACAAGATGACTGAATTATACTGCTTTGTTCACAGGTCAGACAAGAAAATCGCCGACTATGTAACGCCTGGGACTATCACAGCAAGACCCCTGGGGCTTGGGGAAAGCCAACACCACAAATGCCTTTGTGCCACAGCTTGTTGTACTGGAAAAGAGCCTTGAAAGTCCATGTTTCTGAAACCAAACCTTTATACATGTGGATATCATCCAAGCGTTGCTCTGGATCTTACACTGGAAGGTGAACTGAGAGCAAGTTTTGGCTCAGGTACTGTAATGTGCTTTTATTACTGTGCTTTGAAATGCGTCTTTTCATTTCTCCCCAGAGCACTAGGTCTTTCTGGCAGCTTGAACTCTGTCTCCCGTAGTGTTTGGGCCATGAAAATGTTTTGGTTTTTTCTGGTTTTTGCATTGCTTTGCTGAACACCTTCAAGGACCACCCTGCCGGCGATCTTGCTGGTGATGCTTACACGAGTGACGCTCATGCGAGTAGTTTCAGGCTGGGTTTTCAGACCACCCTGGTCCTGCCCTCTTTGCTTGATGCCACTGATGACTGGTCAAAGCAGAATAGGGGCATTTCCCCTGCTCGGCACCTGGCAGGGGGAAATTTGCTTTTTCTTAGGTTTGTGTTTCTACCAAGCATAATGTAATGAGCCTGATCCTGCTTCCTCTCACCCAATGAAGGGCTGATAGACGTGCGTGGGTGAGAGCGCGCCATCCCGTACGGCAGCGCTGTGTCACGAGGAGCTGACAAATCCATTATCCCCCGTAGTGCTGGCTGCAACAGGAACATACTGCTGCAGCTCCAGGCTGACGCGTGACAGCTCGAGGTTGTGGCAGCACAACCCATCTAGAGATTTTTTTTTTTTTTGTAAGCCACAGATCGTAAAGGGAGTGGCTTTATTTTTAAGCTCTGCTACTATAGAGGTAGCCAGATGGTTTATGGCATGATAGTGGGTAACTGAAATGTCTCTAGAAATGCTTATGTATCATGTCTGCATGAGACAGGTCATCTGCAAAGATGCAGGTGTGATTCTCCTTTTAAAACATACAGCAGCAGCCTGATTTATATGGAAAATGTAGCAAAGGTTGCAGTATGTGAAAAAGTAGCTCTCCCTTTTTTGTGCAGATAGCCTCAATTTCACTGCAAATAATCCATTCAAATCAGACAGCAAAGGTGTACAGTTCTCATGTTGTTACACTATAGGCATTTATTCCCCCTCATGTCGCGAGGTTTCCTATGTGGAGCAGTAAGTAGCTCTGGAAGGCTGTTCATCTTTCCCTGTCACTGTCTGGTTTGTTTTCATTTAGATCTGGCACATTTTAAAATGCAACTCGGACATGCCACTGCACCGAGGCTGTTGTTTCATTAACATATATCCTCCAAAAGCTGCATCCAGCTCTGTGCCCTTCCCGGGGGGCTGAGATGCCCTATACTGCGCTGGTCCTCCCTGGCTGCATTCCCGGTGTCCAGGCGTCAGAGACCACACTGCTGCCGCTAAGCTTGATGCTGTGCCCCTTGTCTAAGAATAGTCTTACTGTCTTGAATGCTTGCCAGTTTCTGATAGCTCGGCAAGCAGAGGGAAGAAACACAGCCATTATGTAATGGCTTCTCCTGGCCAAGAAAAGAATCCAATTTATTGATCTCCTGTCTGAAAACCTCAGTAACTCTGTGTAATTGATGACCAGCTGTTAAGAAAAGCTGTTTGGAGGAAGAACATTTATAATTAAAGAACAGACACTTCAAATTCAACTCTCCCTCCATTTTCTCATTGCATTTCTCTTTGCTGTCTTGGGGAACAACCATCCTGCCTGGGCCTTTAAGCTTCTTGTTTCAAACCACTATATGCCTTTCCCAGAAAGCAACATTGCGTTCTCCAATTTCACTCCCTGTGCTACAGAGGGGAACTATTCATGGAGCTGTGTAAGAGAAAGAGATTAAGGAAATATCAAGACTAACAGATGGGAAGCAGGCAGTGGATGACGTGTAGGCAGGGCTGATGTTACTGCAAGTCTTATCTTGTTAGCAGAAATATGTTGCAATAAGCAGAGTTCTGGGAGGTTGGTTTTGAGGATGGAATAGGAGAAGTCCTTTCTATCTGATGAGGGGCCTGCCAGTGTCTAAAAATGTTGTATTACTAGATGTCCTGGTACCCCTGAACATTTAGATCTTGGCCCTCTTTTTCCAGATCTGCCCATCTCCTCTGGGCTTTGGAGGTGAAAATGTTTCTGGGTTTCTCTGCTGAAAGTGTGACTGTCCCTGTTTGTTTGAGGGAAACCCGAAATACACGTCACTCAGCTTGACCATACAGTATAGCTCTCCCACACTAGTGGCCATCCACAAGTTAAGCTATAGCCTGCCTCTCCTCCCCTCCTCGCATATGCTCTGAGTAAGGACTACACTGGAAATAGATAATTTAGCATAAGAATTACATTATGCATTTAAATGTAAATTGCCGGGGAATTGATGATTGCTTTGTTTGAATTGTAGTGATTTGAGTATGTGTGGTTTTTTTTCTTAGAGTACATTTTAACTGGTATTTATGTCCTTTTACATCCATCTCAAACACCAATGTGCATGTGTCCTTAAGCTTTCAGTTGTAAACCCTTGAGCTGTCACATTCCCGTTAGGAAACCCATTCCTTTGACCTCTCCAGCAATTGCAGACTGGCACTCTTTTCCCTCTCACCATCTTTGGCTTTTGGAAGATCTGTTGTTTTAATTCAAGGAGATGAAAATCCCAAGCCCCCCCAAAATACAGCTTGGGTCCCCTCCCGCTCCGTGAGCATGGGTGGCAGTGATCCTGCTCCCCGTCTCTCCCCCTCGCTGCCTGCAAACCAGATCCCTGCCTCAGCAGCCGGGGAGAACTTTTGCAGAAGCTGCTGAGCACAGAGGTTGGTTACCAGCCCCACCACCGTGAATGGCTCTGCTTGGAGCCGAGCACATGGAAAATTGACTCTGTGCTCTTCAGCAGCAGCCAAGCACACCTGAGGGTACCAAGCCCGTCTTCCAGACTTGGCAGCCCCTCCGTCCTCGTGCTGACCATCAGTTCAGGATTCTGATGCTGGGGCTGAGCAGCTAACATGCAGGTGGTCTGATCTCATTGCTTGTGTGGGGCATGGGGGAATGAGACTGAGCAGACTGTATTTTTTTCCCATGGTAGGGAGGGAGAGGGGGAGAAAGAGATGTACACGGATCTGTTCACAGCAAAGGCCTGGTTTCATCCGCGGATGCTCCTATCCTGTTAGCAGGGTACTGAGCAGCAGCCCTCAGCATGAATGAGAGTAAAAGGGTGGCCAGTCACCCAAGTCCATTCTCAGGCTTGGCCCAGAAAAGGAATTTTTTTACCATCTAAAGAGCTAGTAAAGTGAGGGAAGCCAGGGGTTAATCACCTCTACCCTCCCCATCAAGTTTAACAGCCACTGGTGGGAAAAGCCTGGGTTTCAGCTCTGTTTGCAAGGTGGAGAGCAGTAAATACCATTATTCGCAGAGTCTTTCTGAGGTGCAGCCAATTTTCAGGAATGCTGTATCTCAGTCCAAACAAAACCTGCATGTTTCTCATTGGCCTGGCCTTGTTTCTTGAGACTGTTTCACTGATTGATACAGGAGATATAAACAAAAATTGAAATAACACATGCCTGGAAATAAAAACAAAACACTTGCACCAGAGAAAGAAGATTGTAAAATCAGCAGCTCATGGGGCTCAAATGCAGCCATCTAGTCCCCAAAGCCAAGCCATTAAGAAAACAAACAAACAGAAAAAAACCCCAACTGTGATAAGCCCCTGACTTTAATTGTGTGGATGTATGTCTACAAAAGCCAGAATCAAGCTTTTCCTTCCCAGCCCCCACACTAATTCCTTTAGCCTCAGCGGCATAAAATGCTCGTGAGCCCCGTCTGGTCCCTCCATCTCCTGCCTACCCATGCCAGCAGCCAGGAGGTCAAATCTGTTGTTGTTCCTCTGCAGAGGAGACCCACAGGTTCAGGCCCCCAGTCCTGGGCTGTTCTCCCAGTTCTTACTGAACTTCCAGCACAGATGTCTGGAGCAGCAGTCGCTCACCTCCTGATCTGGATGGAGCAGTTGGTGGCAATCGCTTACTGCTGCTGCTGACTCTCCCCTCGCTAGCACATATAACCTTCACCGGTGGAGAATGGCTGTTGGGGAGTTGGAGAGGCTGGACGTAGTTTGCTGAGCCACAAAGCTGTAATTATGATGGGTTTCATGCAGTTGTTTTGTAACTTTTCATATTTGAAAAACCACCCTTACTGATGCTTAATGTTTATGTAGGACTCCACATTGTCAGATTAAAGGGTATCTGTCCAACCAATGTAAAAAGAGAGGCAGGATGCCTGGTGGCTGCATCCCCTGGGTGCAACTCCAGTGCATTCCTGGGTGCATCCCTGGTGCTTTCTGGGGTGCACCCCCAGGTGTATCCCCAGTGCACACTCAGGTCCGTTCCCGGTTCATCTGCACAGCCACACAAGAGCACGGGGTGTTGCCTCCCAACAATTCAGAAACTTCCCAAGACCCCAAAGGTTGCACCCCCCATTTCTGGAAGCATTTCCATGGGAAGTACAGACACGAGAGACAAAGGAGCCCCTGAGCTCCATGAGGAAGAGGGTGCAGGGTCAGGCCCATGCACTGTTTCTCTGTGGTACACTGAAACTCACCCTTGAGCCCTTGCTTGTAGACCTGGCAGCATGTTTCCCGAGTGGGAGCTTCTGCTGTGGCCGGGTAGGAATTCTCCCTAGGGTGTGTTGTTACTCTCTTTAAATATCTCAGATCTTCAAGTTCTTTTTTTTGAGCCTCCGACACAAACATGACAGCTATCCCACAAATCAGCCATGTAAAGGAAAAAAAAAAAAGTCACATTTAATTACTCCTGAAGGGGAACTTATATATGAGGAACACTTATTAGTGCAATATATTTTTTCTTCTGTAGCTTTGAACTGATCTCTAATAGCACCAGCGAAGTCCCGGCATAACCTTGGAATGTGTTTCATTATCATTCAGATGGAAACTGCTGTCTTATGACTGCAGTTTTAAAATACAGTACATTTTTATAATTTCTAAGTAGGCAATCAAGTGGACATAACACATGAAATTATATCCAGTCCTGGCACCAAACCCTGCCCTTCACTTGCCCATGCCATTCAGTGGATATTAAGGCCTGGGTGCAGCTGAGGGCTGGATTTCAACCCCTGGGTGGTCCTGTGGTCCTCTACTCTGCCAATAGCAATGTAAACATGCAGGCATTTATGAATTCGGTCATTTTAATTTTAAAGTCACTCAAGCACTGGGGCAGCCTCTCTTCCTTCCTCCCTTTTCTCCACACGAAGGCGGCAGGGCACGGGCAGCAAGTGGCTCCTGGCTGGAGAAAATGTGACCCATGAGCTGGTCCTTGTGATGGCTGCATCGCCAAGAGCTTTAAATGCTGCCGTATGTTGCCAGTACTGACCTGAGGGTACCAACGTCTTCGGCTGCTTTCCTCCCTTCAGGCAGCTCTCTGAATCTGCAAACCCATACCCTTAGCTAATTAACAGATGGCAAAGGCAAAACTAATCAATCATTTCCCGGTGGGGCTGCTGGTAGCCTGTCAGTTCAGCAATGAGAGATGTTCTGCCCCAGCCCCACTTCCCCATCTTTCCCAGGCAGGCGCCTGAGCATTATGCTTTGTCTCAGGCTTCATTTCAGACTCAGAACAGAGGAGGATAAGCATTTAGTCTGGAAGCCACACAGTCTGTAGGAAGTTCAATGTTTTCTTGCCTACCTTAGAACGCTGTTGAAAAATGCGGTGTTTTCAAGAGAGAGCAGTAAGAGAATAGGAACGTCAGGGTGAGGTTGGAAGCCAACAAATATTGGGAAGGACAGATGTGACCTTTTTGCTGATGAAGGAATTAATATATTTCCATTGCTAATTAATGTATGGGCAGGGAAAATTGTAAAGACGGGAAAATTCTTCTTGATTTTACCTCTACTGGGTACTCAGGAAATAATGAAGTAATGTTACAAAATACGACATGTGTAACATAAGTGTGCTGCTGTACTGACTTTGAACTAGATTTGTCACCAGGAATGGGAGGCACATATAGATCTCCAAGTCTCTCATGGCTCCCCAATGACCAGAGGCAGCCTGGGCTTATCTCTGTTGGCCACCAGAGATGGTTTTCCAGGAGCAGTCGGCATCTAAGGTGCTGGGAGCACCCCATGCCAGTGAGTGTGGGCAGCCCACCGCCAGGTCCAAGGGATGGGAGCACCGTGGTGCTACGAGAACAACGTGCAGCACCTGGGGCATCATTGTCAACTCCCAAATCTGCTGAGAGTCCCCAAAGGTTGAGGCCACTCACTATAAAAGAAGAGCAGTCAGCACAGAGATGCTGGCATTCCCTACTATTGCAGAAATGAGTGAGCTGGTGATCTGCTGTGTGGCATTCAGATACTGGGCTCATGAGAATCTGAAAATATACTGAGTTTTGCTTTAGGGACTTTTTTCCTCCTATCTGTAGGATGCACCTGACACAAATGACTGTGTTTTGGGGTATCTTGTAATTTTTAATGTATTTATTCTTATAGCACACCTGGGAGATGAGACATTTGCCCATGACCTGCAGCAGGAACTGAGTCACAGAGAGACAGCATCAGCTCTTTAGAGAGACTTGCAGGGACAAAATGCAATTTCTTATATGCTGTCCTAGTTTCAGCTGGGATAGAGTTAATTGTCTTCCTAGTAGCTGCTACAGTGCTATGTTTTTGAGTTAGGTATGAGAAGAATGTTGATAACACACTGATGGTTTTGGTTGTTGCTAAGTAATGTTTAGTCTAAAATCAAGGATTTTTCAGCTTCTCATGCCCAGCCAGCAAGAAGGCTGGAGGGGCACAAGAAGCTGGGAGGGGACACAGCCAGGGCAGCTGACCTAAACTGGCCAAAGGGGGATTCCATACCGTGTGATGTCACGTCTAGTATATAAACTGGGCAGAGTGGGGGTGGGGGGATCACCACTCAAGGACTAACTGGGCATTGGTCAGGGGGTGGTGAGCAATTGCATTGTGCATCACTTGCATATTTCAATCCTTTTATTATTACTACTGTCATTTCATTATTGTTACTATTATCATTATTAGTTTCTTCTTTTCTGTTCTATTAAATTGTTCTTATCTCAACCCACAAGTTTTACTTTTTTTCCGATTCCCTCCCCCATCCCACTGGGTGGGGGGGGGAGTGAGTGAGTGGCTGTGTGATGCTTAGTTGCTGGCTGGGGTTAAACCATGACATACGCTGGGAGTTGGCACTCTCAAAGAAGCCCCAAAAGGTTCCTAAAAAGTCCACGTGAGCATCCCACGAGGTCCATCTGCACTGGTAGCCCTTGTGCCTCTATTGAAAGGAGCCTAAGTGGGGTGGCAATGTGACTTGCTGTGTGGAACACCTCTGCATCCCTGGCGCTCCTCCCTGCCTCCCTCCCCTTCCATCCGCCAAACATTTCCAGGAGCTGCCATTGGCACTGCAAGCGGATTAGGTTACCCAGACCCAAAAGAGAACTTCTTTGTGGCAGAAAAATGCCTACATTTGTGTAGCTTAACTTCAGAAGTTTTCCTCTGGCAGAGGCTCAAATATGCACCACGGGAACGATGGTTTCACTGCTGTCTTTGGGACCTTGCACATTTTCCAGGTCTCTCAGCCCAGCCTTGTTGCTTCTCTCAGGTTTCCTGTCTGTATTTCGCAACATCTCTGCCTGCGTTCTGGAGACCACTGTTTTCTGAAGGCCATGTCCAGCCCAGGCAGCCCAGCAAGCACTGATCCGGGTGCACCAGGCAAGCGAGATACACAAATCTGCGAGCAGCAACCAGCCTGGCCCTCCTGGGCCATAAACGAGAATGAAAGAGAATAAAAGTCAGATGGATTTAGCAGGGATTGACCTCCTATTTTCTGAGCCGCTCTTTGCATGGTAATTTTGTTTTTAGCTTTCTCCTGCCTTCCTCTCAGCATTGCTGCCTGTGATACAGCCCTGCCAAAAGCCTTTGGGGACAGCGGGCGCTGCCATGTGCTGAGACTGGCCAGAGCAAATGGGGTGGCAGACGGTCCAAGACGGTCTCCTTCCCTAACCAAAGGGGATTTATTGAAGCTTGAGAGTATCTGCCAAAGCCACATTTAGCACAGGGAGCTGATTGCAACACTGTCATTACTCACTGCGGGTTTATAAATAAAACCAGCCCAGGCTCAGCCTCTCCTGACACCAAATGAAGGGATGCAAGGGGAGGCCCCAATATACTGTCCTACTAAATTATTTGAAGCTTGATCTCCAACAACCCTCCCTTAGTGTACAGGTGATTGTGTCCAGTACACCATGGCAGGTGGGTATAGCTGCAGGAGGGGAGCTTTGACGTCTCCTTTCCTCAGTGAACAGTCCAAGGTGACTTCCTTTGCCTTCCCTGGCTGCCCAGTGCAGGAGGATTTCCTTGCTCGTCTCCTGCCATCGCTCGATTGCACTGAAATTAAACGTGGATGTTTGCTCCTGGAGTGCTGGACCGAGTTCAGGAGACACGGTGGAGATTCACCGTCCCGCACCACATCTGTGTCTGACCATGGGCATGCATCTGGGGGCAGAAACCTTTGGATATCCTAGTGCATACGACAGAAGACAACGCTCAGAAATTGCTTCCTTAAATATCTACTGAGCACAAAGTAATACTAATCAAGGGAAGCTCTTTCCCCTTAGTAATGAGCTGACGCTATGACATTGAAGCATCTGATGCGGCAGTGATCATATAGCAGTGAAGGTCTAGGACCCCAGGGAGATGCTGCTGGTTTGCCCTTGGAAGCTCTTAGGAAAGTGCAGATGTTTTCCCCTGCAAAAGTCATGATTTGTCAGCAGCTGCTCAAAGGCTCACGTCTGGAGTATCACAAGGTTTGGGCTTTTTTCTCCTTAAATTTAAAGGTGATTCTGGGTTCTGATTTTTCTTGATTGCAGACACCAATTTCCAGTGGAGATGCAGATACAGTTGCAGTAAATTGAAGCCAACTGTAGCAGGGTTTCTTTCTTAGCTGTCTTTCACAAATGTCTCCAAAGCAGTCGATGGACCCTGAGGGGTCATGGGCTGCTCGCTGCTCTGGGTGAGAGTGGAACGTGGTCCCTGCTGGGATCGTGTCCTTCCCAGCTGCCATGGCCAGAAGGACCACAGGCACTCCTGGTACATCGTACACCCCAAAGTATCTAAACCACTGTGGGATAAACAAGAATGTTTGGGGAAAAAGGAGAGGAAATGTCATGCAACCAAGAAAACTTCTTGCTCGAATATGTGTACGTCTTCTTAATGCCTAATGGAGAAAGACACCTAATGGTTTCCAGAGCTCAGTAGCTGGATAAAAACAGTGTGCCGAGGTGGTGGAGTGACAATATCTGTTAATGAAAAAAACAGGATATACGGCTTGGGCTGTCGGGCACTTGGCCCAGCGCTCGGCCAGAGCAAATCAACTGAGCTGCACTGGAATCAGCACCAGTGATATTCAATTCTCTTCCTTGTCAAATGCCGTATATTAAAAACAGAATAAAAAGCTTTTAAGGGATGTGCTCACTGTCAGTTTAATATAAGTGGCTGTGGGATCATCTTCTACAGGTAGCTTTATATCAGAAAAGAAATTACAACTCACTTCATAGCAAGTATTTTACTGTTATTGCAGTTTCCTAATGCGCTTATTCATAAAGAGCAATTTTCCAAACAAGGATCGTGTGGAATTCAGTGGGACAGTGGGTCACTGTGGACATCCAGCTGTGTGATGGGTGGCCCAAGCCCTGCACTCGTGCCAGGCTGAGATGGGGCGAATGCAGCTGAAGGCTCCAGTGGTGAAACCAGCCTCTCTGCTCAGGGACACAGCTCAGAAAGTTAGATGACATCCCCAGCCACCAGGCATGCCTTTGTTTGCATCCTCTGTGCCTCCTGTCCTGCTCTGCTGACACAGAGCCGCAGCTACTATGTTGTAGTGCATAAATCCACTGCCCATCTTACGTTTTGATGAAAAGGAGAAAGTCCCCAGAAAATGCAATTTGACCGAACAGAAACTATGTATGAAATTTAGCCTCTAAAGTTTAAATGATTGGTTTGGGCATTTAGACATGAAAATTTCACTCTTTTGTGCAGTAGTTTAAGTTAGTTGGTTTAAAAATTTCCATTTTTAATTCCTTCAAAAGGTTAGTCTGAAGATGGGATTAAACAGATATTAGTCAACTGAATATTAACTTTTAGAGCTTTGGGGTTTTTGGGGTGAAAAAAACCAACTTCATGACAACCCAAAATATTTTTTCTTCAGTTTTTCAGTTTTAACATTATGCAAAAATCACATGGGTCAAATTTCTGAATAATAATATTGCATCTTCTTGGCTGTTGATACCTAAGTCATCAACACAAACCACTTATGATCTGTGAGGCCATGGCAAAGTAATTTGTGGTTGCTCCGTGGAACCTACTCCTTTCATTGTGCTTGCATTCAAAATGTGGGTAACAGACTTTCACCATTTTGCCCACTTTCCTGCTGCTTTCTTCTCATTGTAATTAGCATCATGGCTAAGTATGGAAAGCCCTCTGGACCAAAGTTTCAGGAATTCTAAGGTGGTGCCAAATTTAATATTAATGTCCCTGGATTTATAAAAAAGGTGACACCGCTCATAATGTTGTTTATTATTACTATCTAAGAAATTTCATTAGCAATGTGGACTTGGCTGAGTGCTGGTGAATGCCAGTGGAAACCATTCCACTGAGTCCAGCAGGCTTTGTATCAAATCATATTTGCATCTGAAGATGTACATCAGCTAAATACAAGCTAGGATAGAAAAAGGTCAGGTTCTTTGGAAGGGAAAGGTTAAGAGAGTACATCCTTCCTTTTATGCCTTTGTGTGCATAATTTCTTAAAAGCCCATCATAAGTAATCTTCTTTACTGCAGATTTGACCATTTCTTTTCTGCCTGGAAAATATAAAAAAAAATAGCATTAGGGAAGAATGTTAAGGGATATTTGTTTCAAGTGAGATACCAGGAATAAAAATACTTTGGGCTTGTTAATGCTTTGAGTTATTTTCCAGTAGGTAAGTGCTGTAAGTGCAAAATCAAAAGATTTCAAATAAATGCACCAGAGGGAAGTCCCTTTGCAAGGAAGAGTTGAACCAGCCACCTTCTGCAGCATCTCCAGTAACTACCCACGTCACTGAAACTTCTGCTGAGTAGCCTTCTTGTTCAGCTATGCTTCACCCAGATTTGCATTTGCAATGCGTTGACTGACTTCTCTTTAAGTACTAGTCCTTGTGATCCTTTTTTTTTTTTTGACAAAAAAATTGTTCTCACTGGTTTGTTGGCATCATTGTAAATTGTGAAGCCCTTCCTTATGTGCCTACTGCAATCTGGAATTAGTTTAATGGAAATAGGGGTGCAAGTATGGAGTTAAAAGGAGATGAGTATGGAAAAAGCTGAGCAAGTGTCGCTGCTGCCAGGGATGCCATTGGATTCAGACTGGGTGCTGATGGCATTTGTGTTGCTGCCATGGTAGTTGTTGTGTTGTTAGAGAATTTATTCCTCACACCTAACTTGTATCCGATTTGCTTGTATCTGCCTTGCTGCAAATTAACTCTATGCCTTTTTGTCCTGCAATTTTGGTTATGTTATCCCGTCCCCAATTTTTTCTTTAGGCTAAGCCCATTTATTCCATCTTTCACAGCTCCTCCCCTAGAAGACACCTCTCACCCTTTTTTTTACACGCAGGCTCACGTGCAAACCCACCGAGGATACTAACTGCTGATGCAATTATTATTATTATTCTTGCTTTCAGCAACACCTTAACTCTTCTGAATGGGATAATCAATATTCTCTGCTCGTAATGGTAATGGCTGACTGTGCTGCTCTGTAACGTCAGATGAATAGTTAAACATCGGTGTGTTTTCATCTGGTGCAGTCCAAGGCTCCCAGCTGCCAGCAGCTCCCACCTCCTCGCTCACGTATACGTGAATTTTTCACAAGCCTGTGCTGTACAATGACCATTCAAGGCAGAGATTCCTTTGTTTCTTCTGTGTATCCTTAGACTAATGCTATCTGTATTTGTTATGTATTAATCATTTTTATAGTCATCTCTGCATGATTCCTTCTATAAATAACAATCTCAAATCTCTCTCCTATCTTGTTTACCATAGCTAATTCTTTAAGCTGGGTGTCTTCACCAGAGCTGTAGCCAAAATGAGCACAGATAAAAATCATAACATAGGCTTGGTTGTAGTAAACCTGGATTTTCTTGGTTCTGCTGCTAATCAAGCCTTTCAAATAATCTTTTTATCCAGTCTCCATAAATACTGTACAGTGGTGACAAAAGACAGGTGCTATTTTCAGACTTAAAGCTGTCATGTTAGTGGCTGTCATTAAGTATATAATTCCTGCTGTGTCTGCATCATCTATAAATGAAAGTCTCCTGAAGGAGAAGTCTCCAGGGAGGGTAAAGAGCTGCAAACCAGTGACTGCGGAATGTGCCTCCGAGATGCGAAGTTAGGAGGAGAAGCTGAAAACGTGATATGTCTTTTTCAGTTTGACCTCAGCCTCTAATAGTGTTTGGCAAGTCAGCCTGGCAGATAAATTGGTTCATATTAGAAAATGGGGTTGATTTATTATGAAATTGATTGCAGCCCTGTCCTGCGCTGAAGGCATTAGCGATAACGGCATTGGGTGCCTCAGCTCTTAACTAATGGGCTTTCCCCAGGCTCTCCACTGCTGCAGGACTTTTACCCACAGCCAACAGCATCCAAACCTCACACCGGTGCTGGTCCCTCCTCACAGATGCAAAATCCTTCCCAGGTAGGGGTGTGTCAGGGAATGCAGGTCGGGGTTTCTGGATGGGCTGGGCTCCTGGGAGCCTGCAACCGCCTCCTGCTCCATCACCTTCAGGCAGGGCAGGCTGAGATGCCCTGGAGACAGCTGGCGTTTCCCAGAACATACAGACCTGCAGGAGCAGGGCCAAGACAACCTTTGGAACCAGCACCTTGAAACATCAAAGCATTGTAGGTGTTTTTCTTATGACTGCTTTCTGAAAATGGAAAGGGTTTCTGGAAATATGGAAAAGTATCCACCAAACATCTTTCTTTTCCTTTTCTTTGGTGATATTGAAAAGTCTTTTAACGACAAAGAAAAGCCATCACCAAATGTAACAAGGGAGTTTCACTACTTTTTGCAAACAAAACCGTATTCACCCACAATGGCCACAATCTGCAGCGCAGTTGCCTCAAATCTCTCGACACAGTGGGGAATAGCCTTTTCATCTGGGACTGATTAAAACGCAAATGAACAAACCAAACATAGTGGCCACTTAGACCCTGTAAACTATTTGGGGTCTATTTAATTTGGGAAACTCTAATCTACTGTTTACGGTACAGATACAGCTGTAATAAATGCAAAAAAGAGTATACCCAGTGTCAAAAGTCAGTCTCTTATGTTCATGCCTTTCTCTTTGGACACTTATCCTGGGCCCTGCCCTAAAGAGCAAAGGATTTTCCAGGTTAATTCACTGTAGTGGGAGTTACGACTCTTTCAACAGTTGTGCTTAGAAATCACTGAATAGCAGACACTGAAACATTTAGTGGCTGCTTTAAGCAATATTTTTCAATATTTTTGAAGGAAAAGGGTTTTCAATGATTGAAATGTGCCTTTAGACATTTTCCAAATGAAAAATTTCAATATGAAAGAACCGTGTGGCTTGAAAGGAAAGCTCATTGCAAGAGAGCCTGTAATTGGACAAAACTGAAAATAAACTTTTCAAAATAACTGAAAACAAATTGATTTGGGGGATGAAGGAAGGTTAAATTTTTATAAATGTTTTCTAACAACTGCCTGCCAGTCAATCCCACATTGGCTCTCTTTTTGCATAAATTACTTTTCAGGTAGTAGCGACACTTGTTACACCACCCCCATGATGGCCCGTGATCCTGACAGTGATGCAAGATTGGCTGGCTATGCTTTTGCCATCAACTTCAGTAGCATTTTGATATATGAAAAAGCAGTACAGTATAACTGCCCTGCAGTAAGAAACAACTGCACAACATAAACTTTTTCAGAGAACAGTTGTTTCTACAGAAAGCACTTAGTATCTCTTCAAAGCAGCTTTGGAGATAATGTCTTTCTTCTTCCTGTCCTAGCAAATGGTAGGTCACATCTGGCAACAGCTGCTAAGAAGCCAGAAGACTGTAGCGTGTGTCTTACTGAAACAAAATATCCATGTGGCCAAGAGCCACAGTCATCAACTACATCACCCCAAATCCTCTCAAGCCAGTACCATACCTGTCCTCCTAGGGTCTAGGTCTGGGGCTTGAGCTGAAGGCCCTATAGCATCCATACCGTGCTCATTTAGCAAGCAGTCCTGGGAAGCATTCACCACAGATGGGCAAAGTGCCGCTTTCCCATCACACGACCTCCAGCAGCACCAAGCAGATAATATAGAGATATGAACAAGACAACTGGGAGCCCCATATATTTTCCAGATTAATTTTTATAGTGTAGCACATTGGCCTGAGAAATAGTTAGTTCTGAATATTGTGAATAATTGTCTAACATGTCCCTTTTTCAGGCTTGTGCTTTTATCATTAACACCTCAGATTAGCAAAAACTCAGTCTGAGATGTTCCTTTGATTTAAAAGGTTATAAATTTTGGATGCAATGTCAGAGAGTAAATTTTACAACGCAGCTGAGCTGTGGACTAATTAAAAGACTACCCCAGTACTTTTCTCACCCAATACATCTCAGATTTGTGACAGCCTTCAAGAAAAGTCATGAATTATGCCATGTGCACCATATGCAATCTATTGATCTCTCTGTGTGTACATATGCTCTGTGTGTGTGTGTGTATGTGTACTACAGCCTATGTTCATGGTGGCTTCTTCACAACTGTGCACACAGATGAAAGTTTCTCATACCAGAGAATTTATAGCAGTGCAATTAATGATTGCAGTTATTTTGCTTCCTTGCCACTGCAGGGTTACTACTGCTGTTTAACTCCAGATGTCCTAGAAGTCAGAGCTGGACATTACACTTCAGAGGAAGAGGGTCCACCTACTCGTGTTGCTCCAGTGAGCAGAGGTAAGATTTATCTATCACTGAGATGTTGCTTAGGTCCTGATCGAGGTACTCTGACCCATGCCTTGTGGACCTCGTTGATTCTGTATAATTTAAAGTGAAAATGGGAAAAATGCTTACGTTTCTCTTGACACCATGCATTGAGTGGTCCCATACCCTTTTGGCTTGGGAGTCAACGTTTTGTGGTCAGAAACAGTGTACTCCTCGGTGCTCCACCTGACACAGGATGTCTCTAAGTTGCCTTGTCCTTCCTAGGGCCATGTGAAATGGCTTTCTGCTTGCCAGGATCTCTTCCTAAGGCAATGTCTACAAAGGACAAGCTTCTCTCAACCATTAGCAAAGCACATATGTAAAGAGCAAAAGGGCAACATATGTTTAAGAAACAAGATCTGTGGTAACCAGGAGAAAGTGGGAAATTATATCAACCAGCTTTAGCTAGTGAAACCCAAAGGTGAAATCTCTGAAGTTTCAGGGACCTGTTTTTCATTTTTCTCAATCATTCTTATTCTGGCTGTTGACGTCAGTGGATTTGGCACTAGATCAACAGGGAAACAGAGGGACAGTTTCCCCTCTACATATGCAGAATTAGAGATTCATACCAAGATAGATGAGCTAGATTTAGATGACAGGGAATTTCTGGCTCCGAGTGTTCATGTAAAAAGTATTACACAGTATTAGGCCTGTGTGAGCTCCCAGTGTAATAAAGGAGAATTGTATAAGCCTTGGCAGGGACATATCACTAGGACTTTGTTTTGATGAAAAAACCTGGAAACATACACTTAGCTTTCCTACTAGTTGTAATTATCTAGCTGTATTGATCGTGGTGTTAAGGTTATCTGATGGGTAGGGTGTGAGCAAGGGTCAGGTTCAGTCCGTGAATTAAAGCTGCAGAGTGTCAGCTCTAATTTACAGGCATACAGTTTGAAAATTGTCCTCCTGCAACTGCAGAGCTCCCTGGGATTGACACAGATAGGCAGCATATGGAGCCTGTGCAGCAGGAACAGAGGCACCCGGCACTTGGCATCGCTGCTCTGTATTATGCAAATATCTGGGTTACGAAAGAAGGAAACAAGGGCAGAATAAATTGGGGGGTCTGGTCTCTTCTGCAGGCACAAGTAAAACCCTTGGTGGCATTAATGAAATTCGCAGACTTGTGGAAAGGAGGACAGGCTCCTCAGCTCTGATTTTAGTCCTACAAACGTGCAATACCTTGAAGGCAAGAGAAGGTGATTACTGCGGTTTGCACGCAAGGCTTTGCACAGCAGGGGCATCTATGCAGCCTGCACGGTAAAATATGCTGTTCCATGTTCTCCAGTACCACAACCAGAGCCAAAGTACAAGAACCAGCAGTTTCAGTGAACAGGGCTCATTAACATACCATTATTCTCTCTGGAGACAAGCCTGTCCCTTCTGCCGCTGAGCTCTTAGATAGGGAGGAGACAGGAAGAGCAGCAGATGGTTCTGTTGTGTATCCTGGGGTACACTGCTGTACCGCATGGGCAAAATACAGAGAGGACCCAACCAATTCCCTTCAGGCAGCTCAGCCCCAGGCACTCACTGGTGGAGCTCAGCTGCCCCTCAGCCGGAGGCTTTTCTGTGGGGTTTCCAGCGAGGACCTGGTGGCGTGATGTTTCTGGGAAGCCCCAGGCTTGAGCAAGCAGGGTTGCTGCAGCTTGGTCCCCACCAGCCCCAGTGCTTGCTCTCCTCTCTCAACCTGGGGGCCACTGACCTCCAGCTGAGTGCCACCCTCCTCTTCCTCCCTCTGGCTGGCTGAAAAGACAGAGGAAGCAGAAGGGGAAGGGTACCTGAGGCACCAAATGTCTTATTAAGACTAAGCCCTGTTTACCAGCTGCTATATCATCCCATCCAGGAGGTGGCTGTATATCAATGGAGAACCATGTTCCAGCAAGGTGCGTGTTTCATACCTACCTGCTCTGCAGGAAAGATGTGGAAGTCAGTTAGCTGTGATGTGCCGAAGGGTCCTCAGAAAAGTCGTTCACTTCACTAGGAGCAGTGACAGAGCAGACCTGAAATCCCACCCCACTCCACTGCTGTTATTTGACTTTCACCATGACTGCTGTGCAGTTGCCTGTCCATTCACAGGCATTTGTTGTGGGCTTATTTGGGTATATCTTGGCATTTAAGAGGTGTCAATCTGCTAAAACTTAAGTGGCAATAGCTAATCACAGTTAGTTTTATTCTTTGCAGAACATAACGTGAAAGCATATGGCTCAATAACATAATTTACTTTCTCTGGGCTAACAGCATGGTCAGTTCTGAAAAAAAAAACCAAACCAAAAACAAACCAGCAGAGGACACAGTCTCTGGTCCTTGCTGTAAGCTCCAGGGATCCTGCACTCACAGATGCATCAAATGAAGAAAAAAGCCCCACCCTCACATCATTAGTCATTCCAAAAAATGGCAACACCAGGTTTTCTTCTCACCTCTGACATCTTGAGAAAACGCTGCTTTCAAAAGTGAATTATTTTTGCTGGGTCCTTGAAATTGAGTGCCACTCATTTTGGATTTGAAATCTCTCTGTAAAGGTTTAGAGATGGAAATTTCAATTCCTAGACCCTAGAGGAATTGCAGAGTGGGTGTTATACTGTATTCATTCAGAAAGCAGCCATACCCACCTGTCGATCAAAATCAGAGGACTCCGTTGTCTTGTGTGTATATTCAGTACACTAAGCTAGAGCTGTAAACAGTATTTGCAAGATTTCCAACATCCTTCCACAGCAAATTCTTTACGCACAAATCTTTTCTATCGTAATTTACATTTCATACCTGTTTTCCCAAATCTTCAAAGTCAGAGGACCAAATCTTTCCTTCAGCAATATTACTATGAAAGCTACTGACTCATGGGAATAACCAGAGTGTAGGATTTGTCTTAACTTCTTGGCTTGATGCCAATATAACATTTCATAGATCTTTTTTAGGTGTTTCCTATTGTCATGGCAACTCTGATCAAAAACCTTTCCATGAATAGCCTTGTCAATTGCAACACAAGCTCCTGGCTGGCTACAGCCTGCAGTTCTGCTCCAGTGTGATTTCACAAGCTCCTTTTGCTTGACCTTTCATCTCCTATCTTTCCCCAGATCCCTTATTGCTCAAGCTAGAAATATAGCATTTGTTTTGCAAGAAAGCTTTAAGAATCTTTATAAGTGATAACTAACAGCCAGAGCTTGCAGCTGACTTCAAGGAGAGAGCTGCATTAGGAGAGATTACAGGCTATAATAAGCACCTCTCCTGCAAAACAGAGCGTGGACCACGATAAATCCTTACGAGCATTGGCTCTAGCTGAGCCTGGGACTCTGCACCTCCCTAAACCCGCCCTATAACACAGGGTAATAAGCCGAGCTGTGGGGAGCAGTGGGCTTGGTAAAGGGTATCCCACTTCTGAGCAACAAATCCCGTGGCCAGATTCTCCTGCAGTGCCATGGCAGCTAAGAGAGATACTGCACGTGTCATCAAAGTCTAATACCACCTTGCTTGCTCAGCTCTGGGGCAGCAGGGTGGACAATCCATATTGGTCAAGGCTGCTAGATTTGGCTTTTTGTATCTGATATTTTCTAAGGTGTTTGAACAGCCACATGGGAAATTGCAGCACTGTGGAAATCAATAAGAGTTTTGCCCTTGGCCTTCTGCAGGGCCAGGATTTCACCAGCTGTCTCTAAGGTATCATGCTTAGCAGGAGCTGAAATAGCTTAGTAGAAATAATATACATTTTGTATATACATCTCATCTGAAGTCGGTATCATTATCCCCCGACAGGGAAAATAAGGCAGGGAGATGTGAAATCTCATGCCCTAAGGTCAGCCCGTCACTAACCCCGGGAACAGAAGAGAGGTCTCTGGAGTTTCCCCTCCCACGTGGGAGCCACTGCTACAATTCATTATTTTAAGCACTTGCAAAAAAAAGGTAGAAAGGAAGGAGGAATAGAAATTACAGGGATAAAACCCCTTCTTTATATATACATATATATTATATATATGAGATAGAGATATATATATATAGTTTTGTCTTGTCTTGTATCTTCAACCCTGCTTTAAATAAAAGCTCACAGACTTGTCGGTTCCATCAGGCAAAATTATTATTCGGCTTTAGAAAGAACATCCTGCCAAGTGTTGCAGTTCAAAAATAAGGAAAACAGCTCTGCCAAAATGCAGCAAATGTGATTACACAAAGCCAAGAAGACCATAATTAGATCATTACCATGGAAACAACCTAATTACATGTGTAATGCAGCAAGGTCTGAGCTGCGTATCCGAATGTGTTTTGCTATTGTCTAGCAGGGCCATAGCACTGCCGTTTGCCTTGTGTTATTAAGCCACCTTGATCATTTTGGATCGGGTTTTCTTGGAATAAGTCCCCCTCCCCATTACGGAAAGAATTAAACTGTGCATGAAATGACTTGAGCAAGACTGCCTGAGGCTCGGCACTGTGTGCAGGCAAGCGGGATCCTGCCTGCACGACCAGCACGGCTAGGCAGCCACGACTTGATAGAAGCTCTCTTGCACCGAGATCTGGAGCTCCCCAGGTAACAGCCTGCAGTCCCTTAGCCGTGTCCAGGAGTTGACATTTGATCATAAGTGCAACCCTGGAAAAGAAAGCTGAGCTTGCCAGAGACTTGCTAAATGTTGCTGCCTTCCTCTGCCTTGTATTAATTTCTCCATTGCTGCAGTAATTCACCACCAGGAAGGTGCTCAATGGAGATGGCATGTAATGGCCAGGCAAAGACGCCTGGGACTCCCTGTGTACTGATCCACATGTTGCTTTCTTGCGCAGCTGGACTGTACTGTGGAAATGCACATTTAGCAGAACTAGGTTATGATATTGTCTCACTGGTGGAAATCAAATCACTCCTGAAGGACAGTGTCACAGTTCTTATTTTCAGGCAGAGAAAATGAGGCAAGGTGAAAGGACGTGTTTGTCAGCTTGGAGGACCAAAGCAGAACTGTGAATAAACTACATATAATCCAAAATAATTTCAGAGAGTAAAAGCCAGAATCACACATGCATGGTTGCATGCCTTGCAGCATAAAATTAGATGCACAGGGAGAGGCAGGGGAGTCATTGATGAACCTCTGCTATTATCTCCATAGGTCTACAGCCCACTGCTGTTGAATTGTGTGGTTGTAGTAAATATGACCCACAGGGTATATACACAAAATGATGGTAAGCGCTGTCACCCCCCTTGATGCACATTGGATTTCTGTGCCCGTTCTGCGATCAGACTGGATATACCTCACTCAGCAGGAAAGGAAGAGGATGGCTCATTAGCTAAGGGGTACTGTAATAAGGCAAAAGCCAACGGGACTGTCTGGCAAACCTACTGCTCCTTCTAATTAATGAGGAGAGATGGTTGCTGGGCCAACTGCAGATGTTGCTGCAAATTATGCCATTGCTATCCCTGCCAGCGAGCTCTCGCGGCAGCTAGCACATCTCCAGGTGTTCTTGCCACAACAATAGTCCCTGCTGTTCATTTTGTCTCCTTCCAGGGAAAATAAAATGCTTCCTTTTGGTGGGGAGAAATGCTGATACTGAGGAGTTTTTCAAGCCCAGACTCCACTCCTTTAATTTCTACTCCTCTTGTATTGGTCCCATTTTCCTTCTCTGATTTGTCCTCAAACTCTTTTCATTTTCCATTCAAATTGCTTTCCAAACCACAGAATAAAGCTAGAGAGAAGCGCCTTGAGCGATGCCGATTTCCCTGCTTGGCTTCCCAGCCATGAACACTAAGAGGATATCTTGAGGAAGCTGTCGAAACCTCTTCCCGTCCCGGCTCTCTCCCTCTCCCCCGATGGGGCCATTGGTCCTGCCAACACTAGGGGCGATGCAGACCTGGCCCGTGTGGGACTGCTTGCTCCTCTCCGGCTCTGAACAGGCTGTTTTTCTCTCACACACATCTATTGTACAAACTCATGTAAGTTCGCTGGGTAAAACCTGATGTTCAACTTTTGCGCGAAGTCAGCAGAATGAAAGAAAAAGACGAAAAAGCCCAACCCCCACCACGTTCTCCAGTTTTGCTCCGTATGCAAAACCTGTCTGCATGGTTCTGCTGAGCACCGATGCCCTACTTTTATCCCTCACACAGCTCAACTAAAAATACACTGAGATTTCAAGCAAGGTCCCTGCTGTGAACCGTCTGAGCAAGCAGGCATTGCTGCAGCCCCAATCCCGGCGAGGTGCAGCCTGGCCGTGCCTGCGCTATGCCGTGCTCCCGGTGCAATTTATACCAGCCCTTGGCACTAAATAGGATGAGAAAAAGCCAGCAATCTTGAGAAAATCAATACCCCTTCTTCCCATCAGCTCAGACAAAATGTTCTGACAAGGTGTTGCAAGAACAAAATTGAAGAAAGATATGAGATAACTTAAGAACTACTCGCTATTATTACTACTATTAGTGTTATTTATAACACAGTAGTACTGAAGAAGCCCTGCTGGTATAGAGGGTGGCTTTAAGCAGTAATATCTGGGGCTCTGAAACAGATATGGAAATAAAAACATGGCTGAAACTCTTTAATGCTGGACATTGTACACGCTTGCTTTATGTGCTTAAACAGAAAAGAGACTACCATGCTGGTTTTGTCTAATTTGTGTGGTCCTGAGAAAGCACGACAAATAAAGGTTAGTGAAACACAATTTTAAAAGCAGGGGAATCTAATAGAGATTATTTGTGTTAAAGATAGGGTCTATAAATTCTTCTGCCCTGGAAAAAGTGACTGAATTTTACCAGCTGGCTTCTCAAGTTACCCTAAACAATGTTTTTCACAATAGCATGTTTTTTTAGAGGGCTTCAGCTTGAAGCTCGCTTTAGCTGTCTTCTGCTTAATTTTCCGCTGCATAAGAAGGAAAATGGAAATTATTTGATGACACATATGGATTATTCGCAAATAAGGATGTACATATGTGGGTCTAATTTATTTGAGGAATGTGGCACTTGGTTCCTGCCGAGGGGCACAAAATCTCAGATGCGTGTGCGCTGCTGGCCCCCAGCGCTGCCTGCAGCTCACGTGGAGCCTCTACCCATGGCGGGATGGGGGCCAGAATGGGCTCCCCTGCCTACAAAGGGGTACCCAGGCCCGAGAGGGTATGTCTGCTCCTTGCCTGGGGCTACACCTCCTCCTTACCCCTCCTCCTTCCTCCAGCAGGTTGTTTTCAAGGGAAAGACAGACATTTTTCCTGAAGCCTTCCAGCAATTCCTTGTTTAAGAAGGGGAATCAGGCTCTGAAGAAAAGCCTGATGGATTGTACACTTCCCAGGGCACCCCCCACTGTAGTAGAAAACACCTATGATGCAATTCCCTGGCAGACTAAATTATGAGTAAAACACTTGTAAAAACTATAAAGGTACATGCATTTAATTTAGACTCCAGGAAGCTATTGCATTTTTTTCCTATTAAATATTAATTCCCTTTAAAAGAGTTCTTTTGAGCTGTTTTGAGAACACAACTGGTACTCTAATGTCATCTAATTAATTAAGAATTTCATACACATATGTATTAACAGTCTGCTATTATTGCTGAGGACATTTCACTGGTATTTAAATATATTGAACCGAACATGATTTGCATTTAAATGCAATGATCCGTACAGCTTCCTGGAAAGGCATGTCTGGTAGATGAAGTCTGACTTTGCCTCCCTGACCTCAGTGTCCCGACAGTATGCCGAGGCAGCTCAGCTAGAATTTCACTCCATAAATTGAGAAATGGCAAGGAAACAACAGAATTTCTCCCAAACTGCAGTACGGACAGGGTACTTTGTGAGTCCGCTGGTGACAAACACAATCTTATCAATCGCTGACATCCTCATTAACCATGTCTCGTCTCTTATCTGCTGAGCTGCCCTTTCTCACCTGTCTTGTTGATCCTTTTGATATATTTTTTTATTGGAGATGCTAACAGGACCCCTGTAGTATCCAGAGGCAGAGTCGGAGGGAGGTGAAGCCATGGGCCACTGCTTTGTCTCCTGATTCCAACTCCCACCTGGCTGAGGTAGGTACCTCAGGAGGGCTCTGGTATGTCCCCATCTTCTTTTGGCCCCAGGGTTGTGTTAGCTGGGGAGAAAAAGGGTGCAGAAAGGAGAAGGTGGGATGTGAGGTTTTAACCACAAGAGATGCATCAACGGGATGTGCTCTCCTTTAAGAATTACCTCAGTTGTTTCCATTTCCAAGATGACTTCCCAGCACTTATGCATTACTCTTCTACTTGTCTAATATGGTTCACATCGATTTTCCCCCTTACTCTCTGCTGACTGTACAGTCTGAAACACCAAAGACCTTAAAGTCAAGGTCAAGTTTTTATTCCCTGAGTAAACAAGCTGGGGAGAAAGGGAGCAAGAACTTATATCAAAAGATATACTCAGAAAGCTATGAAACAAATTTATTCCTTCCAAAAAAAACCTCTCCAAGGAAGAAGACATACAAAAGATTAATCCCTTCAGTCTGCAAATTCTGCATTGAATAAAATCCTTACTCCTGGGGAATAAATGTTAAGAGGAGGCCACTGTGCATGTGACCAAAACAAAGCCATTCTGTAATGTTTAAAGTCAAACATGAAGTTAAACACTATGTAGTCAAGGTACAAGGAAGCATTAAAAATTGTTTTCATTTTGCTAGCCAAGCAGCTTACATTTTGCCCATGCACTGAATACTTTCATTTCTCATCATTGTATCTAAGCATTGATCCCATTACATCGAATTCCCAGTGTTATTTTTGACCAATTAATGACTCCATATATTATGTTTGCCCATTTGTAATTAGAAGCAAAGTTATGCAACAAATGACTGGCTGCTTATCTGTGATTCATAGACTCTCTTGAGCCTGCAAATTTGGCTGGAAACTTGGTAAGAAATTATTTTGGCTAAAGATTTTGGATGCTTCTCACTCATGTTGAGCTGAAATATAATCAGTTCAAGTGTTTTGGGGCTTCTGCTCTGGGTTTCTTCCAGACAGAGAAATGGGTCAGTATGAAAATAATTATACAGCAAGGTGGAGATACAGAAGCTGCCACACTGGTCAGACCTGAGACCCATCCAGACCCAATGCTGGCACCAAAAGCAGTCACTTTGCACGCCTCCAGCAAGGGTAGCCCCTGCACAAGTACATGTAGACACAACCCTTGTGAGCCTCACCCCTACGTCTGAAAGACAAAGATTGTTTCAAAGCCCCAAGTCTGATGCTTCATGCTCTTTCTGATATTTTTCATTAAAATGAGTTAATACGCATACGGTAATAATTGTAACCTGATATTCTAGCTCTTTTCAAGCAGTTTGGAAACAGAGGGCTCCAGCTGGATCTAGTAGCCTGGTTTGGGGACAAAACAAATTATCTTATGCAATTTGGTTCACCTATTTTCAACGCTAATATAATTAAATGAGACAAAGTCTACAGGGAGAGGTAATACCTTTTATTAGAAAAAACTGATAGTTTAGGAAAAAAAAGCAGATATGTTTTCAGGCACACAAACCCTTTTTCAGGCTTGTATGCCAAAAAGCTTGTCAGTGTATTAGCTGGTCCAAAAAATGATATTACTTCTCTGTATAAATACTTCTTCAGTCATATCCTTAGATGATAACAGCTACAATAACAGTGCTAATATAATTAAAAGCAGTTGAGGATGATTGAATGCCATTTCATAGCAGAGTTGGACATGAAGTTTCCCAAGAATAGCAGGGTGGAGCTTTACTGCAGACACACAAAAAATTTTGTACTTTTTCCCTTATCTTTATTCTGTAATTCTGATTTTACTTACACCAGTATAAATGGAAGTCACGGGATTGATACTGGTACAACCCCCTTTGGATTTTGCATATATTTTCAAAACAGTCTTACCACCTTATAAAACGTATCCCTAATGCAGAGGATAAAAGTAGGTCATCCATTTTCTCCAGCATCCTGCTATCTCAGTAACATTAACTGAAAGGAACAGTGTGTGCACATTTTATCTGGCATCACCGTCACTGTATTCCATCAAATTACGGCCCTTTAGTCCCTCCATTGGAGTGATTCCCAGAAAAAGGCAATAATGTAAATGATGCACAGATAAGAAAGAAAAAAAAAAAAAGAAAACCTCATAAGGTGGAAAATGTATTGACAATAAGACAGCTTAGCTTTCCATGATGTTGTTTATTTTCATATTATGTTTTTAAAGCAGATTTTCCCAAGACACCTCACAACTGACTTCACATGCAGATACAAATAGAAACAATTTGTATGTCGCAGTAAATCTTAAAAGTAGCAAATCAAGACTTATAAGAAGGAAGTCAAGACAGGCAAGATAAGAAGTAGAAAATGATTAAACAAAATAATTTTGGAAATTTAGGTATTAGAATTTGTTCTCTGGGTGACAGCAAAAAATGCCATCAAAGAGCAAGAATATTAAGGGTTTTTTTACACATAGGATTAGGCGGGGTGTGGGAAAAAATATCTTTCAGTGAGGGAAGCAGGAGACAATAAGATGTGCAAGGAAGGGGCTGGAGATTCAGGAACGCTGGGAAAAGAAATGGGGAGGGAGCTGAGGGCACATGTGAAACAACACTTGTCTGCTGGCCGAGATCCGGGTGATGCTGTGCCACGTCCAGCACCAGTACGGGCAGGCACTAAGCTCTGCTCCCGGCTGTCCCCAGGGACCATCGAGGTGCCATGGCTTAAGTATACGGCTGCTGCAGGTGTTCCATGCAGGACTTCAGTTTCCTCTTTTTTCCTTTTTTTAAAATAGTGTTTCCAAGCCTACACTTTTAAGTCACCAAACAAAATTGCAAGCTCCATCAGTTTGGGAGGGAGTATGCTGCCGAGACGCTCAGAAATGCTCCAAAATGCCCTAAATAAGCACTGCCAATGTTTATTTCTAAACATCAGAGAACCAGGGATATAGAGTAGCACTTTGACTGTTTTGATTTGGAAACATTTGTGCAGATTCAACACTTGTCTGCAGCACCCTTCTGGGATGAAACCGCATAGGTACAGCAAGTGCCAAAAGTGCAGACAGAGAATTTGGAGGGGAAATTCCAAAACTCTATGTAATTTTGAAAAAAAGCCATTTAAAAGAAGTCTGATAAAGCAGAAAACTTGTATTTCAGATAGCTCACTCCCTCCATAGCCATAACTCTCCTAGGAACCTCATGTAGTTGTTTCTTCTTAACCAAAAGCCAGTAAAAGAGTCACACTTAAAACTATTCAACAATATTTTTGACCTAACTATGTTTTAGTTATTAGTTATTTAGTTATTACCTACCTACTGCAGGCCATGAAGGTTATTTTAAAAGATTGGTTATATACATATATATACACATATAGATCATATTTAATGATACCTACCTTCATGTTTAAGGGAGATAATGTAGAACCAGGTTACTGGCGATCCCTACTTCTACTTCTTATTATAACATCAAATGTGAAAGCAGATTGGCCTAACAGGAGAACTAGCACTGAAATTCTTGATAAAAATCTAAAAAGTTCAGAAATAATGATCAAAACTGTTAATTTCATGATGATTTTGTTATTAATTATTATTGCTTATTGCTACCATTGATCATAATTATGGAAACATGTTTTCCAATGTTCATGGAAAACAAATAACAAGGACAAAGAACACCTGTGGAGGAATTTGTTACTATATATTTACAAATAGAGCATTGAGGGGTCACTCCAACATCGTTTGCAAAGTTCTGAAAATTTATCCAGCGCATGCCATTCTCCAAACCCATCCGGACTCGGCTATGAGCAGCGTCAATGCTGCCATGTACTTATCTTCTGCATCTATTTCCCTTTCCCTTGCTGGAGCCTGGATAATACTCATTCCTCGCTGCTGTGATCACAGCGGAAAACCCCAACTTACCCTTTTTCCCTTAAACATAATTCAGTGGGATATTATTTTATAAAAAACTATGACTGGTATATTTTTGTTTCACATGAAAAAAAATGAGATTCAATAATGCAGACATGGCCTCATGGGAATGAAATCTCTGCCTATATTTGACCACACAAATTTAAATTTTGTTAACCCTAAACTGGAAGGAAAACTCAGTATATTTAACAGGAGTGACTGCTAGAGCTGGCTGCACTGCAGACCACAGTATGATTGCCCTGGGCTGAGAATAATAATAGAACTGGAAATGATTTTTGAATTGTGATGTCCTGGAGAAAGATTTTTTTAAAGCAGCTACGTGTGCTCTGAGTCGCTGTGGCTAGCCACCAAGCCCTGCGCTGCAGATATGTCACTGCTCCATCCCAGCCACCAAGTGTCAATCTGTGCTTGGGGTTGTTATAGGAAACAGGGGTAGGAGGAAAAGGGAATAAACTAAAATAGAAGCAAATGGCACTAGCAATGCACTGTGAATGAACCAGAAGTTTCTAACCACAGGGCTGGGCAGGGCACTGAAATGCATTTCGATTTCCTGCTCACCCTTACTAAAGCATCCCTTTTCTCCTGCAGAGTCTAGATGTAGACGGCTGAAGGCTTTTTTGCCATGAAGGGCATGAGAACAACATATAGGAAATTGCTCTTTATTAGGATTTCCTCACAATCCTGAGTCTTGCCTCAAACTCCCAAAGGAATGTGGGGAGAAAGGGAAAAAGTACTGGATGTGCTTCTGTGGCAAAAGGGTCCAGCTACCCCATCATGAAAATGTTATGATGTCTAGTGTCCAGATAGACCCTGGGCAGAAGAACTTTTAATCAAATTAGATGAGGAGGCCAAGGCCCAGAAAGCAGTGAGATTGAAGACTAGGTGTGTCAGTAGCAGTTGATGAAGTATGGACTGAAATCCTGGCTCCACTGCATTCAACGGGAGGTGTTTCCACCGATGCTCAGACACCGCCGTAGCGGGGATGCGTGAGTATTGCAGGCAGCTCACGGCCCTTTCTCACATAGAGGTGAACTATCCTGTCTGTGGGCATCTTAAACCCCCAAACTCATGTGCTGTTAATGAACAGACTTTTACAGTGTGTAAGGATACCCCCAAGGGCTTGGGTGGCTTCAAACACCTCACGGAGTTGCAGCATCTGGAGAACTTCCTCACCACGAGATGTCCGCGTGGTCCTTCGGCTCCACAGGGCACAGGGGCTCACTGTCCGCACCATCCTGAACGCAAGAACGTGCCTACTGGTTTCGGAGGGCCCCTGCTCTGCAGCGAGCACTGCTTGGCAAGGATGGTGAGCTTAAACCCCAGCAAACCAGTTGTCTGAGAGCGCCAGAGCCGGAGCAGAAACCAAGCTGGCCATAAGCAGAGCTGGCTCCACAGCGACTGTTTGATTAAAGCTATTTTTGGAATCGAAACTCATGGCTGGGAAGGGAAGCAGAAAGCAGATAAATTAGCCATTAAAAAGCGGTGCGGCCGCATTGCTGAGCCCGATCAGCCATTTCAGACGGTGAGTAACAGAGGACACGATAAATCCGTCTTTGTTCTTCTGCTCTCTCGCTGCGCGTGATCGGGAGATAAGACTCTAGCGAGGGTTCATTTCGCTGGCGAAACAAGGAGTTATTCATTAACCCGCTTGGCTAAATAAAGCCCTGATAAGGGCAGAGCATCTGGTAGCGGGCAAGCCCAGGTGCAGTGGGGCTCGAAGGCAGCCGTGGCCGTGGGGCAGACAGGCATGTCCATGTCCTGTGCCGGGGCGACCGAGTCACCCGTGGTCACACATACCTGGGATGCCACCATGCTTTTGGGCACAGACAAAACTCCATTTTAGCAGCCCCCTTTTTGCACAGCAAAAGCAGGGATGTTGAGTAATGGCAGTGATGTGTTGACGGATGAAAGCATTGCTTTCTTTTAGCAGCTGGAGATGCGACATGAGTATTAACAGTGAGAAAGGTAGATGAATATGGATTTTTCAGTTTTGTTGTCAAATCCAAAAACAGGGGGAAAATGAGTAAACCCAAGCATTTTCTTCAAAAGGAAAAGAAATGCTCTTTTTTTATTATATAATTCTGGTTTAAAAAATCCTTTCCTAAAATTTAGGTCAGTTTTTAAACAACAAAACTTGTTTCAAAACAAGAAGTCAAAATATTTTGTTTTGGTGATGTTGAAACAAAATGTCTCTGTATCTCCAAACCATTTCTTTTGACATATCAAAATGAAACATTTGTACACTTTCTAATTTTTTTCACAAATACCATTGGTTCCTGCATTTTTCAGTGAACTTATCCATTTGAAAAATGTCACTCAACTCTAAAAATTACCATACATATAAAGCTACCTCTGTTACCACATTATGTCTCATGCAAACGTGCCAAATATGAATTCCTCACAGGGAGCTGGTTAGACTTCAAAGCTGACCGATAAAGCCTGAGAAGGCATAATGCCAATTAAAAGGGTCAAAATGTTAGTAAACTTCCCTTCAACCCACACCAAGGTCCCACTCTGCAGGTCAATGCTCTGAGCCAGAATCAGGTGGGTCATCTCTCTGTCTTTGAAGAGCGCACATGTGGAGGGTCAAACCATAGCTCATACCCCCCATGCATGTGTTCAGATTAGTGCTTTAAGTCTTGTTAAAACAGCCTACCTAAATCAAGGCTTCCTGGGAAATGCATTTTATGGATCATCTTAGGGACCCTGTTAAACTGCAGGTCTCTGCAGGTATCTAAGGAAGCTCTTTGCTGGCTTCTTGCAAGTAGATTGTGTGGGATCTAGCCGTAAAATCATGCACACGCATGAAAGTCTGGCCGTCCTCCAGAGCCGGAAGATATGCGTAACGAACGATGAGAGCGAAACATCCCTCTACACTGCCCTGAGGAAAAGAGCAGCCCAGAAAGGCTGGTAGGTAGCTGCAATGCTTGGTGTGACTCTCGTTTTCTCACTTGTCTTCAGAAAGCATCTTCTAGGCTTCTTTTGGGGGTCTGATCATCTCAGCTCCCTGGTTAAATGTTATTAGACTGGAGATGTTGCATGATTTTGATGCTTCTGTTCCTGGTATCTGGGTGGGTGAGAGAAGTCCAGGTCCTTCTGGGGTGGTCGGGTTTTATGGAGAGTGGCAGCCAGCGAGGCATCAAACGCTCCTCAGCACAGCACCACGGTGTATTCTTCTGAGGCTGCTGTCGGCACACACCAGAGTTTCGTTAGCTCATGGTGATTTAAATATAAACCCCCTCTTTGTCACTAATCACTCCATTCAGGGATGGAAAGTCCACAGAGCCAAAAATATGCCCAGTTAGTCAGCAGGTTTGTGAATATTTTGAGATATTGGAGGTCATAAGTCAGTTTGCCGGCATTATCTTGATTATCCTATGGAAGTCTTTACTCAAAAATAGTCTCCAAAAATGCAAGTTTAGCAAAACTTGGAGCTGAAATCATTGGAAAACATTAAACGTACTCACCAAGCTAAAATCACATGAGGGTAGTTACTGTGTAATAGGCAGATGCTTTTAACTACCCTTTATGTTTTGGTGCTTACTCTCATCCAGGAGCAATAATATAGATGAAAGGTTAGAATGAAAAATAATAACTTCCTAAAATCATAATGCCAAATTTTAGTTTTTATATTCAGGTCTATCAGCTGCATATGTGCATTTAGGTTTTTTTTAAACTAATCACACATGAAAACAATCTGCAGGGGTTGCTGGTGTCCCAGGGCAGCTGGCAAGTGTGGCATACGGAGTGATTTTTTCAGGGACCCGTTTCTCAAGGGCATTTTCTCAGTCGTCCTTAGCGGTCAGGGATGCGGGAGATGCCTGGGCTGGGAGCACAGCTTCCTTGCGCTCTCTGTGCAATGTGTCTCCTGGTTGTGAAAGGCACCAAAAGGATCCACCAACACTCCTTCTCTGCCAGCACACACAGGCACACACACACACACACACAAAATTTGTATACCTTCGTCTCTGTTCGCTGTGCTCTGTTACAGTGATTTATGTGCTGTCTGTCATCTGGAGCACTGGGGGAACACAAGAAAAGGAAGACCAATAAGCAAATAATAATCAGCAGAGATAACACAGAAATGAGTCCACAAGTGCCACCCTCAAGCAGGCAGCAGTATTAAGCTCCCAAGGAAAAGGGCCTGGGGAGGCTTTCAGGTCTCCAGGAGAAGGGTGAAAGAGGGAGGCATTGGTAAGGTGTTAAATCCCATGGAGGAGTGGTCCAGCACTATGATTTTTGAAGGACGTGGGCAACACCAGAACAGGTTGGCTGTGGACAAGGAAAAAGAAATCTCATATTGGAAATAGGAAAAGGAGACCTCCTCTTAGGGTGGTAAAGAGGGGAAACCCTGGAAGACGGGTGGTGGCAGGGAGCAAGGCTGGATTTGGGCTGCGATGCTGAACATGGTGGGAGAATTGTATCCCCCTGCCCAACCAGGCAGGTAAAGCAGGTGTTGTGTGTGCCACAAAGCCAATGAGGCCAAAAGATTTTCTTCCTTTTTACCCATGTGGCCATGCCTTTGATTGCTGTTTTGACACCTCAGGGCTCTTTGTCACGGTCAAAGTACAGCAGCATACTAGAGGCTTCGCCAGGGCTGCAGGAATGTAACGTGCCCAGGTATGTGATGATAGTCCTGTGTGGAGTCAGATGGGCTCAGGAAAGAGCGTGGGGGTGGAAAGGACATCAGAGGTGCACCATCGTCCTTATCCATGCAAAAGGTTGTGTGACGGTACCACCGGCAAACAGCAGCAACGCGCCGGCCCCGAGGCCACGGCACCCACCCAGCAGCAGCAGCCGCAGGGTCTGCGTGACCGAACATGGACCTCTTCCTCGGCCCTCAGCATCCCTACGTGATTAAAAAAGAAGTGGGGCCCTTTTAGAGGTTAGTGGATGGTAAATTATTCCCTTCATTTGTTATTCGTGATGAATAATGAATTATTCTCATAACATTTACTATGCTGTTCATTTATTATACAGGACAGGGGAATGTTTAGAAGCTAATTATTGCTAGGAAGGCTCTACACTTGCAAAATATGTGACTTTTGCATATTTGTTATATCAGTGCTTTAAGTGGGGGAAGGGCTGTTTGTCTGTTTTAGCACATTTCTGTCCTTCCAACACCCAGCCTTACCATCTGCCCATAAGCAGGACAGACATCTTCCTCACCATCAGCAGCCAAGCTGCTCCGTCCCCTTTGCAGGAGGAGCCCCTGGAGTAGGTCTGGAACATAAATTGTCACGTCTCCTTACATTGAGCAGTAAGGAGGAGCAGTGTTTTGCTGGCTGGTGGGGCAGAGGTCCACACCATGCATCTCCATGACTGCTGTACATCTCCCATCACTCTTTCAAGAGGCTACCACTGCTGCCAAGACTTCAGCAGCCACGGCCAGGGACAAATCCTGCGCTTCATTGCCATGTCAGCAATGAGCCAGGGGCTGCAAATGTCCATCGCCTGGGAAATACCCAGAGCAGCAAGCAATGGCAGCCAGGAGGAGACAGCCTCCTGAACAGGGAGAGGTTGGGGGATTGTTTATTATTCTAGTAAGTATTATATTAGGAGACTAAGTGAGTAATATCCTTAACAGTGGTCTACCAACAGCTGTAAATTGTCAGTTATAGCTGTCAAAACTAACTGTGCTGTGCTGCTGCTTACCAACAGATTTATCCTGACCATTTATAGTTGATAAATAATTTATGAATTATTTTGAAAAATGCTTTAAGGAGACTCAAACCTCCTGCCCAGCTCTGTTCCCATGTCACGGCCAGCTGTGTCCATGTCCTGCCCATGAACGAATGAGCCGTGGTCCTGTATTTCCCCGAGTGTCCCGCTACGAGAAGCCAAGCTGTGAGAAAGGTTGCTGTGTGCCTGTAGCTTAGCCCTAGTTGTTGCTCCCAGCTTGAAAAGGAACATCGTGGACCCAAGCCAGGCTGCCGCTGCCTGGTGAGGCTCTCTCCTTTCTGAGTCCTATGTGATAGCTTGGGGGTCCAACCCACAGCTGGTGAAAGCTGGCGGAGATACCATTGACCTTGATGGAGTAATATAGGTTTACAGCAGGAGATGAGCTAGTTCTGTGCTTTCTAATATCCTTCTCATCTACATTATGTGCCTAATATCAGTGTCCTCTTGTGGCCTCCAGTGATACCCTTACATATCTCTGGATAACCGTTACCAGAGCTAAGCCAGTGAGAGGTTTATAAACCCACGGGGAGAGATAGTTCAATGCCATGTTTCTGAATAATTGATTATCACACTCTTCAGTGTAAAACTGATCTTCAGTGATACCCTTTTGGCTGTGCCTCATCATCCCTTTTTGTTTTATTTTGATTCCCCAGCAGAAATCTCTCCCCACCAGCCACCTTTGTAACCTGGTAAGAGCATTGTGAGCTCCCAGTAAATGATCTTTTATTTTATTTTTCATCCTTGTAGTGGTAAATTATTGTCAGCACAGAGACGATGCAGGTGACTAACCTCACAAAATGTAGTAAATGATTAATAAAATCTCAACTAACAATAGCTCCATGAGCAGATCATAACTCGCCACTCTTGAGCAGACCACATGCCTTTAGATGACACTGCCTGCTTGCTCTGTGCGGGAGATTCTCTTAGCCATGAGTCAACAGAGAAATGTCAACCTAGGGACAGCTCACGAGCATTGACAAGACGTACCTCAGACTTTGATTTTCAGCCGTAAGGAACACCCGCTGCGCTGAGTGATTTCAGCACGAGCCGGGGTCCCGCAGGCAGGTGCTGTGCCGCAGTCCCACCCAGGGCTGGGGCGCTGACTTGGTGAGCACACGGCCACGGACGAGCACGTGCTTCCACACCTGGGCAGGGGGACATGTGTGAGCATGGAGGGATGCTCACACCTGTGGGTGACGGAGGGATGTTCTGCTAAACTGCAGCTGTTATCCCAGACACCCAGTACAACTGCTCCAGTAAATCCCCAATGTTTTTTCTTTTTCTTTTTAAACAGGGAAAATTACTCTTGGTAAGGTTAAATTAGCCACTACAGGTGGAAGAGCTGCTAGGCTGAAGCATGATCTCAGCATATTTCAGAGAGGATGAGGTTTTAACATGCAGTGACAAAAGCGGTCTCCTCTTCCTCAGATGTTTCTGCAGCAGAACGATTGTCCGGTGGGCACTCAAGCGCTAAACGGGAGCAGACATCCCCCTTCGGAAATGCCTTGCCTGGATCCTTGCCTGCCCTTCCCAGCGGGAAGCTGCCCGAAGGCTGGACCACCAGCCAGCAGGACTGGGAAAGGTGCACACAGGTAGATGCTTTCTGTCCATATTTAGTTTTATAGGACCTACAAAACACGGTGCTACACAGGCTGTACTTCAGCTGCATCCCCATCGGTTTGGCGTTTACCTCCATAGACACAGTATTCTTGCAGCACACAAAAAAAATGCCTTTCTTGATGCAACTGTTTATTCCCTGAAGGCACCATATGGGACAGAAACCTCAGAGAAAGGGAAACAAACTGTACTTTTCCATGCGACTCCAATTATTAATATTCCAGTATTGGCCGAGCACTTGTAGAGCTGTAATGAGAACATCCTCTTATGCGCCATTTCCAGAATTTATGCACAACAAGCAATACATAAATATCAATTAATGAAGCAACTATAGAAAAATTAATTAAAACATGAGAGGATAGAAGCCTCTGTTCAGCCCCCTAAAAAGGAAAGACATGTTCACAAACCCCTCCCTCCTTCTCAGAAGAAAGCTCTCAATTCCAGAGGAAGGAAACCATTAATTTTTTTTAATTGCACAATACTTTTAAATTAATTTCCATAAGCACCACAAACAGCAAATGGGGGAGGGAAAATCAAAGATTTCACAATTAAATTAGTACTTGGGAGCTGTCTCTTGCCTGTTGGTTACGATCCAAACTCCCTATATCCCGTAACTTGACTGTGGTGACAGACGTGCAGACAGCAAGCGGCAGCCTGGCTGTAGTCCTCCATGAAGTCCATGATGTCATGGCTTTACTAATGGCACCTAAACCTATAAATCCACAGCTATAACCACTAACACTTTAATTAGCCTAAATTAAAATTAAACACTGTAAAAGAAGACAACTGAAGGTGAAATCCAGGCACGCATGGAGAGGTTGCATTTTTTTTCTGCCCGGTGTTTCAGCCACAATCTGGACAGGGTTTGCCAGCAGAAGGTGGCAAGCAGAGTTGGCCCCGTCTCCAGCGCAGCCACAGGAGCCTCTCCATCGACCGTCCCGAGACGGAGCTCATCCTGCTGGAAGGAAACGAGGAACAAAGCAGGGAAATGGGCAAGGAGCAGCTCATGGGCTGGCCAGGCGGAGAGCCATGGACCATGCTTGGCAGCCAGCATGGGCAGGCTGGAAAACCTCCTGCAACCTGCTCTCCCTCCCCACACCCCTCCCGAGATGACATCTGCAACTCTATTTTCCTTTTTTCTGTGTGCCACGGTGATCATCCCTTTGGGTTCCCGAAGAGGCACGAGTTGTCCTGGTGCTAAGGAGCTGACAGCCACAGTCACAGCCAGGCACTGGACTTCAAGACCATCGATTGCAAACTGCAAACCACTCTGATCCTGTTTTTCCTCAGACTTTTCCAGCTGAGAGCCAGGGATGCCTGTTCACTTTCAGTGGAGAAAAAGTGGATCAGCGTGACTGCCTTTTATAGAAAAATAAATGGAAAATAGGACAACTCAATGACGCTTTTCCTGCTTTTCCAAGATGTGCATGAGACCTGCAAGCACAGAGGGGATGACCACACTAACACTAGGATAAATAAAAGCCACACTGTCCTCTGCACAGTTGTATACATCTAAATGATTGAAATACTAAATCTTGGGGGCTTAGGGTGCTCCAAGTGACCAATTTAGTGGAAGACCTCTCCAGCGCCTCCCGAGCATCCCCCACCCCCCCCAGTGACCATTACAGCAGTGTTTGCTGTGCACCACAGTGCCCTACAGAAATGCTAGTTCATGGACACATGGCTTATCGGTTACATTACAAAAACATCAGCTCTAACACTACGCGCTTACTTACCGCCTTTTATCTGAGGGACTGAAAACATTGGACCCTCATTAACAGTAGCAACCGTAACGATAATATTTTATTTCGCTGGCACCCAGTGCTGAGCGTCCTGAGTGTTTTTCTTCAGGCAGCACCCTATTGACTTTGCGTGCGGCTGGAGGTTTGCCCAGCTTGGCACCGAAAATCGGTTTGAGCCAGCACTTCAGGAATTGATCAACGCTGCTTTCATCCCAGGAGTTCAAGGTGCTTAGCGAACGACTGAACTTCATTTGACCTACAAAATACAGTATGTTTTACTGCATCTACCTCAGAGACTGGTGAACGGATGCAGATTTGCTAAAAATCACTGCACACGTGAGCCCGGGTGTCAGGAAAGAGCTGCCGAAGGCACCGACCTCCAGACCATGCCTCGTCCCCAGCCATCCCCTCCTGCCCTGCCCAGGCAAAGGCCACTGCTGCCTTCCTAACACTTTCCCTCCTCGGCTAGGAGTTGCTCTCAGATTTGCCTTCTACAGTTATTATTTAACATCAAAACCACTATCCATTAACCACTAATGGGTAGAAATAATAATATTTTGCATGGGCCTGGGGTTTCCTCCTCGAAGCTCTTTACAAACAGTATGAAACCAATTCTCACAGTGAGGTGGGCAGGTCAGTACCTACATTAATGTATATGTATTCCCGCAAATGGCTGGGGATGATGTTCAGGATTTACAACAGTACAACCGAGAACTCCGTCAAGACCTGGGGACGGCAGCGGTTGGGTCACGACCAGAGCTCAGGGTTACCAGAGTCCCCAGCTGCGGCAGGGCGAACCCAGCCTGCGGCTTTCTTACGCCCAGACCACGTCATTTTGCTCTTTTCCCTTCTTTCCGTCCCTGTCAGAGGTACTTAGAGCTGTGCTGATAGCAGCTGGTTCATCAATCCCCTCCCTGCTGGCAAGGAGCAGCTGTGCCTGGGGCCGTGGCCGAGCATCCCAGTGGTGGTCAGCCGCGGTGAGCACCGCCACGGCTCTGCCTCCACCAGGGACCTCAACGCCTTCGCTGCCTGCAACCCTGCCTGGCGTCAGCTCACGCGCCGGGACGAAGCAGGGCGTAGAGCCTGTTTCCTCATTTAACAGAACTTGTTAATTTTTCTCATTTATAACCTGCAGCATTATCAGCAGCAAATTACCGCTATCGATAACTCATTAGCAAATAAAATGAAAGACAATGCCGCTGACATCTGTATGAAGCCATGTCTGAGTGGCTCTGGCTCCTGCTTATTGGGCTTTTAGTATTCATTAAGGCCGGTAAACGGTATGTGCTTAAAATGCTGATCTACGCAGCATGTGTTGAACTCTCAATCTGCATTAGCTGAGACAGCGGCTTGTACCAACTCTGCTGCCTAACTAACTTGATTTATCATAGTTTCCTAAGCTCTGTTTATGAGGCTGTTTTGTTTGTAACGACTTAATATTTTTTTCACGTGGGAGAATTTATCAACATCTGTGCATCACATTGCATCGGGCGTCCGGGTGGCCTTGATTGTACTTGTAATGCCAGAGCAGAGCTGGGGTGGAGAGTTGCTCTGCCGGGAACCCTGTGACTGCTTTCCAAATGACAGCTAATTTAAAAGGTTGTGCTTCCTCTGGCCGTTAGTCTCGATAGAAGGAAAAACACATTATCATTTCCTCTCCTGTCCTTTCTCCGTCTCGTTGAGAAAAAGGAGCGCAGGCAGCGGGAAAGGCAGTTGAGCTGGGGAACTCCCTTCCATGGGCTGCCAGCCAGGTCAAGCGGCAGATTAAAAAATGGATTGGACATCAGTACTGATAAAAAATGATATTTGTGCGTGCCACTAGGCACTGAGCACGCAGGATACTATTCTGACACTGACTGTGCCCTCTCCAGCCAATTTGACCCTGACCAGATAAGACTCTCTGTGCTGTTCTGGCTCCTCTTATCTCTTAAGGCTGCAGCCCCATCACATCAAGGGTACGCAGAAACTGTTCCTTAGCACGTGTACCCACAACATTTTCACCTGGTGCCCTCAAAACCTGGCTCACAGTCTCCCAAAAGCATGACCTCAGAGACACTTTGTGCAAGGCATATTGCTATTATGCAAAGACCGGCCATCTTATAGAGGCTTAATGATATAATCAAGTGTCTTCCAGTGGCCTTGGGATCCTTTCTGGCTTCTCTTTTGCAAACTGAGGCAGCTCCCTGAGAAGGAATTCCCTTACAGAGAAAACGTCTCTATGCATTTATGGCTTTGGGGGTTTTTAAAGTCAGGAAAAAAAAAGCTAAATATTAAAACATCAGAAGCTTTCTCTGATAGGGGATTACATCCAGCTTTACTAGAAATATGTGTGGTTTCCTACTTATCTGCCTCCAAGGGTGGAAGACAGACATCAATGTCTCCAGAGAGGCTGGGATGGAAACATCAGATAACCTAATTGTGAAACACTTTGGGCTTAGAGCACACAAGGCTCTTCTGGGTCTTGCTGATGGCATTGGGAGCTTATGTCAGTGGCAGATATGAACCCAAACCACTGGGCTCCCCACAACGCCTGCCTCGAAAAACCTTCAAGGTGGTGGCACCTTTTCAGGCCCCCGCGCTGCCTGGCTCCTCGGCTAGTTTAACCCTGCAGCAGGAGAGCTCCTTCTGTCTGAGCTGTATCCTCGCTCCTTAGCAAACATGTCCCCCTTCCCATGTGAGAGGGAGTTTCCAGTGCCGTCAGCTAGCCTCATGGCTATTTTGCAATAGCAGTATGTGAGAACAAAGGCTCCAAGTTCCTGAAATAAATGTAGGGTTTTTTTTCACAACGATTAGAGTATTTCTGTGGAGGAAATGCTCCTCCCTGCACTGTCTATAGCTTTGCATGCCTTGAAGGCTGCCTTTGGAAAGTCCATATGTATTTCATACCATTAAACATTTGGATCAAGATTTTGATCCACAACATAATGCCACTATTATTATTGTTTTTATTACTGTTATCTGTTTCCATGTGCATTTGGGGGACTTCAGTTCTTAAAAAGAAAGATCAGTGTGTGGCCCTGTTATAAGGTCACACCTTGGAAAAAATGAAGGGTGACACATGCACAATACCAGAGAAATCCTTGACATATTCCTTTTAAAGGTGATACCAACAACAATATTTAGTATGAGCAATTTCTGTTTGGAACAGACAGCAAAAGTTTCCCTATTTTCAAGCAGAATAATAGCTCTGCTTTTTGTCTGTTCTCAGTAATTTAGACTAAATGAAATATGGTGCATGGGTAACACAGGTACTTTTTCACCATTAGGAAAATTACCAGTTATTGGGAAATTTCTTTGGCTGGACCATAGACAAAAATCAAGGAAGATGACTATTCTTCTGACTTGGAAAAAATAAATATTTGATGCTGCTATTCAGAAGCTGACTGACCCACATGAAAAAGCCACCTTTGAGCTGCACAGGGCATCGGTAAGGGGAATAGAGACCCAAGGTGCTGCTCATCCAATTTCAGATCTCTTCATGCATCAGATCAGTGTCACAGCAATGGGTAGCAGTAGTCCTCTTGTAAACACACTTTACTAGGTCACACAGCACATTTGTTTCCAATTTACTTATTCCTGGAATTTGGCATATAACTTCTTATCCACAGCGTCTGCGGAAAGTTTTATTAGAAGGGGAAAAGCAGTGAATAAGAGTCACCAGTCCTGGATTTGATTCCTGGCTTGGCCACTAACGCAGGCCGTCATTATGCAAACAGCCACTTGGTTATCTGGCTTCATGCACAAAGACTTGCAGGGCTGGGGCAATAATACAGGACTTTGGGGGAACATCTCTCTGTCTCTCCATTTACCCACATATAAGATATCTCCAAGAATACTTCTCTCCCAAGGTTGAGCTGACATTTATGGGTTTGCTTGGAAATCTTGGAGGGGAAGTGTTATTAAAGCACAGAGAATGATTATTAACTGATGGAAAGGTATTTTAATGAAATATGTTGGCAAGCTTCCCTTCACTGTACAGTGCCAGTGTTAAATAGGCTGCTTGAAGAGCTGCATATCTTCGCTTTGAGTGACTGGCTGAGAAATACTCAGAGCTGCTTCCCCCAGCGCATTTGTTGCTACGTCGTTCTTGTTTCTTGCTATCCCCTCAATAAATTCACTGTCAGCTCAAAAGCTGAAGGAATCCGTAGCTGTAACATGTAATCCTCACTCGAGTTTCTCACCGTTGGGAAGCATTTCTCTGGTGGTCCAAATGACACGTACTCCCCTTACATGACCAGCCCCAAAAGCTCAGCCAGCTCTGTGTCCCAAAAGCTCTCACTGGTCCCAACTGCTCCATGGCATCTGCACTTTGGCTTAGCCCATGCAGGATAAATGGTGAAGGGATGCAAAGGGAATCAGAAGAGATGCAGAGACGTGATTTTGGGGGGGATGAATTTCTTAGGAAGCATCGGTGGTGCTGGTGGCATGAAGCTAAGCTGGGGTCTGACACCATCACTGTAGTGCGGGGTGATCCCTCACCCACCCAGTCCCCGGGCATGGTCCCTCTTTGTGAGGTTTGGGTTTGTTTCACTTGTGTGAAGTTGTTTTTCAGCTGCGGAAAGCACAAGGAAGCAGTGGTCATTTGTGAAGGTTGACGAGCAGACTTGCAGCAAGCAGTCAAGCTTTCCCCAGCCCTTGGAGCAGCTGTGCTGGAGATGGGAAACTGCTGCAAGTTCTCTTGCAACTGGTGAGCACGTTACTAGATACCATTTCCTTGCGAATTACCTTTTTTTGCTGGAACTGGACGTAAATGTGCTCTGTTGAGAGGACCATTCCCCCGAGCTGTCCTCATCCAGAGGCAATATGTCCTCTAAGCCAACGACCGCTGTAGACTGAGAAGGCCTCCATGCAACCCACCCAAATATTCCTGTATCACAGTCACGTCCTCAGCATCAGCAGGGGTAGCAGCTGTTTTTCTTCAGACAGTTTTTTCCCCTAGGTCTGTAGAAAGAGGTGACTTTGGAGGAATCTCCCAATTCCTCATCCTGAGAGCTTTGGGTTAGCCATAAACTCTGGATACAGGCTGGTATCTTCTTTGCTTACACCAGTCCTGCTGTGTGCCATGGAGAACTGAGAACCAGAATTTTGTTTTGTGGCCATCTCTAGCTGTTATCACATCTCCTGGCATGGAAATAGGTTGGTAAGTCCTCCTGCGTTCATTGAGCCCCTGCTAGGGTGCAATATGAGTGGGAAACCAAAACAAACCCCAAAACCCCTGCAAGCGGAGATCGTTGCAGAAAGTTTGACTTCTGCAACCCAGTGCTACCTTCGAGGAACGCAGTGAAAGCCAGCCAAAGACACCATCTGTTTGTGGTGGAATGTGTAAATTTATATCTATTTCTGAATTCTTGAGTTATGAAACTGGAAATGTCTCAGCTGCAGTGTGCATAGTACATGAAACAGCATGGAGATCCACTCTGTGTTTGATCCCAGGACACGTGGAGCGCCTACTCATATTGAAACTAAATGAGGCAAGACCGTAGCAGCCAGCAGGAACCATTGCAAAACTTCTGTGTCTCCTGGGGCCTCTGCAAAGCTCTTTCAGAGAACTCACCAGGGCTTGCCATGGAAAAGGAACAACTACTTGAGGAGTTGATGAGCCAGTTTCTCAGACTATGTATCAGGCATTTCCAGTGCCTTTTCCCCCCAAATCAGCTAGCTTTCTGATTATGAATCACTCAAATTTGCATCAGCCAGAAGTCTGACTGTACGGTCCTAAATTTCAGTTCTTCTGTTCTCTCACCTCTTCTCCTTCTCTCAATGCCTGTTCCTCAAAGAGAGGGTGACTTTTTCACCTCCAACCTCCTTAAAATGTTTTGGAGGGATGCTCATATCTTTAGGCAGAAAGGCCATCCATCATCAAAGGCTAGCAGCCCAGATGGCACAGTGAGTCAGAAGCTTTGCAGATTCTTCTGGGCAGCCCAGAGGTGGGTCCTGTCTACTGACCATGGGCTGGAATCCCCTGCTTTGGAGACCAGCACTTCAAGTTAACATGGGCCCTTGATCTAATAACTCCCAGCCTCTGGTATTAGTGTATATCAGCCTAGTGACCGCTATGTCTATTTAAACTGGTCATTCTTCAGGGCAGGAATTATATTTGTGTTTCTAGCCCAGAGAGGCCTGAATCCTTGTTGAATTTTCAGTGTGCTTCTGTACAACAACCAGTGGGGAAAGAAAGGGAACAGCCATTGAAGTCTGGACCATTTCCGTAAACTGTTACAGAAATGCTAAATAACATTGGCACAGACTGATTATGATGCTTTTTGCGAGTGTGAATATCCTTAGACTTTGGTGGTCAAGGGGAATATTTTCTTACCCATGTTCTAGCCTATTAGACAGGTTGGGTATTAGAGAGCTCTGTCTTTCTGATATAACTACCCTGCTCATTTGTCTCACAAATACATTGCACCCCCCTTGATTAAAGTTGCATAGAGCCTTCAGCTGTGTCAATGGTGTAATTTGCATTTTACTTGGCTTACAAGCCTTGAGGCTTTGTCTTATGTTATATAGGATATGCTATACAACAATTAGCCTGGAACCAAGACAACATGCATTTGCATGGTAATGAGCTATTTTCTTCTTGCAGAGCCTGACTCGTGTTGAAAGGATTGTATCCCAGTCATCTTCCAGTCATTTAGCATGATTCTTGCATGTATTTTTCAAAAGGTTTTGGCCAGCCACACTGCTTTGGGATGGCACGAATATGGCTGCTAGGGCTATTTGCTACCAGTCCTCAAGCTGGCAGGGCCGACTGCGAATAATGTGGAACAGGTGAAGAATCAGTTGGGTCCTTTAATTATTGTTCTATAATTGCCTAAAATTAGGCTTTTGAACTGTTATCAATTTTTTTAAAAATAGATTATTTTACATTTTTGAGGCATTAGCTGGATGCCATGAAACACTTTCAGCACCCTCAGCGTATTCTTGCTGTCTTCTGATTTCACAGGGTTTGGGCTCTTTATTAATCCTGCCCCTTGGATAATTACAGCTCTCCTCCTCTACAATCACTTCTGATCGTATTATAATTTCTTTTAATCTTCATATGAAATTTCCTTAGATTCAGGATCCAGAATGAATTTGAGTATTATTGATCAAAATAATGTGCCACATCTTAAAAGCCCTTACCACATGGCGTATATCCTTGCAGCTCATTACAGCAGAATCACTTTGAAATGCAGTGTTGTCCCCTTCCCTGTAATGGGAAGAAATGATCTAGTCTTGATTATACTATTGTTCCCCCTTTCAGTGTAGGATTAACATCAATCAGCTGGACAGCTTGATTGATTTTCTAATTAATAAGGCATTTGTATCAGCTTGCATAACCACACAAAGCTTAATGGGTTCCCTACTGTATCTGAAAACTGATTTTGTGTGTGTGAATTTACTCCTGCACTTGGAATCTTTTTAACTAGTGGTAAGGCTACTCAAAGCATCCTTCACGTAGAGTTCTCCAGTGTAGTAAATGCTTTAAAGCATGTTTCACCAACCACCACAACCCGATTTAAAAGCTTATTTTGAATGATGACTTTTGTCCCAAGACTGAAAAAAATTAAGAGGTGTGGGAAGAGAAGAATTAATGCCCTTCAAGGAGAGCTCAAAATACAGTGGTTGGCACAGCGTTGCCCAGTGGGAGCCTGACCAGGCTGGTGTGTGGGTTAGGGTAGTCCTGGGGCTGCTCTAGCTTACACCTCGCTACCCTTCGGTCAGCTTTGCATCGCTTGTTTGGTTTATGCTAAAACAGCCCTGGGCTATCAAAATGGTCCAACCAGCTTTACCCTGAGCTCTGGGAGCATCTGCATGCTCCCCCACAGGGCTGCGTGCCATCCTGTCTGCATGTCAGTGGCAGCCGTGCCCTCGAAGAAACGCTAGAGCATAGAGACGTCCCAGCCCTCCTGGCTCTCTTAAACGTCAGAGATAGGGGCTGGAGAAGAGAAAGGGCAATTAATAACCTCAACTCTGCCCCGTGCCAGGAAAACCTGACTCCAGCTACTGCAGACACAAGACTGAAGGGTCATGGTGTGACCTGGCAGTGATGAGGAACTGGGGCATGTCCTCGGTGAATAAGTAAGCAGAAAACCTGGAGGAGAGATGTCCCACTTCGAGCTCCTCTTCTGGGTTACGGCAGCTAATTGCTGCAACAGCATAAATGATTTACGTGCGTGTGGCTGGCACAGGGTGAGAGAAGCCCCCACCTCCCCCTGCCTTTGAAGGGCTGTTTGCAGCCAGAGGCACGGCTGCATCTGCAGCAACCCGGAGTATGCTGCACGCTGGATTCAATTTCCCTGGGAAGACGGCGATGAACCCAAGCAAGAGCTGAGCAGAGAGGGTGTCCTGCGGGAGTCGCCTGCAAGAAAAACGCTGGCTCGAGAAATTGTGGTCTAATGCACCAGTTTCTTGCACATGTGACCTTCCCATACAGCCGGTCTCAGGGGAGCAAAACTGAAATCAGTGAGAAGAGCTGGCATCTCCTTCGCTTCAACTTCGATCTGGCTGCGCTGAGAAAATGGTTTAATTCCCATTTCGCATCATTGTGTCTTTCAACAAAAGGACAGAAACTGCGGGCTCTGCTCCTGTTATGAATCTCCCTTTGGCCGCATGGTCCCCAGGAGCAAAAAGATGAAACAAAGACTAAATCTTGCAGGCAAACCAAACAAAACGAGGTCAAACATGTTCCATGATTTTAATCTACCTTCTAAATTAAATACAGTGTGGATGGGAGCATGGTGCAGCTTCTTCACAGTCTTCTGCCCTGACTTATGCTTCTCCAGCCCCCTTGCACTAAATTATAAATATGACGGTGAAAGCTATACATCAGCGCAGATTTTGGCCCTTAGCCCTTACATGCTGTCTAGAGAATGAACAAGCTTCACAGCGTTAAAATAAATAGACTCACATGCAAGCCCAAGATGATTTAAATCAGCTCTCTGGTGCGAGAAGCAGCGGCCACCCACGTTGTAGTTACGGCATCTGGGACAGACAGTCGGGGATGGCAGCTCACAGGCTGAGGGGGACAGGGGGGCTCGCACCGCTCACAGCTGCAGGGAGAATGTGAATTTAAAGCTTTGGGGAAAAAAAGGCTCTGGGAATAACCCGCTACGTGAGTTGTGCAGGCTGCTACAGGCCACGATGTGCCACGGACAGGGCTGGGGGCATTCCTGGCCAGGTCAAGCTGATGCACTTTATTCCTTGAACGATATGGCTGAAATGGTGATACTGGCCTAAAAGGGTTGGTACTTCCAATAAAACGAGAACTCCACAACCCGGCTTTAAATGGTGCTAATCTAAAGCGATTTACTACACCTAACACAATGACATCTCATTCTCTATTGAGATATAATGAGACACATTTGGAGCTCCACGTCACACCAGCCCCGGCATTTCAGGCCAGTTTAGGCTCCTGGAGGACAGAGTGGTTTGCTGCTAAGGAAAACCCCAGTCTGCACCAGCACCTCCACACACCTCAGACCAGCAGCCAAGGTCAAAACCTCTCAAAGTCTTTTGTATAGCAACATCTCAATTCACCTGATACAAAAAGTTTTTTTTCTCTAGGCTGAGAAAAAAAAAAAAGAAAATTAATAAAAACGGTTGCTGGAGAAATCAGACGGTAACGAGGCTGGACAGGCTGAGTTCACGGAGCAATCCCTCAGGTCACCGCCCCTCAGCCGGGCAGCGGGACCTCCGTAGGGATGCTGTTGGCCAGCTGAGATTGCGCAATCACTTTAAAACTGCAGGGATGAGGTTTAAACTGAAATATTTGAGCCCTCCTTGATGAGATTAAAACCGCACACTGTTACAATGACTCAGCTGATGTGTAGTAAGGGAGGAGAAGATGAAGTGTGTGAGCTTTTGCCTCGTACCTCCATCGTGGGAGACTGGGACGAGCCCCAGGGCTGTGGGGACCTTTCCTCTCCTGGAGCCCCAGCTGAACAGGGAGGAGATTTGGGGGCTGGAAGTGCCCTGTTTGGCCGTGGCCGGGTGCCTCCCTGGCAGAGCAGCGAGCAGTGCTGGGTGCAGGACCTCCTGCCCTCCTTCGGATGCTAAAGGAAGATTTCTAGCTCTTGAATTAACCTTGGAGGTTTTCCCTGGTGCTGCTCAGCTTCCGAGGTCTGCCGAGGCCAACGGCTGCGGGCACGTGCAATCCCGACACACAGCTCTTCTACGGGAAGAGCAAAACCCCATCACCCGGGCAGGCTTCTGCTTCCTTGCCTTTCTCTTCACCTCTCAACCTCCTGACAGATGCCCATCGATTTTTATATCATGTATCACGATACACATATCTATCTTGGAGATGCTGAGATTGTAGCTGTGATCTTTGATTGGAACAACATGGGGTGTTGGAGCACCAAGTGCTAACAGCTCCTCTTGCAAGTTGCTAACTTGATTCTCATTTAGATTTTATATTTGTCCTATGTTTTATCCTTTTGGGGAATTTGTCATCCCTAGTTAATCTTGGATCATGTATTTTGTGCAACTGCCTTATTGATTGTTCTAAATGTGCAGTCATTTATTGTTTTACTTACTCCGTTGGCTGAATGGCATTTTGTTTTTTGAGACCAACTCATCCTTTGCTCATTGGTTCAAAATCACTGGAGTTACTCCACAAATTCACCGATTCATTATATCTTGTTAATAAAATGGGATAAAGCCATCTTTTATAAATAATTTTGTTTCATTTGGTTTCCCCAGAATAGAAAAGGAGATGAAATATTAACCAGGCTTTCCTAAGCAAGACCATCTGTATTTTCCAGTCTTTTTGGCTGAGTGGTGAGAAGTGACAGTCAGCAAGTCTCTGCTGCAAACTCAGCCTGGCCAGCCGGCAGAGTGGGAAGGGCTGGCACGGGGGATGCTCCAGCCGTGCCGCGGTGGTGAGACGTCCCGCTCCGTGCACTTGAAGCGGGACGGGATTATGCCCCCGTAGCAGAGCCTGTTCCAATCATTTCAGGAGACCTCAGGAAAGACCTGGTGAAAAGCAGATATCTCTGGTCCTTACCCACGAAGGCAGAGTTATGTCATTTGGATGTCCAGGTTGTCCAGCGCATCGCATATACTCAGTCTCTGAATTTCAGATATTTCACCTGCAAGTAAAAATACTACTTACTTCACTCAGCAGTTGCACCAATATTTTTTTATTTCATTTTTTCCTAAGGATGTTTGCTCTGTAATCACTTGAGCTGTGTCCCCGGCTGACAGCAGCTCTGCAGTGGCAGCCCCAGTGCTGGTGCAGCCACAGCACCTTGCAGAGTGAGGTTACAGTCTATGATACCTAACTTGAGGCTGGCAACAGATGAGAAGAGAGAGATGTTTTCATCTCACTAACTGAAAAAAAATCTCCCTTCTTATCTATAAATACACTTATCAAATTTCCACCTGTCCTCTCCGGTGTATCACACAGCCCATGCTATATTCCAGCTTCTGCCAGTGAAGATGCAGAAAATGTTATGATTCTTCATCATCTGTCCAGGAATAAAACCCTCCTGGGCTCAGGCAGTCTGGGGCTGTGTTGCGCCCGGGATGGCCAGAGCAGCCCCGCACCACTGCTGGTTTCGGTGATGTTACAGAGATCTCCGAACCCAGTTACCACCCTCTTCCCAATTCTTCCTTGTCGTTAGGGAAGCCGTTGCCTGTGAGAGAAAATCTACCCATAATATCTCTGACGACAACTGGTTTGGGAAAGCTACCGCACCTTGTAGTCGTGGCAGGACGTTCACACATCGAGACCTGATCTGAAGTCCATTAAAGCCAGTGGGGTTATTCCCATCGACCTCCGCAGGCTGTGGATCAGGAGGCTTTTTGATCTAGAGCATGCCTTCCCCCAGGAGTGGGATATTAGCTTTGAAATGTCTCCTTCTGTCTTTCAGAAAAAAAATCCCATCCTAAAAGGTGAAATTACTTAACTCGCTCTGTGTGTCAGCCCTTAAAAAAAAACCTGCATCTGGTTTTTTCACATGCAACCGGTCTCTGCAGAAACTACAGATTAACCAGGGTTAGACAAAACCCCATCTCCCAGCTGCAGAGCAGAAGTACATTCCCACCGCTAATGGAAGAATTAAGAACAGAAGTGCCTGAGTAGCTGCCTGCTTAAAATCTCTGGCTAAACCAGAGACCAGAGCAAATATTTTAACTTTCTTGCAGAAATGAAAAAAGGAAATAAAAATCTGAAAACATTTTGTTAAAGGCCAGTCCAAAGCAAAATATTTAGATACTTTAAAAATTATTTTTACTAATTAATTTCAACTGAATACTGGTACATTTGGTCTCAGTGGACCTGTCGCTGCAGCAGCTGAGAAGGGGGGAGCAGAAGTACCCCCAGCCCCACTTGCCCTGTGCTCTGGTGCTGCCCAGAACAAGAGCAGTTATTAAGACAGAGGAATGGTTTGCAGGTGGTATTAGATAATTTGGAAAGCACTTGGGAACTTGGAGTGAGTCACGCTGAACAAGGCGAGAGAATGGAGAATTTCAGGGCAGTTATTTGGCTTTTCAACACATCAGGCTCAAAATGAGCACTATTATTTTTAACATTATTCACTGATGTCATCGTAGCATCTGCTCGAAAGCTGGTGGGGTTTTAAACAACCTGCAAAAAAGACAAATATATTCAGGTGTGTAGCACACCAAGGCCTGGGGATGCACGGTTTGGTCACACGCTGCCGTGGCACGAGGGGGTTAACCGGTCTATGGCAATGATGCGCGATGCACGAGCATCCTCCGGCACAGCATGGGCAGTAAGTGTTCAGCTGCTATTCGGGAGGGAAGCCTGCACTTGCAGGAGGATGCAACGAGACTTGGGCTCTTATTTTCTCTTCAGTCGTACAGAGATGTGGCTCACCAGTCGTGCGTGGCGTCACCCAGCCATCCAGAGGAAGAGATGGGCAGAGGGAAGGGCTGCAGCATAAGTGCCTCCCGGTTCTTTCTCTCTTGGATCGCCTCCTCGTCTCACCCCTGAAATATTTCCGAGGAAGGTTTATCTTTCCTTAATCGCAGAATGTTGTGCAGTGTCTCTGTAATATTAAAATCTCTCCTGATTTTCTAGGGGTATTCTGTTAATTAGTAGGTTTCTCCTCCCAACTAGGCTGTAGATGGAAGGAGTACATACTAAACCGATTGCCCTACTTATGTAGCTACTCGGAGGAATGCTAAGATGGATTAACATGCATAGCAGAAGGCTTATGACCCTGGGAGACAGAAGAACCTGAAATAACCTTAATATCCTGTCAACTTGCATTACCGAACCTCAGTGAACAAGAAGAGCCTATTTAGTAGTTTGTCTTGGAGGAAAAAAATCATATCTTTTATCTGGCTTATTCCTCCCTCTTTTCAAATGGAAGTGTCATTTTTATCTCTCCTGACTTTATTTTTTACGAGGCATAATAAAGCTGCATCACTCCCCCCCACCTCCCCATCCTAAATAACGCCCCCCCCATGCACCGACTGGCTCAGCTCCCGAGAGGTGCCTTTGTCGTGCTGTTGTGCGATGAAAACCATCTGTACCCAGCCGGGCCGGGCAGAGGGAGCTGAGACGACCCCCCCGCTGCTGCGGTGGGACATCACGTCCACGCGTGACGCTGCCGATGTCACCCCCGGGCTCCGGCATGCTCCGTGCGCCTGCAGAGCCGGCGCTGGGCGGCACGGAGGCACGATGCTGCCCACGCTGGGCAGAAGGAAGGTGAGCTGCCTTAAAATTGTATAAATCCCCCTTTTAAATATTCTATTCTCCTTCACGAATTGCCATTGTGGATTTCAGAGCTGCCCCAACTGGAGCCCTGTCAGAGCTGTAAGCGCCCATAACACCCACACCGATGCCTGCTCCTTATGGCCACAAATGCTGTTTGAAGTCCAGACGTGATTTCACCCAAACCCCAGATATTTTGCTGTCCCCAACCTTCCCACACTCAGTTTCTGGTTCTCCTAAGTGTTTGATCCTGCTGGAGAGCTCGCTTGTCATCAGACCCCTCTTTTCAATGCACAGCTCAGCCCTTCCGAGACCCTACCATCGGATAAATAAATATTAAGAGTAATAATGCTCTTAATGGAATGTCCATCCCCACAGACGTTTGTTATACATTTAACACCTGTGAAGGTCACTAGAGTCCATGAAGCTAACGGCACCCCTTTGCGCTGAAGCGACAACTGCCACCGGCATTTCAGTCCCTTAATCCCCCGTGTGCTGGGGACAACCCAGCCCTGGCCACCAGGGTCTCCAGTCCCAGGAGCATCACGGATGGGGCTCCAGCACCGGCGGGGTATACTTTAACGGGGAGATGCAGCAGTGCTCCCGTGGCAGGCAGCATCTTCATCATCGTTAATTATTCCGCCTTCCCTCACCTTTCCACTTGGGGTTTAGCTCAGCCCTGCTAGAAGAGGGGTTATTTCTTTAATGAAAAAAAAAGGGTCAGAAATGCGTCTCACAATTACAGAGTTCAGTCTAATTAGGACTGAAAAACACACATGTAATTGCCTTACGTGTCTGCTCCTGAGATTCCCTTTCAGTGTTAAATACGTATGGAGCACCTTCCCTGATAAATGACATTTTTCTTACACTTCACAGGGAGAAAAACTTACCCTGAAGAGGCAGAAACATGGGGAAAAGAGCCGACCCATGCTGCTACCCCCCCGGGAAGGTCTGCTCCCCTGGCTGCAAGCCAGCCCCACCACTAGGGACATTCAAGGGAACTGGAAGCAGAGAGCAGCCCCGGGGTTTGGGACAATTTCCCATGTCTATGGGTAGGGGGAAATGTGCTGAGCATAGAAATAGGTCAGAGATGAAGCAATGCATTCTCCAGTAGCCTTGCTTTCCTTGCTTAAATAGAGGAAACACCAGAAGCTGCATTTCTATTCAAAGTGAAGGCCTTTGGGCTTGAAAGCCCTAGTAGCAAATGCATAATGAGGGAAAGCAACAAATACAAGTATTTCTTCTGTATGAAGGAAATTAGGGAACATAGTGAGGAGAAAACCTCATCTGGGAAGCATACAGTATTTATTCAGGCTACATTTTTCAAAAAGAGCAGTCTAACTCTGCGCCGGCTGCAGGAAATAATTCAGTTCTCACTAAGGATAATAGTAAAATTCCCGTTTAACAGGATAACAACCCTCCTACTCTAGCCATTGCTCACTGCCTGTGGGTGCAGTGATTGTTGCTGGGGGCTGCCCACCCAGCCCCTCACCACTCCGTCCAGGATTTGGTGCCTGGGGGGGCTCTGGGGCTGTCCTCCCTGCGGTCAGGCTCCAACCTTACCTTCTTCCCAACGTATCCTTTCCCAGTGGAAAACCAGACCCATGTGCATCAGCAACACGTAATACCATTGCACAGGATGCAGTACATTTTTTTAAAAAGAGGTATTTGGAGCTGCAGGGCGTGCACTTTCCATATAAAGGGACTGAGCATTCACCCCCCTACCATGGCCTTAAAAGCAAAGTGTGAAGGGGTGAGGAGGCTGCGGGATCCGGGATAAGTGTTCCAGCAAATGCTCCACAGCGGCAGGAGGAGGGGAGTGTGTGGGAACAGGCAGGAGAAAGACCAAAGCCTAATTAAAAGGTCAGCCAGGCTGTCTCAGCCCTATGCCCTTCCTGGCTGATGAAGTGGCCTCCTTTACATCATAACCTGTCAAAATTATAAATGCAATATATCAGCCTGGATGTGGCAACTACAGCCAGAGAGAGAAAAATGTCGCTGGGATGCCGCCAGATGCCTGGCTGCGGCACTTGAGTCATCCTCGCACTTTTCAGTGCACATATTTTATTCGAGTCCAGTTGTCAGTTAGGTTTTGTGTTTATTTTGTCTCACATCGCCAGGATGGGGTTACGGGATTGCCAGGTGTATTTCGATGGGCTGGCAGGCTGGCCTGGTGTTGAGGGGTGAGCGGTGGCACAGCTCGAATCATCCTGGCTTAAGAGCTGACCACTGCAGGGTCTTACATTTATGCTTGAGGGTCCAGAAAACTGCCACAGCAGAGAGAAGTAATAACAGAAAAATCATAATGGACGAGGAAGCTGCAGAGCCCAAAGTATGAGATGACAAATTGCTTGTGAAATTGCCCAGAAGGCAGAGGCGGATGGAGAAAGATGGAGAAACTTCTCTTGACTTTGGTTAGAAAGGAGATGGAGAACCTAACTATTGATTCATTAACATTTTCTCCAAAACCTCTCATTCTATGATTCTATTGGCCTCAAGTTGCGGCAGCGGAGGTTTAGGTTGGAGATTAGGAAAAATTTCTTTACTGAAAGGGTTGTCACACATTGGAACAGGCTGCCCAGGGAAGTGGTTGAGTCACCATCCCTGGAGGTATTCAAAAAGCACGTGGACAAGGCACTTCAGTGGGCATGGTTGATGGTTGGACTCGATGATCTTGAAGGTCTTTTCCAACCTAAATGATTCTATGATTCTATTATTCTATGATTCTATGATGCCAGCCCTTTCTGCTCAGATTTCCTTCAAAGACCCCAGTAGGGCTACAGGAGAAATCCTTCGTGAAAACTCACACTGAGATCATCGTTGTCTAGTTATTCTTTTTTCCACTGCAGCTCAGACCAGCAGACCTTTCACTCTGGACCTTTCCCATAAAGGAGCACTTGAAGTCCACTTGTGGTCCTGTAAAATTGCTGGAAAATTTGGGAATGGCAAAGAGCCCCTTATATGACTTTTTTCCTTTTTCTGAGATGGTTGTCTAGCAAGAAGATGGGGATGTCCACATCTGCAAGCAGAAACACCAGTGTTGCTGGGAAATAAAGGCAAAGAGAGAAAGCAAAAGGCTGAGGTGGGGGTGAAGCACCAGAGACAGCCCCATCCCGGCATGCCGGTAGGCAACTAATTGAAACAGTATTTGCTGTCAAGTTCCCATGTTTTCATAGTGTCCCTTATGAAAAACACTGCGCATTACAGTGCTATAAATCCTTATTATCTACGTCTTCACAACCAAAAGCTTCCCATTACCCAAAAGAAGGGCGAATCCCATGAGACACATTAATGGCATTGAAAACTCCTTCTGTTATCTTAAACCTTGATTAATCAACCTTATTTAGTACATGATAGTGGGATAATTGAAGCTGTCCCCGTATTAAAAAAAAGTGCAGTAAGTACTTTAGCATCTGCAGCTCCATTTCCTTATTACATAGATATTGATGCTTTCTGGAAACTGTTGTGAAATCCTCTGTTTAGAGACAATTCCACTGATCTATATTTTCGGGGCATGTTAGTAGGGGGTTCCTGTTTGTAGCATCTTTAGCAGGAGAGCAGGATTACTGCTTCTTGCAAACCCATCTGTTCCCGCTGCTCATTCACAACCTGGAGCCACAGTCTCCTGTCATCTCCCTGTCACTTCGAAAAATAATAATCGTGCGAGGACAATATAACGGATTGTTTACCAGCGTATTTCTAGATATTAAAAGTACAATTTGGGGGTTGGTTCCGGAAAAATGGCAAATTACTTTTATGAATTTAACATAACCATGAACAAATTAGGCCTGATCTTGATCTCACTTGGGTCTACGTTCACTCACAGCTCACGGAGCTGGCTGGTATTTTTGGAATATAAAGTTTTCTGTGACATTTTTCACCACAGAGGTGATGTGGAGAGAAAAGTTCTGCAATTTTCCTGGGTTTTTTTTCTGCTTCCTTTTTGTCTCTTTTGCTTATTTTAGTGAACCTACGCAAGAAATCTTGCAAGACTTTTGCACAAAGAGAACAGCATTTTGTGTTTTCTTGATAGCATATTGTCAGGCAACAGAGGAACACAACAGAGGCAATTTGGGCCAAGAGAGTTGTTGCCTGGACAGTTTTATGTCATCTCAAGCCATCTTTGTCCTCTGAATCGTCAAGGTCCATCAAATTCTGCTGCTCCAACTGACTGCCAAGGAAAGCTGAGAAAAAAATATTGCCAATGATGCTTTGCATGTAAGAAAATTGGAATTTCAGCAATTATTATTTCTGAGTTTTTAAAAATAGGCTTTGAACAAAATACTTAGAGAAAAATTAAGCTCCAATAATATAAACCAGAGGGAAAGGATCCTGTTTCCTTCCCACTGCTCTTTTTTTCCACTGTGAAAACCAAGATGAACCAATACACTTTCCACATTTTTCCTCAGACACCATTTTCTCTTTGAGTAAAGATATAAGAGAACATGGAGCGGGGGAAAGGTCCCTTTCCAAACTGCTGGGGCTTTTTCCAATGTTTTACATTTTCCAATTAACAGCATCGGACAGTGTCTTCTAAGGCTTGAGGAAACGCACTGACAGCACAAGCAGGACCAATGACCCCATCTTCACAGCTGCTGGACTCTTTGGCAGGTGCTTTTAAGCACCAAAACAGAGGCATCGCGGACCCAACTGCGTGCAGACTGGGTGGTCTCCATGGGCTGATGCAGCTGTAACCCGGGCCAGAAGTCAGGCTCAGACTCACGATGGGAAGTGCTTGTTTTAGAGCATCTCCAGCACTTCAGAGCTTAACTTGGGGAAAGAAAAGCCCTTTCTGGTGATGTCACCTCCCCTTCCCTTGCCATTTTTATTCTCTCTCATCATTAAAAAGAAAAACGTTGATTTCAAAATCCCCCACCTTTTTCCAGCACGGTCCGAGAGGTGGGAGTCCAGGTTGCCCGGAGCTCGTGTTGTCTTTCTGGGACGGCACAAACCGTAGGTGGACCCACAGCTGAGGCGGGTTAAGGGTGGTGGGATGAGGTCTGTGTCTGAGGCAAGGGTGGACGCGGCTCCCTGGGCGTGCTCGGGCCATTCAGCTCTTATTTGTATTGGTGGTGATTTACGCCCTGGTGTTCATCTCAGGCTGCTGGGTTATTTACAACGGATCTTTCTGGAAAAAAGTACTTCAGCCCTTAATAAGCGTATTGCTTTTGGCTAAGCATGTGGGCGTTGGGGATAAAAAAACAACGGGAGGAGTACGCCAGCAGTTTACCATGTCTCAGGACTTGACACCCCCCCCTGCATCACCAGAGCTCACTTCTAAATGATAACTTAAGCCAATTATATGTGCCTCATTCATCTCTTAGATAAGAAGCAGAGAGAAATGGTTTTTCTATTTCCATAATCATGCCACTAACTAGACAAAACGTGATAATCCATAATGAGCTGGGAAGAGAATTAAATAGAGAACAGGGTCTTTTGATGACTTGCCAGTTTTCTCTAGCATCATTCATACAGGTTATTGACATAGGACCAATTTTTCACCCTTGCTTTAACAGGACTTCCATTATTACAGCTGAAAAATGGCAGGCACAAATGATGGCAGGCACATTTTGGTACCTTAATTTAAGATTTCCTCAGATTTACTAGTCCTTAATTGCACCTACAAGCCAGGTACCCAGGAAATAATGTCATGTACAAACAGCTGCAAATCTTGCTTCTGTGCGATTGGAAGCTGGTCTCCCACTCTGGCCCTCAATAACCACAAAGTGGGTTTTCCTCCCCTCCAAATGCACTCAGTTTCTCACCCTCATTGGCCATCAATGAACTCGAAATAAATCTTTGAGCCACCAGCTCCATGCAAGAGTCTGAGATGGTTTTTACAAAGTGGCTGGAAACAGAAAACCCCAAATTTGGGACAAAATTGGTGCAGTAAAATACAGTTTATACTGAGTTTTCTAAAACTTTGGAAAATATTTAAAAATACTGTGACTCCTGGAGTAATTTGGACACCTGTGTTTTCAGCTCTGCAAGGAGGAACGTGCGCCTTGGCCACCTCAAAAAGTCTGTCTTTCAGGTTTCCTTTCCCCTAGCCCTTTTCTCTGAGCCCAGACATGCCTCCAACCCTGGCAGAACAGGGGAGGAGATCTGCGACGATGTGCTGAATACCACATTGCCAACTATTTTATCTCTCTTTCGGGACACCAGAACTTTTTTCTGATAAAATGTCAATCTATCTCATTCAAAAAGACTTCTCCAGCCTTTACTTTCATGGAAAAAAACTTGCAAGGATTAAGGAAGAACCCCAGATTTTTTATTTCCATTAAACTTCTTGCAGCTCTTTAAAGGTCCTTTTTCTCTGGATGCCAATGTGCTCCCCCGTTGGGTCCCACGGTGAAGGACACCTCCATGGCCATCAGGTCCTGCGGCAGCGAGGGACCACAGTGCTGATGGGCCCAGTGCTACGCTGGGGATTGGGGTTTCTAGTAGAGACACTATGGTGCTATGTGGCACAAATGCCTCTCTCCAGCAGCCTCCCTCCAGGGAACATGAGTGAAGGTGAGTGCATGAGTGTCTTCATCAGAGTTAATTATTTTTCTTCATTCCTCTCTTTTTTCTCAGCTTCTTAGGTCGCCTGATTTGAGGCTGGGATGCACAATGTGGTAAATATGAAAGCAACAAAGGACTTTCTTTTAAAGTCTTTTCTTGGTTATTACTCATTGATTGTCTTACAGAAAACTCCAGTGGGACTGAAGGGAGGACAGAAATTCTTTCTGAATAACATGAATTCCTTTTTTTTTTTTTAAGGAGATTTAGTTGGATTTTTCTGCTCTTTCCAAGTAGAAGCTGCAGGGGTGGAGTTTTCCTCAGCTCAGACATCTCAGCTAGAGCTATTAAGAGATGGACAGAGGGGAAAAAACCTTTTCAGAAGATCTTTTTTTGACTGACTGTTCCCAGAGGCTCCCCCTGCTTTCCCCAGAACCAAAGCTCTCGGGGGGCCAGGCTGTCTACAAATTAAACTTTGAATGTGTGTGCATATCAGAGACAAGCAGATCAGCAGCAATTTGCAGTTTGTACAAAATAACATCATGAGAAAATTCAATATAGTGCCTTTCCTGTAAAACTACCCCAAGGTGCTTTGCAAATAAAACGCACTAAAATGCCGTGTGCACAGCCTACCCTCCACCAAATGATAAACATTAAGCCCTGAAACAGAAGGGACATTTATGCTTGAATCTGTATGCATTTATTGATTTTTATTCCGTCCTGACTGTGGTTGAAGCCCAAACTGAAAGAAGACCCCCACCACCAATGGGGTGTCCACCAGCCTGTAGACCACTCTTTGGTTAGACACACACGCACACATGACGTGGATGGTTTCAAGCAACGACTGCGCTCCAGCAGCAGTGCGATCATCTTGCATAGACACGTGGGTTTCAAGGTTGCACATTGTTGCATAAAACTCACCAAAATAACTTCCAAGCATCTCCGCGTTGGAGGGGAGCGGGGTTGCCCGTGGCACAGACGGCCTCCACGCTGCTGGAGTGGGAGCTTTTTTCAGGGACACCCAAACATGCTGGCCTTGAGGTGGCCTTGTCTACCTTGTCTACCAGACTGGAAAAGCATGCAAAGCAGAGCAATAAATAGATCAGGAGTGATAAGAAATGCAGAGGAGGAGATAAGAAAGGAGCTTGACAAAGTTCATGGCCAGTGCAGGGTGGGCATTTCCTTCATCAGAACAGCAAAATATGCCCAGTCTCTTGGCAATGCCTTGCTGACTATTCCCATCCAAGCCTGGTGAAGAGTAATTTTGGTTTTTTTTCTCAAAAAGCTGATAGCCACATCTTCAGTGTGGTTTGTGGGATAAAATCACTGCCATTTTGGAAGTGCAAATCAGCTGTACCTGCCACAAAGTCAGCAGAGATTTACCACCATCATTTAGCACACCACTCATAGATTAAAGGGGCTTGTCCTTTTCACTTCACCTTATTTATGATTTTCAAATAATAAAGCATTCAGGCAGAAATTACGGCCCTGTTAAGCCATAGATATGTCCATATTCATCCCCTGTAAATGTACCTGAGAGCTGAAAGTTCATCAGTTTGACTTCAGGAATGAATCTGAACTGGAGCCAAGCAAACATTGGACCTAGACCAGCTTGGGTTTATACCAGCTTTACAACAACCCCTTTGCTTTGGGACTTCAGGCAAGGCATAGCCCATTTGTGTTTTCATCTGGGTTTCACACAACCCGGCGTTGCCCAAACGTTTACGAACTTTTAGTGAAAACTTCTAATTCAACGTTGTAACACGGTAACTAGACCAAGCTAAGAGTAATCGGTCTGGAGAGGGAGTAGCTATAGCTGGGATGTTTATTAAGGCATCATTAAACACCTGAACAACATCATTTGTTTCCTGAGAACAGGCCAGAGCAGGTCAGAAACATCCATCGGAGCTGCCGGTCGGTCAGGCTGAAGCCAGGGGGAGAAGCTGTAACTCAAGAAGGTCTCAAAACCTGGAGGGGTGAATGCAATACCCACCACCAGCTCAGGCTGTGGCCGGCTGCAGCACCGACAGCCCCTTGCCCAGCCAAGGGGTCACCGATGGGGAATAACACCAGTTGGGCATCCCGGTGCCGGTGGGCTCACACAGGGTGGGATGGGGCCAGATTGTGCTGCTGCCTTTGGTGGAGTGGGGGGTGCCTGGTTTTCCCCCTCTCTCAGCTGCAGGCTCGCGAGTGGGGCTGTATTTTTTCATGGCTAATTTTTCCACATGGCCAAGTCCCTGCGCGGCACTGGGGGTGTGCGGGAGGCAGCCGCAGCAGGGACACGTCTTTAGGGCTCGGAGCCCCCCTGTCTGCCAGGCAGGCAGCCAGCCTGGCCCTCCTGCCCGTGCGGGCAAGTTTAATTATTCCCAAGGGTCTGTCAAAAAAAAAAAAAAAAGGAAAGAAAAGGACAGTGTGTGCTGAGCCCTGTGCTTGAAAAGAGTCTCTCAGCAGCTTCCAAAAGCGCTGAGCTGGCATGTGTTTGTTTGCACACATGGGTCTCCATGGAAAAGCTCGTGTGCAGGGAAGGACGGCCCTGCGGCTTCGGCAGGGCGAGCTCCTGCGTGAAGCACCGACACCGGCCGCATCCCACCCTGCACCTCACCTGGGAGCTCTGTGCCCTCCCTGTTCCTCCCCATCCCCACCTTCGACCTCTTCGTTCAGATATTAAAGCCGTGCTTCGCCATAACGCAGCTCCTGTTCAAGGAGGCTACGGATATCCAGGGACGATGCATCCGCTGATGGAAGAAAAGGGACGGTGGTCCCAGCTGGGCTGTGGGGACACGGTGCTGGTGCCCAGTTGTGCCCAGCACCTGCAGAGCTGAAACGGGGTCAGGATGATTTTGGCCGTGCAGTGCGTGAGGACAGTCACACTTGCGAATGCTTCGGTTAATCCCAGACCGGTCTGGCACGTAGCACGTGTAATAGCTAACACATTTGGAAACCTGACAGTCCTTGCCCAGAATAAGGAAAGTGTGGAGCATAGCGTTGCGTTAATTAACGTGGCTTTTAAAACAGTTTTGCTCGGCTCAGACCCGCAGCTTTGCTGCTTACCCGGGTTGCCAGCCCGCACTGCCCACGGTGGGAAATGTGGCATCCCCAGCCCAGCCGTCTCCTCCCGGGGATGTGAAAATGAACCTCAGTTTAGCTCTGACAGTGGCGTGAAGAGCAGACACGGGCTTTTGCTGTGACTGCTGGACAGGCCTGAGAGCGGCTGCATCCTCTCCGACCGGGAGGGGATGGATTTGGACCCCATGTCCATACAGTTCCTAGCAGTGGCTCCCCGGCGGGCATCAGGGAGCAAGGGGTGCTTTGCCTTCCAGCGCTTGTCATCGCAGGTCATGCAAGGCATTTGCTGTGAATAACCCAGATTATAATGAGTGCAGCTGAACTCCAGCATCGCAGACAGGCCTCTTTGGGATGCAGCAGGATGGGATGATGAGGGATGCTCTGGCCAAGCACCGGATTCATTCAGCAGGCAGTGTGCAGGACCCTGTTTGCATTCTTCTTCCAAACCTTCCAAAGAGAGACTGCCTGGGCCATACCGTATGGGCACTGACCAAACTCACCCCAGTGCTGCCAAGCCGTAACCATGAGGGCACAGCCTTGCCCTTGTTTATACCCCACAGGGTAGAGTTAGGAAGCAGATGTTGTTATTGTTTCCACTAATTGGCTGTTTCGAGCAGCCACTATTTGCACAAGTGACCTGAAGGGTTCTCATTCCTGTTTGTAACTTCATTTCAGAAGGTGCAAGAGCCCCCCCCGACCCCCTCAGCTGATCTCTAGGTGTCATATTCTCAGTATTCCTCAAGTCAAACTCTTGGAGCAGATATTTTTGTTAAATTTATTCCTACTGTCGTGGTTTAACCCCAGCCAGCAACTAAGCACCACGCAGCCGCTCACTCACTCCCCCCCCATCCAGTGGGATGGGGGAGAAAATCAGGAAAAGAAGTAAAACTCCTGGGTTGAGATAAGAATGGTTTAATAGAACAGAAAAGAAGAAACTAATAATGATAATGATAACACTAATAAAATGACAACAGTAGTAATAAAAGGATTGAAATGTACAAATGATGCGCAGGGCAATTGCTCACCACCCGCCGACCAACACCCAGCCAGTCCCCGAGCGGCGAAAAAAACCCTGCCCCCCCTTCCCAGTTCCTAAACTAGATGGGATGTCACATGGTATGGAATACACTGTTGGCCAGTTTGGGTCAGGTGCCCTGGCTGGGCATGAGAAGCTGAAAAATCCTTGACTATAGTCTAAAAACTACTGAGCAACAACTGAAAACATCAGTGTTCTCAACATTCTTCACATACTGAACTCAAAACACAGCACTGTACCAGCTACTAGGAAGACAGTTAACTACATCCCAGCTGAAACCAGGACACCTACCAAGCCACTTCATTGAAAATTCAAGTCTATGAACATCACGGGCTGGACTCTGTCCTGCCTTTTGATGGCTCCAGTGGAAGAGGAGGAGAGCAGAGACCATCTCCCCTGGCCCAGCTCAGGGCACAACCCTCCCCATTGACACTCACGACTGATTCTGATGATACCCGTCATCAGTCCTGCTGAGCTGTCATTCCCCGTTTCTATTGGACCTGAAGTCCTCACTGAAGCAAAGAAATTGTAGGAAAGGCTTGTGTCTCCTTCCAAGCCTGCCTGTAGACTTACAGGTTGCACTTGCAATAGGAAGGGGGAGGATATGCCAGGAGGGCATCAGGTTCCTCATTTCACACCTCCAAAATGGCAGTGAAGCAGCTGGTCAGGAGCAGTGTGATGTTTACCCGGAGAGGCCGGGCTCAGAGGGTTGCAGGACCCAGCTGGGTAAACCCTGGTCTGCCCTCCTCACTGACCCTGCTCCGAGAGAGGCTACGGACCTCCTGAGGCCCCTTTCAACCTATATCACCCTGTGACCTTGCGAGCCTAAATTCCCCCCCAGGGTACTCCCAGGGACCCCCTCCTCAGTGCTGGGTAAATGGGGGATAATCACATCATTACTTTAGAGGGCTGGACTAGTCCTGACTGCCAGCTCCTGCCTCTGACTGCCAAACGCTCCCTTCCCCCTTTTGCCAGGGATAATACCATGCCTTATGCGTGCTTATTCCCATTGCTAGAAACCATTTTCTTAGACATGGTGTATCTGTCAAAAAAAAAAAAGAAATGAAATAAATAATGTCACAGGTTAAAAGGGATTAGGTGGATGGACTCATCTCATTAGTCACACAAACCCGTCAGCAGGAGCTGGAACCTGAATATGCAAACAGCACACAGCACTAAATATCCTAATGTATTTTAGAGTGGTCATTTCTAATTAGCACTTGAATCCAACACCCTACTTAGCCTAATTAGAGACATAACAAAAAGCTGTTTGAGCTCACATGCATATTGAATATGCAGATCTCTAGCATCTAGTGCTGCCCTTCTCCAAAGAGCAACAGCAAGCAAAGCGTCTCAGCATCCAGCACGGATGAAAACTGGCCCCAGCATGGACATAAACTGGTCCCATGAAGCCAATGTATTGAAAATCTGCACCATTAACTCCATTAAGAGGTTTTAAATGTAAATCTGAAAGGTTTTGATTAGAGTTATGTTACAGGGGGGAAAGGCAGCAAACCCATGGTTTAGGAGGTACTGTATTTATTTTTTGCATATCTAATCCAGAAGATTTTACAGGCTAATTTAAGCCAGGAAACAGAAGGAAGGTAGAGGAGGAAGAGGAATGGGGGGAAGAATCATAGAATCATACAATCATAGAAACATTTGGGCTGGAAGGGACCTTTAAAGGTCAGCTAGTCCAACCCCCCTGCGATGAGCAGGGTCATCTTCAACTAGATCAGATTGCTCAGAGCCCCGTCCAACCTGACCGTGAATGTTTCCAGGGATGGGGCATCGACCACCTCTCCGGGCAACCTGTTCCAGTGTTTTACTACCCTCATCGTAAAAAATTTCTTCCTTATATCTAGTCTAAATCTACCTTCTTTTAGTTTAAAACCATTACCCCTTGTCCTACCGCAACAGGCCCTACTAAAAAGATGTCCCCATCTTTCTTATAAGCCCCCTTTAAGTATTGAAAGGAATCCAGCCGCACAGGTAGCTATTTCAAAGCTGGTGACATGAGGGTTAAAAGCACCATGCGGCTTTGCAGATCTGCCAGGCAAGACAAAATAGGCGTCATTTCTAAGCCTTGCTTTTTTAAGACGAAGCAAGCACACCCCCGCACATCCATAAGGCATGGAGCAAATGCCGAAAAACCACTCTGCTTCGTTTGTACACACCTCATTTTCGGAGATGGATTTAGCCAAGCGCTGGGAGGATTTCATTGTGAATGAAGAGAAGGGGTGCTATCGGCTCCATGGAAACCCGGCCAGCAGCTGGGATTGGCGGGGCCGTATCCAGGCTCGGCAGCAGCCATAACGCCGAAATACAAGTACTGTTAATATTTAACACGGCGCAGGGACGTGGTAAAACCTAGCAACCCCACGGCAGCGGTTATGCAATTCTCCATTAATAGCTCAAAGGGATTGAGCATCATCTTAACATCCCCTCCCCCCCGGTTCTATATATGAGGGTTTTTTCTTCCCTGTTGCTAAACCTTAAAGTGAGAGGAAACAAAGAAATTGCTATTACATAATACAGACTTACAGCCAAGTTGTAGTCCTGCTGTTTTGGAAACATTCGGGGGGGGGGAGGGAAGTTGAAAGCTAAGAAGAGCAATGTGATAGGATCCTATTTTATTTTTTTTCTTCTCCCTCCTTCCATTTTCTAACTTCCCAGTTAAATACATTTATTTGCTCCGAGATCTGTCGGACCTCATCTATTACTGAGCCATTAAGTAAGCAGGACCTTTGGCAGCGATAATTATGTCAGACAGGTCTACAAGATAGGATTATGCATTGTCATGATTGCCCCATTTCTTAAAGAAAAAAAATGACATTTGTTGAAGGTGGGGGCTTGGTTCAGGCATCACACGGGCTTTGCACACACAACGTCACCGCCAGGTAAGGGTGATCCACCTCCGTCTGTCCGCAGTGACGTGGGCTAATGCCAGCAGTGGGCTTGCTCCTGGAGGTGCTCAGCTCCGACGTGGAGCTGGCTGCAGGGGGAATATGGGAATCCCTGAACCCCAGCAGCATCTTAGGGTGGCCTCAAGGGCCTGGGATGGCTGGGCTGCCATCAGGCTTTGTAGAGGCCAACAACTGCTGCGCCACAGGGATGCTCTTGCTCTGCTGTTTATTCTCACGTCTGATAGCATAGTAGAGGCTGAATGATTACAATTTGCATCACGGTATTTCTCAGGAGATATCTACTGCATTTAGGTTTGTTTTAATGTTCCTGAACACTGTTCTGAGCATCTTACCCAAGCAGAGGACAAGAACCCAAGGACGTAGGTCACCCCAAAGCCGCTCAGGATCTAGCCAAAAGGTATCTGCAAAAATAGCATTTCTGTGGTCAGCGAGCTGTCCCACGTGAAAACAGGGGAAATGGAGGGCCTGGTGCACCTCATCAGGGAGACTCAACCCTTCACAGGTCTGAAGCTCTGGTTTAAAGCTATGGTTCGGGCCAGTGCTAGGGAACCCTGGTTATTGGGAGGAAAGCTGCGTTTAGGCAAATATCAGACAGGGTGCTGCAGTGGCACCTGGAGGACCACAGTCATTTATGGCTCTCCTGCAGGATGTTCCACCATGGGCAGGTAGGTGCTCTGCATTTCCCATTAGCAAGCGCTCACACATCTCTTTCTGTGCCTCAATTCTTTGAGTGTAAGGTGGAATCAGTATTTCCTTATTTCTTAGGGCTGTTGTGAGGATACATGCAAGCCTGTGAGTTACTCAGTGTATAATAACATCTGAAGTTCCCACAAAATAATTTAAAATATCTCCAAAACCCAAGCCTCAACTCCCAAGGAGTACCACTGCACTTTTCTTGCTGCTTTGTGTTTTTCCTACATGGAAGAGGGGCCTTCCTTTAGCCCCTGAGTGAAAGGAAAGGTCTCGAAACAAGATAATATATGTCGTCTAGATCCTTTTTCTCTTTTCTGTGTTAGGTAGCTAACCACCCTAGGAAAACAAGCCATAAATCAATTGAAAGCCTAATCTACAGTTTGCCAATCTGAAAAGCAGACTGCCCCAGGAATGCAACTGCAGCTCACTAAAACAATGGGAATAAAGAAAAAGAAAACAATTCCATTTTGCACTTTGTAATTCAGTAGAGCTGCAGAGACATCAGACGTGCAGCAATCCTCCACAAGCTTCACCATCACCTTAAGTCCACGGTCTCCTCCCAAGCCATAAACATGCAGAGGGCTCTGGTTTCCAGGTGCAGACAGGTTGTAGCCTGCAGCTCAGCTGGAGAGAATTAGGCTCAGGTCTTCTCCTATAAAGAGACTGAGGGAGGCTGGTGGAGGGGTTTTCCACTTTTGCTCTCTTGTCTTCTAGTCTTTGAGCAGAATTAGGGCTCTTTGAGCTTTTGCTTAAGGAAATGCTACTAGTCTTTGCTTTTAGGGGTATTAAGGTATTCTATGCCTGCTTTTAGCAAGACAAGAAAGCACAGGGGCTAGGTGGGTTTTGTTGGGTGAGTCTGACACAGTCGGTGGTGCCAGGGCTCCTGGCTCCCACCATGTCCTAGCGGGTCTTCGGCAATCCAACCAGCAGCAAGGCTGCCGAGAGTGGTGATGGGGAGGAAGGTTGTTGGGAAGGGACGTGTCTGTGTGAGGGCACCAGCCTCCCCCTCGGGGACAGCATATTGAATAACACAAGAATAGCATCTTGTGTTGAGGTCTAGTTTCACGCAGGTTGAGTGTTGGTGCCATAGAGCAGTCTGTTATTTTCCTGCATCCTTGGATGAAGAACTGCCCGACAGGAGCATGAAATGGAGGAGGAAGCACCAGACGACAATGCTCTTCAGAGACACCACATGCTCTTTACTTAAACAGGTAAACTTTTAAGGATAATAAGCCTCTAGATCCTCTGCAACACTCAAAGCGCTTCCATAAGCAATGCAGCAATGAGGAAGAAATGTCATTTTCAAATGCAACTGTGTCCTCAGTGAGGGAATGTATCAAATTGGGACTAGTCTTCAGAACAAAAACCTGCCCCAAAAAAACAGAAATGAGGAGAAATAAGGAAAGAAATCCAATGAGGTTGCAAACGCAATCTGAATTTAAAGGCTCAGACCACAAAGTGGTACAGAAAAGCAGCAGGAGACTCATTAACAGTTTGCAGTCCCTAATGGGTGACTAAAAAAGAAAGTTTGCTGCAAAGAAATGCTAGTACTGCTTCAGGACTTCTGATTTTTTAATCAGGGATCTCAGGCCCTCATAAATCAAGATGAGAGCAGTGCAAGCTGTGGGATACCTGTTCCCAGATCAGGCCAGCTGGAAATGAAGCCAAAGCCAACAAGTTCCCCAGACTGGGGGCTGCGGGGGCTGTCTGGAGGAAGCAGTTATGGCCAATGCTGGAGGCTGCCCCGTGGAGTCCTGTCATTATTTAGGCAGAAGAAAGAAACACCCCCTTCTTCCCTCACTTGCACTAAAACTAACCCTCAGTCAGCCAGAGAAGTGGTCTCTATTTTTAATACCTTTTTTGCACTTCATTACTGAGGGCCTCGAGAAAACTATGTCATCGGTGATGACATAACGAATGGAAGTAGTTGCAGGGCAGTATAAGTGAAGGGGAAATTAAGCTATTTAGCACATGGGCAGGAGACGTGTTTGGGTCGAGGCAGGGATTTTTTTAATTAAAAAATTGGAGACAATCGCCTTGCCTTTAATGGAATAAGCACCAAGGCAACTTTATCAGGCCTGCAGACTCCCCCAGCTACCTCTGTCTGCTGTAAGAAAAGTAGAAGAGACGAGTGGGCAGAGTCCGGTTCCTATGTAAAGATTGCATGGCCGGACCTGCCCTAGAGCTGCAAAGCAACCAGACACTGAAATCCGGCCAGTTTTTTGTCATTTCTGCAGTGCTGTCCAAATGTGCTGTGGCTATTTTGGCTTCAGCCATTTCTTTCCCCCTTTCTAGCCTAATTGGTATGGCTTCTTGACTCCTGGTTAATGGGAAGGGTTAAAATGTTTATTATACTGGAACTTGATTTGCAGAAAAAAGCTTGGACTTTTTTGTGTTGTGTGTGACTGGAGAAGCAATTGTGATTTCTGCTACTGTGGTTAATAATATTTGGAAATAATCTTTAACTGTTTATGCAAATGGAGCTCACACTGTCTTTTCTCATTAATTACTGAAGTCTGCGTAACTAAACCTTAACACTGGCCCGTGTGTCACCACCTGCATCTTGGGCTTTTTGCTCTGTTTTTATGAATGGGTGGTGGAAAGTTTTTTACATGGTGGGTGAGGTCAGAGATAAAGCATAGGAAAAGCTGGGCTGCTGTTATGAAATTACTTCTCATTCCTCAGTCTGTGGGGACTTGCAGACATTTTCAAAAATAAGGGAGGAGCACTCTTAACTCACGAACACAGGAATGAGATTCCTGTTCCCATCTAGGATCAAAGTGCCCTGACCACATCAAAGTGGAAACGCAAGCGCTCGGCTGGTTGTGCTCGTTATCCCCCATGGAAGTGGTGATGCCAACCTGTGAGCAAACTGTAGTGACCCGATATCTTTTTTTCTTCCATGCATTTGTTGTAATTTTCTTTGGAGACATGTCAGTGCTCTGCATAGAGACCAAGGGTCTTGTCTTGTTTTAAATAACACAGTACACGATAGGACAGCATTTCATTGCCTTGCTGAGGTGCAGGGACCCCTTTCTGCTCGGTAGGATATGAAGCCTGATAACTATTTAGATTTAAATATTCCTTGTAGAATATGGTGGTAATGAAGCCTTCGAAGCCAATGGGTGGTTAGCTCTGGATGTTGCTTTGAAATCTGATGTTGTGGTAGAGAAAATCAGAAATCAGTGGTCGGGTTGGCACAGAGGCTGATTGCAGCCCTGCTCAGGGAAAAAGTGGGGCTAGAAAATGCACCTCTTCCATAGGTGAGCATAAAGACATTGCACCGCATTGCTGCAAAAGCCCATTTCTATCTTGTCTTTATTCAATGGCCAGTGCTGGGTGGCTTGGGAAGAGTATTAGGACAAGGCAAATGCAGTCAGACAGTATCTTCCCAGCTGCCAGTAATCTGCGACATTTGATTTTAATTGTCCTCAGTGGACCTTTTTTCAAGAATTCTACAGCTTTTTGGATTCGTTTATATTTTTGGTATCCGTAACATCTTGCGGCAATCATGGGTGGTTTACGAGGCATTAATGCACATGAATAGAGATATAGGTCAATTATGTTTTGGTAACATTGAGCAAGTTCTTTCAAATACTTTTCCACCTTAACAGGAGAGCAGACATCAAATGGTATCTGGCTGGACTCCAAGACAAATAAATGATGCTGATGTTCAAAAAGGAAACGCTGTTGTCCTTAAATAGTCAAGCATTGTTCTCAGACTTCCTGCAATAATCTCTGCCTTTTTACCCGAAAAGATTCCTGCCTGTGTGGGTCCTGAGACTCCTCTGATGTCTGTCTGCTGTATACTTGTAGCATTTGTGATTTTTATCCTTTTTTCTTCTTTGAACAATCCTGTGCCTAATACACAGCATGTAGCATTTGGTGGCATTGGAAGGGATGAAGTGGATATTCATGTAACCTCCTGGATAAAATATCCAGAAGGTGATATCTGTCCATAAAGCTTGTGATCACCAGTTTGGCTAGTGCTAGGGAGATGCATGAACTAGAGAGAAGCTACCCCAGTGATGCGGCACACGGGTAATATACAGCGATGTCAACAGTGAATGATGGGATGATGAGACCAATTGGGGACTTTGCTGTTTAGTCAGTGGTACCCGAGCATACACAGCAGCTCATAAAGGCAACAGCAACTTTTGGGAGAATTATGGTGATAAAACCCTGAGAGAGGAAAGTGCGACTGAGATGGCAGAATAGCCCAGAAACATATGGAGCAATGTCCAGCATGGCTGGGGATGGAGACTTTGGCTGAAGGTGATCTGAAACAGCTGCTCAAGAGCTTCAGAGTGATATAAAATAGGGAATATCGTGGTGGTGGGAGAACGGAGCCAGCAGCTCTTGTGCCTGATGGAAAGCTATTGCCAGCAAAGCGGGAGGCTGAGCTATCGCAGGAGACATCGTCATGGGAGATGATGATCTGGGGCAGAGCCAGAGCGAGCATCCAACACCACAGCAGCGGCTGTGTGCCAAAAGTGTCAGTTGTTCTCTAGAGCTGGATGCGAGAGAGGAGAAAACCTTTAGCCCATAGGGTGTGAGTCCTTGGGGAAGCAGGGCAGTTTGTCTATTACTTCTGATCACAAATAAACCACGGATAAACACAGTTCAGGAATTTGTAGGCACAACGTAGAACAAGTGGGAATCCTGCATTCCACCGTGGCATCTGTATTTTTCTCCTGGGAACTGTTGTTCCCCCCCCCCCCCCCCCCCAATTATCCTCTTCCCATCTCGCTGTTACTCTTCTGTAAATTAGTGAGTGGCATAAAAAAAGGCATGCGACAGGCATACCCCAATCAACATTTGCTGGCGATTCAACTTTAAAAGTCTCCTCTGCATGTTAATGGGGCTGTGATGGGACATGGGCATGGAGATCCTCTCCCCAGTGCCTGGCCAACTTAGGAATTAAACCTGTGTGATAGTGGTGCTGGGAGCAGTCCAGTACCACAATGTCTTTTTGTGGGACCTGATCCTTTGAAGAAGAGGGGTTGATCCTGTATTTCATTTTTGCTGAGGAGTACTGGCCCAGGCTAGCTGTGCTGTGAGGTGTCAGCAGCTTCTCCTGGCTCTTGTCCCCCAGTCTCCAAAGAATATTTTGGGACAACCTCATGTGGGAGTCCAGTGACACGGTCCTGTGCTCCTGCACAGGCGGATAACGATGGTTGTGTGCTACTAATAAATTGAAGCATCTGCCACCAAAATATATTACAGGATTTGGAGGCTAATTTGACATCTTTGCTGATGGGTTGTCCAATCCGCATATCTTATTTAAGTTATGCTTATAAATACGCCATGACCTATGAACACTTCGGTAATGGGTTTGAGTCAGGAATGAGTTGTGCTGAAGTAATTATTTATTCACTTAATAGAGACTGATGGTTTTGCTCAGCTGGGAGCTGTGTATAATTAAAACCATGGTCCCTGCCCCAAGAGGTTTCCAGTCTGAAAGATGACGCAAAGGCTGTGCCAGAATTTGTGGGAATCCCATGTGCCCATATCGGGTGTTCAGAAAATTACATTTTTGTAAAAACTGTGAGCTCTTTGTATACAACAGGAGACACAGGCCATTTGGGGCTAGTGTGTATTTAACACAGATTTTTGTTTGTACGGCTGCAACACCAAACGAGAGGTGGCTGCTGTAGGTCAGAGGTCCTCCCAAAAGCTGAGAGAGAAACTCAAACTTGCAAAAAAAATACACCTCGCCCTGAAACTATGCTCAGTGTAACCTGAGGACACACATTGCCCAAACCAGAGCTGCCCCCCTTAAACCCAGCCCAGGCAAGTGTGGGAGCTGGTGCCCATACCCCCGTGCAGACAGCATGCCCCAGGCAGAGCAGTGTTGATCAAAGAGACCTGGTCTAGAGCCATACCCGACACACAGCTGATTTGCAGCTGCAGGGAGCCATTGCCTCTCCCCAGACCTAAAGAAGGGCTTGTGTGCCTGAAAGCTTGGCTGTTTTTTTACTAATTATATAATTTGGCTTAAAAAAAGCTATTACCTCTCCATCAAATCTTGTGTCTCTCTGAATAGGTTGGCACATTTCCTAATAGAACCAGAAACTGCTTCTTAAACAGAAGTTTGACCATTATTGTTATTAAAATAGAAAAGGAAATGGAGGCTCGTTCACAACAAAGTGATATTTATTACTCAGTTTAATTGCTTAATGTAAAGCGCATGACTGGGGATTTGAAGGGGCTGATTTGCAGTTTGGTCACCCTTTGAAACAAAGCCACGCATTGCAAAATCGCATGTTGAAACTCAAGGATTGAAATGGCTTGGGCAAATGGGAGAGGAATAGGAGTCGTTAGCAAAGACCGAAGCGAGCCGGGATAATTCTGCTGAGAAAAATTCATCCTCGAAACATGCAGCGTCGGGACCGCCGCCTTGTCCAGACCCGCACCCTCGAGCAGGGTGGGAGATGCTGGTGTGGGATGCCTGGAGGCTGGCTCAGACCAAAATTAGCCGGTGGAGGATGTGGCTGTGGAGGGGACCAGGCAGACAATGTCGTGTTTCGCACAGGCTATGGCACGTTTTGTACAGGACCAGGCAGGCACCCTCGGCGGAGCAGGGCAGGTAGCAAGGGTGAGCAGGGGGATGCAAGCACAAGCAATGCCAGCCCCAAATATCTGAGCTGTCCGTAGGTGTGAACAGGTGGTAGGTGAAAATCTGCCCCAGTAAATCTGACTCCCGTGCCATGAGCGCTGCAAAATCTCCCCCAGCCCCGACCGTGGCCACACTCTCCTGCAGAGTCTCAGCTAAGCCATGTAGCCGGTGCCACGCTCCTGTCCTTGTTTTAATGGGGAAAAAGTGTGGTGCAGGGTGTTGCATTCAGGCTAAGCGTGGCCCCAGCCCCCCATTGCTTTCCAGAGGGCTGGCCCCTGCCTGCGAGGTGCACCAGGTACGGCCCCCCAGTCCTGCACCCCCCACCAGCAGGACCCCACAACCATCTCCTTGGCTCAGGCTTGTCCACTTTATAGCTCAGGCTTTGGGACACACATACAGGTTTTACAGCCTTAATACAAAGGGGGATAGTTCAAACAAGTATTTTCTGCCCAGCCCCTCCCCAGCAAGTGCTGAAACCAACGTTTCCCACGAGTGATTCAGCAGCACTGGGGGAAGCAGGAGCTGCCCCGCTCCAAGGTCTGTCAACATGCAATAAATCCAGCATGACGGCAATGAAATATTTTTTTTTTTTTGCATGCCTGGAAAGCCGCTTTTATCAGTGGCAATACCGATGGCATGACTTCAGGGGGTGGGGAGGTTTGACTCCTGGGCGCAGCAGCTCCAGGCCCTGGAGAGGGGGAATTCACCGTCATCCACCCCGGGAGACCGAGGGGCACCCTGTGCTCACACCAATCACCAGCAAAGCCCCCCCCCGCAAACCTGAACCCCATCCCTCAAAAAACAGTCCAAAGTCCTTTTCCTAGGAATGAGAGTGAGCATTTTCCCTAAAGATGCCCTGAATATCACCCATCCCGCTATGTCAAGGGCTCCCAGCACAGCTCCTCTGCAGCAGGCAGACGGGGCCCAAGGGCTCTCCGGCAGCAGCGTGGTCTGCCTTAAGTGGCGTCTTGTTTTTTATAATGGAACCATGAGGCTCTGAGCTATTCCCATAGCACTCTCAGTAATCAGCCCTGGTATGTTGAAAGGCATATTTGTCATGTCTCAGCCGGTCTCTCAGAGAAACAGTCACAGGTCAGGTTAGTTACCTAATTTATATGTCAGGGGCTGCAGGAATGAATCAACAGCATTTTTTTGTATTTTTCCAGACAGTAGCTTGATATTCCCAGCATGTTGAACTCTAGGAGTTCCCTTGCTTTTGTGATCATTTGCAATCCCTCCTTATTTGGCTGATGTTACAGCAATTCAAGCAGAAAAAAGTGCTACCAGCACAGAGCGCCAACGTCTCCCTTGTAGACGACTCTCTTCAAAGCAGCTCCCTTGCATGCAGACCGCTGGTGCAAGAACATCCACGCACACCTTGATGTGAGCTAACCTTTCCAGCAGCGGGTCCCAGGCACCATTTTGGGGGATCGTTCCAGCAGCATCACGTCCCCGTGCAGAGAGAGCCGGGACAGTTGGTTAGTCCCTCTCCACAACCCCACTTATGGAGCAGGCATCGCTGCGGGGGCAGAAACAGTGATGTGTGACTATATGAGCACACTCTGCTGTTGCACACACAAATACGTGCACACCCTGTGGTGCGATTCCTTCAGTGCAAATGCAATTCGTGTGCACGTAAAAGGTGAGGAAATTTTACCCATGGAAAACGTAACTTGCCACACCTGGACCACCCTGACCTTCCTTGTCCCATTAGAGCTTCCAGGGGATGGCTAAAATGAAAGCAGAGAGCCGGGGCACGCCACCTCCAGCACCAGCCATCCCCAGTGCCGGGGTGAGAGGTTGCCCAGCCGATGCCGCATAGGATATTCCTGCTGGGACCCAACACGATCCCATCCAAGAGATTTCAGGGCAGATCTTTTCCAGCATGTGAATCTGTGTTTCTTTATTTCCATCTGGCCACATGTGTTTGGGAAGATGGCTAGGAAACTGTTCCTGATGGAAGCAATATCTGAAACAAAAAGCAGTAGGCTGTGCAATTCCCTAAACTCTGCGAGATCCGTTTATAACCACCGCGACGCTCGGCAAAGCAGGTGCAGGAGGAGCCCTGCTGAAGGGGACACTCGCTGCAGCGTGCAAAGCGGAGAGCAAACGCCTCGATGCTCTCAAGGCTTAAAAAATGGTTTTGCCCAGGCTCAGGGCTGTGGGGGCGACCGAGGATTTAGCTCACGTCTCTGCAAGGGTGTCTTTGCGTTCGGGGAGGTGCCCGGGGAGGGTTTAACCTCAGGTGCGAGGAGGGGAGCAGGGCAGGGCTGCGGTTGCCTCCGAGCACAAACCACCGTGGCCCTCCACCAGGAAACACAAAGCAGAAGCGAAGTGGGAGATGTTTTACAAAGCGTCTATTTACTCCAGGGTAGCGGGGGGATGAAACGTGCGGCAAGGAGCGGGCTGTGCCCCCGTGGGCCGTGGGAAACACGGTCAGGTGGGGAGGAAAGAAATAAATCCCAAGAGGCGCAGCTTGCCATCGGGGGAAATGCAGAGGAGCAAATTATTAGCTCGTTTTTTCTGCTAGATGAAAGATGGGCCATTAGCTGCCTCTGGAAAATACTTTCCAACCCCTTTTGTGCAGCAGTTTCTCTGCAGAAGGGCTCTCCCAGCACCCCAGGCATTTGGGGTGGCGGCAGGGGAACGCCCTGCGGCCGGGGCTAGAGAGGTTTGAACTTGAACTCGTTTATTTAGATTTGACTTTTCTCTTGCTGGAGTCCCTGGACTTAGCCCAAACCCCAAGAGTAAGCTATAGCCAAATATTTTTGAGGTTGGTAATGAGATACCAAAGCCTTACTTAAAAAAGAGCCCTGTCCCAAATTTCCCTGCAGCGTGCGGGGCCGATGCTCCGCGGGCGCAGCAGAGCCAGGCTTGGGGGTCGTGATGCTGCCGGCCGGCCCGTGCTCAGCATCATTCTGCCTCACGAGCACGGCTGGGTACGGCCAGGCACCCCCAGGTGAGCCAAGTGCTCACTATTTTCACTGTAAAACAAACATTTGAACTTTTCTGTCGTCGTCCACCCACCGCTCAGGGTTAATTGCGACAGATCACGTCTCTCCCCACCCTAAATTCCTACTTGGCTGCTGAAGTCTCCCACTTTCCAACAGCCTAAAAACATGGTGTGACCTGCAAAGCCTCTTCCAGGCTGCAGCAGTGCACGAACCCGCTCCGGTGTTTGCTTGTGGGCTGCACACCCAAACACCATCCATGGCACTGGCAGGGGCTGGCAAGACCAAGCAGACCCGAGAAACCTAAGCTAATCCACCCAATCTGCTTTCCTCTCCGATCAGGATCTGGCTCTACGTTGCTTTCTCTGCATAATGATACTGGTTTTGCGCTAGGCTTCCTTGCTGGCATATTTTTTGCATTGTATTTGAATGAAATGGAGCAACCCTGTGAAAGTAAGGATATATGTTTAGAGATCTTCAGGCTCTGGTGCAAAGCAGCATTATAAAAATCCACAGCCTCCCTGGGAAAATAGCAATGATAAATTCGATGCCCCCCTCAGCAAGGGAAAGGGTTAATTGCTTTGGTTTCCCCCTCATACTTATGGCTAATGCCAATCAGATCTGGAACGATAAGAATAAAATATGATTGAAACCTCTGGCTCTTCAAAAAAGCGTATGTTTTAATTAAATTGAGAACTAGCTGGTTAATCAGTACAAGGACTAATGGTCTGATGAGCAGAAAATGCCTGGTGAAAAATAGACTGTCTCATCGGCTGGGCTGGAGGGAGAGCCACAGATTGGGGACACAGCCCAGGGCTGGGGGAGCTGCAGGTACTTTGCAAAGGCCATGCAGGTTCCATCCAAGGACCCACCAAGGAGGAGACACATCCTTGGTCCCAAGATGTGCCCATCGGGGGGGTCCTCGGATGGAGCTGACCTCCCCCAGTGTGTCCCTGCCCAGGGCCAGCTGTGGAAACCCTCTTCAGAGGGCATCACAGGGGACCAGGGGATGCCAGGGGGACAAATGAAACCTCTAATCTCAATTACCTTTGAGAGGGAGAGTACAAGGATGGGGGAGACAGGATTGCAAAATCAATTTGAAATTTATTGTGTCAAGGGGAAAAAAAAAAACAACCCACCACCCAAGAAATAAACTTCTAAAATTAAAAAATCAATGGAGAAATGTCCTTCTGGCCGCCCCTTCCCCCACTGTGCAAAGCACAGGCTTCCTTCTGATTAAAGCTCAGCCTGGAGCAGTTTCGGTGGCAGGAGGCCAGAAGAAAGCTTAAGGTGCTCTCTGCAGTTTAAGGTGGAGCTGTTTACATTGCCTTCCCCAGCAGTGTCAGGTCTGGCCACGCAGCAGCATCCTCTTGTTTACACCGGTTACACCCCAGCCGTGCCACGGCTCTGGTTTACACCGCCTGGCGAGCAAAGTCAGGCTCTTGGTTCACAAGCGCTCACTGGCAGATGAGCTTTGGTGGGGTTTTGTTTTGCTTGCGGCCGCCTCCAACAGGTTTTCACTTAAAAAAATGAAATAATATGTGAGGTGAGAGGGAAGGCGTGCGGGAAGAAGTCCTGCCCCGTCGCTGGGGAGATGTGGTTGGGATGCTACCGCTGAGCAATGCCCACACATAAGGGTTTGCTCGCAGCCCCACGATTCGGGACCAAACCCTGCAGGAGCTTTGTCCGTGGTGGCCTCCAGCATTCCCGCTTTCCCCAAGGGTTGGCAAACACCCAGCACGGTCCTGCTGCTTCCCAGAGATGCGATGGGTGCTACGGGGCAAACACCGCAAGAAACACCCAGAGGAGAAGGGTTCACAGCCTGCGAAAAGGCACGAGGCTGTGTCGACATCGGGATGGGTTGAGGAGCAGGAAAGGGGCCCTGCCAGGCAGGTCCCGACCCGGAAAGTGGGTGCAGCCCCATCAAGAAGGGTTTGCTCCAGAAACCAGGACCAACACAGACAACCCGTGCAGAGACCTGTTCCAACCTCAGGTTGTTGAAGCTACAACATCTGCTCGATGCCCTTTCTCTGCATAAGAAGATGCCTCTGCAGAAGGTGACGGGTCTGATGCCCACCAGAAGTGATTTATCCCATCCTTGCCCAGTGAGGGAAGAAGCACTGGAGACCCTCAGCCCAAAACTACACAGGTCCATCTCCAAAGATAACTCAGCTGCAATTTTGGGGGGAGGCTCAGCTGGGGCCGCCTGGCACCACAGCTGCCTCCCTAACCAGACCCCCTGCACCCTGCAAGAAAAGCATCTCCAGTTTGCTCGCCTGTTAGACAAATCTCATCGCCAGCCTCCCTGATACCGGTGTTTGTAGTTCACAAACATTTACTGACACCTATTTGTGCTCCTGTAGCTCAGGGCCAGCGCGGTGTGATAGCATTTCACAGTCTTTTAGCTCATAGAGTGGGAAAGGCAGTTTGGGTGTTTCTTCTCAAAACAAACACAAACACGCGCAGCACATGCATATCGGGTATAGCATTAAGATTGACAAGGCGCTGCCTTCCCGAGGAACAACTTTTTATTGGGATATTTACTGTGCATTTGGTATTACGGGGCAATAAAGCTGTTAATGCCTATTCACGTCTCATCAGCCGTAATGGCTTGGGAGAGCGAGCTGTATCCGCAGCCGGAGCTGGGGACTGCTGGAGTCAGCGTTTGCACGGATTTCAGCTGGCCTCCGATCCGCCGAGGCCCCGGGACAGCCTCCAGGGAGGGAAGCCGTGGCAGGGCACGGGAGCTTTTTGTGGTCTGGTAGAGAGCAGCAGCACAGAGAGGTTAAGAAATAACATAGAGGGGCGATGCAAATACCAGCCAGATTTAAAAAAGGGCCAGTCCCAGCTCTGAGCCCTCCAAAATACACACAGAAACCCGTGTTTTCAAACCTTCAGTGCCACCCACTGCAGTTAAACGTGTCGTTCAGCACGTTGGCAGAGCGGCGGTATCTCCCACTTGAATCTAAGTACATGAGATTTCAGATCTAACCAGGTTATAAGATGGCACATACTGTTTTTAAATTGTGCCTACTGTAGAACAAGTCTGATATAGATTTTTCTGGGGGCTTTGTTTAAAAGTGCAGTGGGCAACCAGGTGAAAACCACCGAGCAGCTCTCAAAAAGCCCCAGCTCCATCTGCATGGAGCCATCATTGAGACTGGAGAGCTGCCAAGCGCAGAATCTATAAATCATGAATCAAGCCCACCATTCCCATCCCTAAATCACAATTGTTTTAAAAAGAAATAAAACATATTGGTTCTTTTAATTTGCCTTTTGGAGTCTGTGCCTTTAGGCACATTTTCCAGCTCTTCTAAAACACGAGGACTAGAAACTTCCTCTCATTTCTCAGTGAAAGCTGAGAGTCTCACTTAATTACTTGCATCCAAGAGCCACAGCTTTATGAAAAATTCCAAATATCAGAAGATTGGTAATAAAATCACAGGGTCTGGCAACGCTGAGACTCCAGCTAGATGCAGGATATTCCTTTTATAACTGTCCAAGAAGAGTATACACCACTGGGATGCTGGTCTGCTGCAAGAGTAACAAATAATAATGAGTTTTGGTGAACCGACTCAGAAAAAGATCTAAAGTCTACGTTCCTTGGCCAGGGTGTTCACGTTGCCACTCACGGATAGGCAGTCACCATGTCAGCGGTAACGCACGCAGGGATTTAACCGGGAACAGGGCAAAGGTGGCTGGCACCTGCGCGAGGGTTTTGGCAACGGCACTGCAAAGCACCTGGCAAGGGTGAGCGGGAAGCGGGGAGGTGCCAAGGGGAGTTTGGGGTTTAGTAAAGAAATGCTGAGCTTCAGCCAACCCTTCAGAGAAGCAGCGTGGTGAAATTATCTGATATCTGAGACCTTTTCTTGTTCAGGTTCCAACCTGCACCCCTATCAAAGCAGCTTTGTTGACCTGGGCTGGTCTCCAAGCATTGGGTTTAACGTCGCATCCCTGACCACGTGAAGCATCTCAGGATGCAGTGTCCCGCCATGCCTTGATTTCTCCTTAGGCTATCAGTACACTCTATGGCAGTGCGGTTTCTTCTGGGTTTACTTTAGTGGCCATGTCCTCCCAGCCAGGCTCGGTGTCCCAAGGGCACAAGCACCCCAGGGAGCACCAACCGCCTCGGTGGTCCCAGAAAGGGGACACAGGGAGGACAAGCCACCGTGGGCAGTGCCCTCCTCTACCGTATCTCCCTGGGGAGGCTCTCCACTGCCACTGGAGGGGACAAGGACATCCTCGCGGGGATTGCATGGGTGAAGCGAAGCATCTTCGCATAGCCCAAACCCAAAGGGACGGCAGGAGCTGAATTCTCCTCACCCCTTCCCCACGTCCGAGCATCCCTGGCCATGGGCCACCGCCTGTGCAGTCACCACGAGGGCTATCTCTGCCTTCGCAGAGAACATCTCTTGTTGCTATTCATGGAAATGATGAGATAATGGCCTGAAATCTTGGTTCCTCTAATATAATTGAAGATGGAGCTGAACTGCAACTCTAAAAAGGAAGTCTAAATTAGGTTGCAGAAGAGAAAAGGATATTTGACAGCAGGAGCAGGCTCTGGAAATGCAGTCATTGTTTCTACTTATGAGTTTTGAAATGTAAATAATTTAACACCCAGCTAAGCAGAGGAAAATCTGCTATTTTTGGTTTATTCTGAACAAAGACAGCTGTGTATTCTAAAACATACAGTTCAGCATTTAAAAAAAAAAAAACAAAAATAATGCTGGTGAGAATGTCTTTAGATATTTAAGACCCAGCACCGGGGTCTGGGCTGGCTGTGCCTTGTATTACACTGGTACATTTGCAGTGACCTCGAGTCTTACCAGGTCATCGCAATAAACCCATAAATAAATTATTTGGATGGGCTAATTCTAGGGATTTGTTAAACATTTCAGCTGAAGGATAAAAGCACAGGGAGAGGTTGCAAAGGCAACATTTAGGTCTTCAATAAGACAGCACCAGGGCTCGCACGGTCAGGCTGACTCCCAGTTAGGTGTTAGATTCGGAGTCAGAGCGAGACGGATCCTGCTCTCATTAGTGAGATTCCCATGGCACCAGCCACTGCGAGGTACCAGCTGTATTCAATCCAAAGCAGCATGGAGAACCGGATTGCAATTCAAATTCGGGTCCCCATTAAAATAACGAGAGCTACCGCAGAGAGAGCTACACGCGGGCATGTCGCTGGGAGCTGAAGATGACGCCTCTTCCTTCAGAGACCTTAACCGTGTTACTATGCTTTTGGTAATTAGTGCAGTCAGGCCTGATTTGTTTTTCTGCTCTCTCAAATACACATTTTTTTTAATAACTTGCTGGGAGAAAGGGTTAAATACCTCCCAGCTGTATAAAACCTCCTGCAAATGTCACTGCCTTTGCAGCCGTGCTCGCTGCCTGCTGATAGACCCGGCAATGGTTTGATGAGATTTTAGTGGGATTCGCTCCTGGTTTTCTGCCGGCTGAAACCAGGCATGACGATGAAACCCCATCCACCGCAATAACAATAGTAACAGCAGTATTAGGAGTAACTGCTGCTCTTTCTTTAGCATTCATGGGGTCTGGCCACGCAAGACCGGGAATATTGTGCCGAGGCTCCTGAGATGGGAAATCTTTGCAGCTCAGGGATGTACCCCCGCGTCCCTCCTCCTGGTCCAGACTCTGCAGAGAGGACACAGGGGTCAGGGAGGAATTTTTGCCCAGCACAAGAGCCAAGCTGCCCATGCCGAGGAGGGGCTGAAGCTTTGTGGGCTGATGTACATCCATCCGCCTGCATTCCTGCAAAGGAAGACGGGTCTCTCCTGGAGCTGCTGCTGGCCCCATCCCCATCCCCATCCCATCCCCATCCCCAGCTGGTGGTGGTGGTGCAATCTGGGCTCTCCCAGCCATGGCAGGGAGACCGTGACAAGACATCACAAGCCTGGCTGGGGAGGCAAACCCTGCGCTGGCGCCCGCCCTGGCAGCGCGGGTGCGTGTCTCAGCCAGCCGGGCACATCTGGGACGAGTCGTGCAGCATCTCTTCTGCCATGGATGGAAAGTTAGATAATCTCCTTTAGAACTATATATCTTGGGCAGCCAGGGTTTCCTACGCAGCGCAGAAACTCTTCTTGCCATTGCCAGGCTGTAAACACATTACAGAGCTGGAGGGCAAAACACATCGGTGCTGAGTCTTCTTGGAAAACCTGGCCCTGGGTGTGGGGAGCACCTGGAAATCTTCCTCCCAGCTCTTATGTTAATCTAGCCCCACGGGCCTGTCGAAGCTCATTGAAATTCAGGGGGAGTCTTCCCATTGAGTTCAGCCAGCTTTGAATAAGGTCGTTTTTCTCTTCAGTGGTTTTTTTTGGTGTTTTGGTTTTTTTTTAAACCTATGCTCACTCTGGGGGAAAATGTATTTAAACACAGAAGTGCTGCATTTGCAGCCATGCTGCTATTGTCTCCCCAGCAGCGATGCGGCTCTGTGAAAGGCTTCGTTTCCACAGAGAGGCAGTTAGAGGGGATGGCCTTCACTGCAAAGTTGTTCGAGCCCATTTGGCCTCGCTCCAAATCCACGCAGATATTCTGGGACCAACTGGGCTGACGCAGAGTCAAATATTACTTAGGCTGCGCTCGTTCTGCACGTGAGAGATAGTCAGTGAAAGAGGTAGGCTGGCATGCCTAGGATAAGGTTTTTCTTGGTCTGGGGGTTGATCTGGGCTCCTTTCTATGTGTGCTTTTTATTTGTGTACCAAAATAGTAAGTTAGGTCTTATATAAAAATGCCTTATCCAGGGAACTCGAAGCGCCTCTTGAAGAAGAATGGTTATTTCCAGTTTACAGATGGAAATGAGACTTATCCAGGGTTGCACCAGCACTGATCTCCGAGCTGGGAATGCAGCCCATGTCCCTGAATGCTGCTTGGTTCTCCCTCCCCAAGGCACCGTGTCCCCTTGTCACCAGTGCTATTCAGTCAGCAGAAATGCTGCTGAACCTCAGACCTCCTTTTATCCCAGACCACCTCCCCTTCCATGGGACTCCTGTGGTTGTCATGAAGTCGTGTTTGGTTTTGGTGACAGCAAACAAAGATTTGGCTGTTCTTAGCCAAGACAGTAGGCGAGGAAGCCATTAAAGGCTCCAGAACCCGACGCCAAACAGCCACGCTCCAAAATGCCTGATTTCTGGGAGAAAAGTCCTGGTTCCCACAACCTTCCCCTGACTTCCCTCCCCCCCAAGGTTTGCGGTGGAAGATCCATGGAAGAGCCCTAAAGCAAAAGACCTTCACCGCTTCTCCCCAACCCGTTTTCCCCTCTCGGCAGCTTTATCAACCTTGCCTGCTTTGCCCTGGGAGCTGTTTAGACTAGACAAGCCAGCTTTGAGTGTTCGCTGCTTCACCCCCCCCACCGCCCCTCCTTTTCTGCTGAGTATCTCTCCATCTCCCATCCCTCCTTGGCGGCGACGCTGCCTCTCCCGCCTGCAAACACAAAGGCGAGTGAGTCAGCGCAGGGAACACCAAGTGCTCCAGATATGAAGCAGATGGGATTGAAGAGTCTGGTACAAAGTGTCTTTTTTTAATTCATTGAAACTCTCTTATCCCCCCCCCGCCGCAAGACTGCTCTCCGCATTCTTCATTAGCAGGGTTGAAAATAAAGTTTCTCCTTTGCAATCCAGGATTTTGTAGTATCAGCCATAGGTGTGACTTTGCCCCATGTTATTAAAAAAGATGGTGAATATTGCAAAGGGTTTCCTGTGAATATGTACTTGGATGCTGGAATTAATTCACTGGGTGAATTTCGCTCCTTTCTTCATGCTCCACCTTTCTTTGAATGTTCATAGAGTGCATCACACCGGAATTAATGTCTGTAGAAATTGACTTTTGTAACAGGAGGAAAATCAATAGAAAATTTCAGTTTCTCTTTTCAAGCTGAATCAGATAACATTTTGAGCCAAAGTAACAGAATGTGTCACGGGTTGAAGAGAAACGGTCAATCAAAATTATCCAAAATCCATGTTTTGACATTTTCCGTCATAGTGAACTGATCAGATTTTGCTAAATCCTGTTTCCTGTGACTATGAATCAAAACACATAAGTTTTCATTTTCAGTTACTTCTATATTTAATGGATGCGTGTAGGGTCCTACAGGGCCTTTGGGGACGTTAGCAGCCAGATGCATTTTCTTCTCCTTTTCCCTGCAGGATAAACTCCTTGTTTTTCGTATTTTTGGTGATACTCATTCACAAGACTTGCATAATACACCACAGGCTGGAGGTTCTTTTTGCCTTATGCGAGATTTGCTCAGGGTAAAATTTTAGATTTTGCAGTTACGTTTTTTGCTAGATAAATGTATTTTAATGGAAAATTCCCAAACTACTGTTGTGTTGTGATGTTTGCAGAAACACAAATCAGTGCTCAGGGAATGTACTTTTTAAGCATACACTGGTGTTTATTCATTTCAGCCATATTTTGACACCTGAGCTAGGAGATAAATCCCATATCCTGTGATCAATTTTGACTAACCATCTAGCTCAGAAAAGTAATGCTGAAAAATCAGAATCAATCACAACGAGCGTAATGAGTTAAAAACACTTCAAATAATGGCCAACTCTGGCGAAGTAACAACCTGCTCGCATAGACTCCACAAGGAGAAAAAATCTAAATTCATTGGATAAATTATTTGTTGCAAATTATTTCTTCAGCTCTAATTAGTAATCTTCATTTTACACAGTAGGCCTCTAATGACCTGCTTGACAACTATGATGTCTGATAGACAGTGGGGATTTGCATGAAAATGAGTTTTGTTTTCTCCCATCCCAGCCATAAAACAACAACAGTGAGGATGCTCGGCTTTACCACGCAAAAGGGGAATAACCAAGCACCCAAGCTCTGGCTGAAAGGAGATAATTCAGCTATATTTTGGGAAATAGAAAAACCAGGAGGCACTAGTTCAAACAAAAAATAATAGCACCCAGCACACAAACAAGCTTAATCAGATACGGTTGCTAAGTGGAGTCATGTGAATAGCAGATGATGGAGCAAAAGCAGAAGATACAGCTCTCAATGAAAACATGGTCTAATAGGTCTTGCACTGTTGTTTTCTGTGATTGAATAATCTTTTGCCTTTTTATAGCAAGGGTTTTTAAACGTTGGACCTATTTCAAGTGCGTTATCATCTCCTGTCTGCTGATAATTGACAGGCTTTGGATCTTTCTCTGGCTTGTATATCCTGAATCCAGATAGATTCAAGCAGAAGACGATGTTCTTGCCAGTCACGAGCAGCTCAAATATGGTTAAAAAAGAGCAAGGGAAAATCAGGAAAAGGCAACAAGCCTGATGTCCCTCCTGCAGCTCTAAGGGTTTCTTTCACTGGGATTTGCAGTATTTTTTGGTGATTTCAGCAATGTTATTCCCAGCCCAGTTCAGCACATCTTGTGCTTTGACAGCTCACTGCACCTGGAAATTATTACTTGATAAAAACTGGCAACTTCTCTCATTTTGGAAGGTTTTTTTGGCAACAGGGCTTTATTCTTACTTGCCTTCTGGCCTTCTGCTGGCATAAAAGGAGGTGAAAGTGGATGTAAATGTAAGGTGGAAGAAGCACTGTAACACCGCCTGCATATTGATGGACAATATTCTTTAAGAGTCTTGATCCGGTGGTGCAAGCAGAGAAAAGGTTGGAGGTTTGTATTTTGGCAAGCAGGCGCTGGGTGCACATATATAGTCTGTCATCAGACGAGCTGCCGTGGGAGCCCTGGCCACTTACTTGGTGGTAAATGTGAACGTGATGGCTTGAATTGCTACAGTAAATTAGTGAGGTATTGGGGTAACAGAAGTCAGAATCTGACCTCAAAAGGAGTCTTAGCTAGTCTATTTTTTTTTATTATTTTATTCAAAATAATATTGTCATCACATCAATTTGTGAAGAAAAAGGCAATTTTTAGTTGCTGGCCATCCCGTTCACTTGATTTTTCTTTTAATGATTTGGCAAATGATGTCCCAGCAAAAAAGATAAAAGATGTAATGCACCACTTTCAGCCACTTCTCTGCGAATTGATCCCATTCCTTCTTCATGTATTGTTGATCTTCTAATTTAATCACTTGTCCAGAGGGCATACACAATTTTGTAGGAAGTAAAAATGTCACACAAGAAAAAAAGGGGGAGGATGAGAGGGGAAACATCTTCCCTTGCCAGGCTGCGTGTCCTGTATGGGAAGCAACACCAAGAGCGAGCGCTGCCCTGGGCTGGGAGACAGAGGGACGAAGAGGAGTCTGCCTTCATCCTGCCAGCATCAGTATCACTGAACTTGACTGGGGGAAGCAAAAATCATTCAGGGGCAGATGGACAGGCAGCCAGCAATACGTCCATGCAGCCAGCGTGATTGCAGGAGTTTTATTTTACCAGAAAACCGACCCAAAAACACGTCGGGGAGGGCATGGAGGGAGGCAGCCCCTGCCCAGGTGAGTTTTCCCAGCACGTCTTCGCAGGGGCAGCAGCAAAAGGAATTTTCCACAGGTGGGAGTCGGGAAGCAAGTCTTTGTAGTGCTGGTTCAAAGGGGCAATGACTGGCCAGAGGCGGCCGTGGTTTGCAGCGTTTAGCTGGTTGGCAATGGCAACCTCTGGCTTTCATGTACCCAAAAACACAGAAGCTGAAGGGTTAGGCATGGCTGTGCTTGTGGATGCAGCACTTTAATGATTTATTGAATTCTTTTGTGTGTGCGCTGGGTTTTTTTTAGGGTCAGGAGTTGCCATTTTAAAACGCTCTGTAAAAAACAGATGTGTAAATCAATTAGCTTTTAAAGCACATTTTTTATGAGTTGGAGAAAACCTGCTCAGCCTCCATGGGCTCTCTGACGCCAGCCCAAATCCGCAGCCCCGATGCTCGCCCCACGCAGGTGTTCAGCCCTTCAAAGCTCCCCCCATGAAATTCAGCCACCTCTGGGGGAGCTCTGCACGACGTGGGGCGCAGCCTGGATCCCCTGGCCACAGCCTGCGTGGAGGGGACACATCGCGGCTCCCCGCTTTCCAGTCCCCAGGGACCGTCTGCCAAGGGACCAGAGGAGATCTGCATCTCCGGGAGAGGAGGAGAAAAAGCAGCAGGCAGCAATTTCTGCAAGCGCGTGGGGAGGGGAGATGCCGTGAGGTGGCCAAGGAAGGGATGGAGAGCTGCAACACGCAGCAGCTTGGGGCAGACAGTGCAGGAGGAGAAATGGCCGAGAAAGTCCTTTCTAGGGAGCTTCTGTGAATGTCTGCGACGTGCAAAGCCAAGCCGGGACATATGCCCTCAGCCGTATGTACAGACCCTGTCTAAATCTACTCCTAATCCCCCCCAGGCTTAGCTAGGCTGAGCCAGGCTGCAACACCAGGCAGCTCTTCTCCTGAGACCCAGCAGAAAACGGGGATGTCTGTGGGTTCTCCAAACCTGGGGCTGCTCCGCGTCCCCTCGTTCCCCGCTCCGGTGTCTCCCGGGTGCCGACCGAAGCAGCGCTGACCAAAATAGCCGTGCGTGCCTAGAAAGTGATGGTAGCCGGGGTCTGAACCTGGCTTCACGCAGTTAGGGTCATGTCTCTTGTGGTTTAAAAAAAGAAACAGGCTGTGACTGCGGGCCAAGTCCTCTATTGGCATAAATGGCCACAGTCCCACTGAGCAGAGTTCAATCTATTTATACCAGCAAAGAATTTGGCCCATCACATAGAAGAAATCCTGGACTCCTCTTTGACTCTAAGTTTCTGCCCCATAGAGCCACAGGACTCTGTGTCCATAGAAAGAAGCACTAAGGGAGCTTTTCCACTAACGCTCTTTTGTAAAAATAGTGGATACAGAGAAAGTCAAACTTTTCATAGGAACACACCCATCCTGATTGAACCTTCTTTGGAAACAGTTTCTCAGCAGGCTCAAACCATAAAATTCTCCCCCAGCAAAATTTGCACCCTGCCGCAGCAAATAGTTGAGTTCAAACCACAATGAGCACCAGGGATGTGAAAAAATGGGGAGGCAAGAAACCCAAATTCCAGTTCTTGCTCTGCCTGTGGGACTTTCACCACCAAGGAAGCATCTTGGTAAAGGGCGATTTGCTTGTCCGGGGTGTTCCTCTCGCTGGGAGGTTGGAAAGGGGATTTGGTTTTGCTTGTTTGTTTTATAAAAGCTTTGAAAAGCTTTGGCTTCCTCTCAAATTCAGGGGAAGAGCTGCAAAAATCTCACAAAAAAAAAACAAACCCAACCCTTCATGGGTTTTGAAAGCTCTTTCCTGCCCCGTTCCAGAAGGCGCTGTTAATTGTAGAGCATTTCAATTGCAGAAAGTCTGACTATTGAGTAGAAGAGTCTTTCTGAGCCTAACCAGCTGTGCAGGGCTTTTGTAAGTTGCTCTCGACATCACAGAAGCTCAATATAGTGAGTATTGCTCAGAATTTTTATTGCCACTGGTTGTAAATATGTCTATGTGCATATTTCATTGTAGAGACCCCTACAAGCATCTAGGAACCAAAACTTCCCTTCCACACCCCAGCCACTGAAATTAGATTATATACTGATTGCATAATTACTGTATAACAAGGTTTGCTCAGCCTCTCAGTGCACAATGCCTGTTTTCATAGCATTTTAATATGAGCGACATAATAGGCACCAGCTTGAATAGCCGCATGCCAACGAGGCATTGCATTCCCCAAACCAGCTTGAGTTTGTAAAATCTGGTCCAGCTGCTCAGCACACAGAAGGGTGACGAGCAAACGCCTTCCAGCCCGCGCTGGGCCAGGAGTCAGAATACGCACGGGGAAACGCTCCCATTCCCCAGCCTGAGGTGGGCTGGCTGGCACGTAGCACTATCTGGGCTATTTCTTCAGGCTGCCACGAGCCAGTTATATTAATGCTATGTCCTTCACATGTGCTTTGCCTGCACCAGCGTTTGCAGATCTGGACCGATAATGCTCCCACTAATATTGCTCCGGCTGCTGCTGCTGCTCTGGTCTTTCCTCTCTGCTCTGAGTGAATGATTTAAAATGTCTTAAATCCTGCACAAGGCTTGTTTTTCTAATAAGCTAGGCAGCAAATTTGCTTGTGTATTCAGCCCTGGCTTCGTCCTGAGTGGTATGGAACTGGAACAGCCCATAAACAGCAATTTGCTCATCTTTTAAGCTTTATTGTTTAGGCAAGGGGTTTTACTTGGATGGTTGCAGACCAACCCTCTATTCGCACAAAACGTTTTACCGGCTCCAACAATAACTGCAACCCATTCTTTCTGCTTTGCATTTATTTGCAATTAAAATAAATGGACCAAATGCTACCAGATGAAATGAGCACGACATTTCTGGTTGATCTACCCACAGTTCCAACAGGTCCCATCGCCCGGCGGTTGCTGAGTGTCCTCTCTGCCCATTGCATACTGCTAACGTTTCGACTCTTCTTTCACAAAACACAAGTCCTTCATGGAGTCACTGAATCTTGTTCTTAGCCTGTCTATAGAAGGAGCATGTTGACAGTGCATAGTTGTCACAGGAGGGTGGTCCCCAGTTCTGCACACACTGGTTTATTCTGGGGGGCTTGTGAAGAAGCAGAGCTGGGACCCGTCTCCCTGTGATGCCAGGGTTGTCCATGTGATGCTGGAGTTGTCCGTGTTAGGCTGTTCAAAGAGAATGGCCTGCTCATGGCAAAACAAAGATTATAGGCCTGGGCTTACTTAAGGTAACTTTTTTAAGTGTTAGTATAGTTGAAACATGCTCTCTGGAAAAAAAAAAAGTGAAGAATTTTTAGAAATTTTCAGGCTCTTTAGCATCAGATGCATGCAATTTGGGGAAAAAAGGTTTTCCTGTTCTCAGCCTTTCATTTTCCTCTATCTCCTCTAACCCGTGGCTCAAAGTCACTCAGATCAGCCTCCTTGTTTTGCCACCCTGAAGTGCTGTGACTCGTCTCTCTGGTTTGGCAAGTGCCTGGGGAAGTGCCCAGGAATAGCTGCTGCTCCGAGCGCCGGCCAGGCTGACAGCTGAGAGAGAGTCAGGGCATGACAAACTCAGGGCGATACGTACACGCGTGTGTCTGCATGCAAAAGAAACCCATCTTCCTCCCTCAAAGCTATTTTCTGTCGGTGATTTAACCAGCAGAGAGCTATTTGGAGAAAGGCTTTTTAAGTCTGAAGTGTACTAAGGAAGGCACTCAGGCTATTAGGAAGCCAGTGCCCTTGTTAAAGTTACTACCCTCCTTTCTCTTAATAGGCTAACCTGCTGCCATTAGTACTGCAATAATGGCCAGTACGGACACACTCCAGAGCCATATTTTTTGCCCCTTTGTCATCTCAAATTGCATTTTGCTGCAGAAGTCTCACTGATGTCAGTGGGACTGTTGGGGGACGTTAGCAATGCAGCGGAGCTGCAAGTCATCAACTCCTCTGAGAAGAGGGGACGAGAGAGAGACAGAAGAGCAGGTATCTCCTCATACTTTCCGATGCGTTGAGGTGCAGCAGCCCATCAGCGCGCCAACGGCAGCGCTTGCCTTCCCTGTGGCTTTGAGGTGCTTGGGAAAGAGGGAGGGCGCAGGTCAGCCTTCATGAGCTTACGGGTGTGTTTTCCAGGCAGTGACTGGGGATGGCCAGTCTTGTTGGCTCCGAAGGTGAGTGGCGTGGCCAGAGAGCATCGTGTCCTCAGCCATCCCATGCATCTGCACCCTTGCAGGGAGCAGCTTCAGCACCCCATCCTGCCCAAGCACCTCTGTCCTTTGTTGGGTCAACACATTTTTACATCCGTCTTCCTCACTTTGCTCCTTTGCTTTGGGGTCAGGCTCACCACTCTGTGAAAATTAATTAAACATACTTTTCAGGTGCAAAATGTTCTGAAAAGGAAAAGAACCTTAGTCATAAAAATTGCTAATTGTGGGTAAAGGGAATTAATTCTTGTACATCCCTGGGGAAAGCAATGACTGGCGTGATAAGAAGACAGATGACTTTTTGGAAAATTTGCCTACTTTCCTTATCTAGATTGTGCTATTTTAAGTGTGGAAGGAATGATTTTATTTTATGGAAGCACCCCAGCAGCCAGCAATGGGTTTAGCTGGCTCTCCGAGGCCACACCAGTTCGCATGCTGTAATGGCATGCGGTTCATAGCAGCACTCGTACTATCACTGAACTTCGCGCATCGGTGTTGCTGTGTGTATCCCATTTTCCGAGGAGTCAGAAGATACATTTTGCTCAGAAACTCAAGGTTTCCTATTTAAAAGGCCTTCAGACCCCACTTGTAGGGTTGGTCCTTTATCACTGATGGAGGGAAAACCTGAACAACTGTGAAGCACAGAGGTTTCTCTCACAAAAATGCTAGTTTATGGGACATGAGCCAGGGCTATTCCTTGACTCAGTGAGGTTGGGCTGGGAAAATCAGGAGACAGCATTTTCAACACCACCTTTGAACATTTCCCCTTGAAAATATTGCCTGGAGAAAGGCCTTTGGAGGGGACGTGCCATTTTTGCAGAGGCCCCAAAAACCTGTCCCAAACGGCTGCACCACTCAGCCTGCTCCTGGGGACACTGAGCCACCCACAGCCCCGTGTCACCTCCCGCAGCGGCCGGGCACCGTCTGCACACAGGTCCGGAGACGAGGGCCATGGAGGGGTAAGCGGTTATCTAACCAGCGGGGTATTTTTTTCTTTTCCTCAAATGAAATCAGCCCCAGCTCAGAAGGAAGCTGTGGTTCAGGCTCTGAAGCAGGCTGTAGCCCTCGCTCCGCAGCCATCGCCATCCGCAGAGCTGGAAGCAGTAGTTTAATCTCACTGCGTCGCGATTTCCCCATTTCCTGTGTATTTTGGAATCTATTAATGAACCCAAGTATTCTCACATGGGAAAAGCAGCCCTTGGGCTTCCTTCACATGCCAAAGGGGTTAAACATGTGATGATGGTGAATCTGGCAGAGGAGAACGGTTTCTGTTCTTTATTGTAAACTTCCTGGCCGCCCCACTGCAAAGCAAGGGGCTACATTATTTAGAAAGAAGCTAAACTTTTGGGGTGCATATTACATTGCAGAAGTATTGTGTCTCACCCCCAAAGAGCAGCTCCCCTTGTCCCGGCTTAGCAGTAATGCAAGGGCCCAGATTTCAGATGTCAACACCAGGAAAGATCTTCTTTTCTTGCATGTGCCACTGCATTTGTCTTCTTGCAGTCCGCAGGATCTGGGAGATCAGAGAGAAGAAGTCGGCCTCATTGTGACGGTCTTCATCAATCGGTAGCACAAGCGAGGGGCTGGTACATGAAAGTGGGACTCTATTTGAAACCATTTTCTTGTTCACTGAAGGCAATAGCTCATGTTATCTGAGGTCAGAGTGGAAATTTCTGTGGGTGTAGCAGGCTGGGAAGGTAGTTGCTGACATCCAGCTGGGTAAGGCTGGCGATTCCCGTAGGTGGTCTCCTCTTATGTCAATATAATGGCTATCTCAAAGGCTTTTAAGTTTTAGTTGATCTGGAAGATCACAAATTTGTCCAAAGCTTTTACAAACTTGCACGTTTTATAAAATTGTATTACCCAACCGGAGAAAAATTTTGGCTGGCATTCCCCCTTGTGCATCATTCCAGCTGCATAGACCCCAGCATGAAAAACCCAGTCCTTTGGTCTACAGGGGTTTTGATAAGTCTCTCTGCATCCATAGCGATAGAGAGGTGCTATTTCTCAAACTGCTCAGAGGTCAAGGACTACCAATATCTGCTAGTTCAAGTCCTTCTTTCAGCTTCAGAGAATACTTCTTCAACAGGATGATGTTAGGACTAAACTATCCAGCTATAATTGATTAGCAGCTTTCACGGAAAGGATCGCGAAGCGTTTTGTGAGTTACACACTGAATACGCAGCTGCACTGAGCTGCTCTGGGATGGAAAGCAGCAGAGGCGCAGACGGTCAGAAAACACGTGGGGCGGGAGAGGAAATGCCAGCGATTCCCGGGCAGACGTCCACTCCTGCCAAGTATGCCATCGGGCCTTTAATATCCCCGCAGAGCAGATATTTTTAAAGTCTTTGCTAGACCTTACAAAAAATGAGATTTTTAAGGTCCTTCTAGACAGATGTACCGAACAGAAGATGAGCGTGTCCATTTGGGTCAGCCTCTGCCCCACCAGGATGCTGGCACGATGCATTACCGGGTCAGCGTGATCCCAAACAAGCTGAACATTTCAGGCAAGAGCAGTCACGGTGATTTCAACTTCATCTATTTTTATCAAAACACATGAGTTGCTTTGAGCGCCGATGCGTTTGGCACCCTGGCATATCCACCCCGTAATTGCTCCCGGCTGCACACACACTCCGTGCCCTGACCGCGGTGAAGAGGGCAAGGGAAGACCCACTGCGAAACAAGGATCTCTCTGCTCAGAAAATGGACATTTTGACAGACTCCCATCTCACATTAGAAATGTTTTGATTTCGTTTCCTCTGCAGAACATAAACAGATTTTGAAACCTCAGAAGTTGCCATGAAACAAACCCGTTGTTCCCCAGCCAGCTCTAATTACGGCTCGCGACCAACCCTTGCCTATTGAAGTCAGAAATTACACAGGGGAGGATTCTGGCTCTGCGCAGATTTGTATGGAGAAATGTGATTTGTCACTATCTTTTTAAGCAAAGTTAACTCCTAGTTTTAAGAGGCTTTTTGTGTTTTCTGTCCCTCCTTACTACCAACAAATACCAGCAAAAAGTGTCATACATGCGGCGTGATAATGGGAAGGGCTGATGTGAACATGGCATGCGATGTAAGCGTGCCAATGCCCTCTTTTCTCTGGCTTTCACCCCCAGGAGTGCAGGGATCTGAGTGCAACCCTGGCGGGACTTTTCCCACATGCCCCAGCATGGCACGGCCAGCTGGAGGGCTGAGCAGAGCCTGGAGCCACAGCGTCCCCTTCCTCATGTGGGCTGGGCGCTTCCTTCACCTACAACCCTGTCTCCTGAACCCACAGGCTGAGGTTTTCAGAGTTCTCTTGGAGATTTTAATGCCAGCAGAAAAAAAAAAAAAAGAAAAAAAAAAGGAGAAATGAGGCATTTTCAAAGCAGAGGATAGCTGTGAAAATCTCAACCTCGACAGCTTTGAAAATATCAGCCTTGTATTTCTGGGCAGCTCATGAGCTCCGAAGGGCTAACAAACTGGACAGAATTAGGGAAAAGCAAGAAAAATGTTGAAGTGCTTAGGCAGAGGGGCTCGGCCACGGTGGGAGGAGGTGCCGAGGGTTGCATGACCGCAACTGAAAAGTAAAATGTCCAAGGGGCAAGAGGATGGTTGGATAGAGGTGGCTGCTTTTGAGCAAAGCAAAAGCCAACGTGACAGCACACCTAGAAACTCTTCCTCACTTTGAACTTCAACCTGTTATGAAACCTTCCCTCTGGGGGAAGTGCTGGAAACCCCCGAGATCGTGTCAATGATAGTGGGGCTGGCCGAAGCGTGCGGGCGGCCCCGGGAGGATGCGCCCCACGGTGAAATAAAGCTCTGGGGGAGAGCTGGTGTACCCAGGCTCTTCTGATTTATCTGATCACATCAAAGTAACCCATCCTGTAGGGCTCAGTGCAGGCAGTGACATGACCGGCAGCCAGGTTTTGCAGAGCAGGAGCAGGAAAAGCCAATTTTGCAAATGGTTGCTTGAGTTACAACAGGAATGCCCAGACCCGTTGCATGTACATGCACTAAATCTACAGGCCAGCATTTTTCTTCAGGATCAGGGTTTCATCTAAGAGAAAATCCTAATTTCACTGTCTGATACAAAATGAGTTGATGCCACTGCCAAGGATTTATAAACATAGGACTTCTTTCAAAATAATCAGTGCTGCTCTTGACCTGAATTCAGGCTGTTAGGTTTTCCAGCCCTTCTCATCACAATTTTATTTTATCATCCCCGCCACTACATGGATTTTTCTGCAATGACTAATTTTGAAGACGGTAAGCTTGCTGCTGAAAAACAGCATCAGAAATGTATGGTTATCAAGAGTAAGAGGTGCCAAAGGCACAAATCTTACAACTGTGTGAGGGAAAACGACAACAGTCATCTGAATACAAAATTACTTGCATCCCATCTTAGTGCTTCTGTAAAAGAAAAGCAATCCTTTTTTTTTAAAGCGACTAAGGAATAACATCATAAACTAAAAAAACTTCCAAGTTACTGTTAAATTTCCTCTGTGGTGTCTGTAGCAATCCCTCAAAAGGGTTAGCTCTGAGTATTTCTTAATTTTGCAAGGATAACACAGGAAATGATTGCAACTGTGTTGGGTAAGTACAGAGCTTGTTTTTTCAATGAATTCTTTGTGTATTTGATTTCCATTTATACTTCTGCATTTTGGTGCACCAAAACAAATATTTCTGGTAGGAGCAAAGGAAGCACTGGATTTTTTGCTCAGAATTGATACTTTGAATAACTTCAGCCAGCTCTCAAGTTGGCTTGAAAATGAGGATCACCATTTGGGAAGAAAGTTGCCTGGTTTATTCCACATTTTCCCAATACAATGTTTCAAATTTAAAATCTCAATAACATTTAGAAGTTCAGATGTGTTTATCCCTGCCCTGTGCTCTGCAGTGCTCATCCACTCCACTGTTCAGGAAGGACAAGCGTTATGTGATGTATCGGACCCATCACGACTCATCTCACATATCTGAAATAATCTGAGAAATCATTGCAGGCCTTTTTTATTGCAAGAAAAAATGGAATTCTTCTCTGACAGAGGATAAATAAAGCTATCATGTTTTGCCCACAGAAAATCTTCAAACAGGGAAAGAAGAGATCACATTCCTCTGATCGTTTCTTCATGTGTCATTAATTGCTATGATAATCCCATTGCCAAATCCTTTGGTATCTGAAAGCCTTTGCAATTGTCATCTTTAAAGCCATAAACCAGGGGCTACTTCTCCTGAAATCCTCGATGTTCGCCCTGCCGGCTCTTAAGCTTTGCTTTTGCACGTTTGTGGAGATTTGGGGAGTTTCCAGCCCGGCGAGCAGTGGGGCTTGTTCATCTTAGGGCAGATGCTTCCAAAATACAGTGGGAGCTGGGCACACATGTTTCCAATTATCATATAAGAAAAAAAAAATTACATTTTTAGAGGTTTCCAGATTTAGGCTTAAGTGTTTATAAAACTGGTTTCAGCTTTTAAGAATGTATTTCCTGGCTTTGAAGCTAAGAGGAGCCCCTTGACTTCACAGGACTTTGGATGGGATCCCTGACTGTTTGTGGAGCTCCAGGGCCGGAGCGGTCCAGCGTAGGGGCTGGTACCCACGGCTCCATTTGTGCTGTGCCAGGGTTGTTTGGATTGGGGGGGTTATGCCATTCCATAGAAAAAAAAAAATGCTGTACTATTTTCCAGTCTCTGAGGAGGCTTTGGCCAGCCCTGGTCAGGAGGCACATTTATGTTCAGCAGTGTAAGAGCTAAAAACCTCCAAGTATCCTCAAAATCACAGTGTGGGGAAGTAGGGAGAGAGAAGGGTTCTGTTTTGAGACACCAGTGCTGGATTGCTCCCTGATGTGAACTCCTCCATCTTTTGTCCAAACCCATTATAAAAAAAACATAAAAAAGCACCAGTCCAGTCAGTCTAAATAGAGTGGCTTCTGTATTAACATTTTAAATATATATCCTGTCCTTTTTGCCCTCTTTGGTTTTTTGCTTCTTACATGAGCGGTGCGAACCGGTGTTATATTTTATTTTCCTTCATTTCAGCATTTGATCTACCTCCACAGAAAGCTGCAGTTATTCCATAAAACCAGTCACTGAAGTAAATAATAGTAATCTTACCCCATAAACCTGCTGAAACTGTTGAAATACATTAAAAGATTACAGCAATCATTATTAATATAAATTACAAGAAAACAGAACATTAGGTGAATCTGTTATAAAAAAGGAAATTTTTTCTGAGTTGGTTTTAATTTCAAATAAATAACAGAAAGAATTTTTCTGGGAACATGCAGGATAGTTTTATAACATCAGTCTATCAGAAATAATGCCCCGTCGGCTCTGTTCTCTACCATGCACGCTGAAGTGTTCAGACTCTAAAGCACTTGTTTCTCATCTTCAATACAGGGGGAAAGTACTGATAATGAACATTTCATAAAAGCACAGAGACCTTTATCAAAGGAAAAGATGCATAATGCATTTTCAGTGTTATTATAGTACTTGCCTTTACACAATTATTATTTGATGTTTAGGTTTGCTTGAGAGGAACATCTGAAAAAGATCTGCTAAGTCAAATCCAATGCTTTTAAAAGGCCCTTAATGAATTTTTCTTGCTGTGTTTATGTTGAGAGGATATTTATTTGTAGATCATCTGTCAGTTTTTATGCAAAGTGTTTGGTTTTTTAATTCTGTTAGTAAGATTACTTGTGCAATGGTTATATGTCTTCCCATGGAGGCAGTCCTGCAGGAGCTTCCTGTGTGTTGATTTAGTGCCTATGAAATAGGCCTGTCTGGGCTCCCTGGAGACCAGTTTGTTCTTAATTGGTGGAGATACAGATACAGCCCTCGCTGAACATGCCCGATGTGTCTGCACACCCCAGCACACAAGGACCTGGGCAGCCTCAGCTCCACTGCGCTGCTGGTACATGGAGGGGTTTAGAGATGCCCCGTGGGAACCATGACCTCTCCCATCCACGGGGTCCTTCAGGATAAAACCACCGTGGTTAGGCAGAACCTGACCTCCCGAAACACCCATCATGTGGACTGTGTGGAGCCAGATCCTGCTTTTTCAAAGTAACACTAAAATTCAGCCTGTGTAGGAACCAAATCTTTTTTTTTTTCCTTTACTATTGACGGAAGTTTTCCATTCCCTAATTTCCTGAGGAATTCCTGCAAAATTCCCTGAGAAATTACATACGGGAGAGGAGAACCACTCCGGGTCAACTCAGATACTTCATCTCAATAACACAGCAAATTTTCATCCCCACTTCACACCTCCCACATCACGACGTGAGAGCCGGGAGGTCGACACAGCGCCTGGACCACTCTCGCAGAGCTCTTCCTGCTCAATGGGGAAGTAAATAATAGCAATGCCAGGATGGGGAAGGGCCGTATCCTGCGCTTCCCCCATCCTTTCCAACCCGGCGCCCAGCTGGTCCGTGTCCATCACTGTGGGGCGACGGCTGGGAAAACTGCTGGGACAAGCGGATCGTTTTTCACCTGGGGATTCAGTTCAGGCTCCGTCTACATCACCCTGGCAGTTTAATTTAATTGACAGAACATTAAACCATGTCACATTAGTATTAAAAATAAATGGTGTAGACCAGGCAACTGAAAATCAGGCAGGGGGAGGACTTTTTTTTTTCCCTCCTAGTGTCTCTTTTAATTCTGCAAAGGCTGTCAGAGCCAGAGCAACGGGTAACACAGAAAACGTCACTTTAAATTGAGGAGTTTATCACTTCAGCTCTCCTTTCCCACTCTACCCCGGCCAGTTGGCGTCTGTCGGCACAACCCCATCTCTCATTAGTGACGAGGCAGGAGACGAGGCAGTACTTGGGCGATCTGACAGTTCAGGCCCTGCTTTTTACACATCGCCTTTAGCAGCTGAACTTGTCAGACATTTTGGGTAGAAAGAGCAGAAATGAGTAATGGAGGCATCTGATTATAGCCATAAAATTCACCCAACCCCAAAAGGATGCATAGCTGCTCCAGAAACCCCAAGCAGATATTTTAAGGCATTCACAGACTCCGGGGCTGATGAGGTTGCTGCCAGCAGTAATAAACTCCTGCGATCCGATCTCAGCGTACGCCCAGCCCCAGCTGTCTGTTTTATTTGGGCGAGGTGCGGAGGGCAGAAATTCCCTTTGTTTATTTTCACTCCCAATGACAGGGTCCACGCAGAAACCCAACGATTCAGGGCTGTTGTTAAATCTTATCGCCGTTCCCTCGGGGGATTGGCATGAGTGCAGTTTTCTGCACTCTTCAAGGTTTCTTTGGGGGACAACGGTGTTTTGAGATCCCTGGGTTGTCATTGCATAGCTATTTTAGATAAAGCACTTAAAACTCTGCCTTTGTCAAGCAGAAGAAGCGGAGGTGGCCAGCAAATACAGGGACGCCTTGCAAGCCGGTATTAAGAGCAGCATCAGCTCCTCTGCCCCTCGCAAGCCAGCTTGGTCTCCTCCTCGAGGTGTGGAGCTCAGAAAGCAGAGGCATCTCTCATTCCTGGCCTGAATTTTACCTTTTACCTGAATTTTGACAGCACTGGCAACGGTTTTCCATTTTGCTGTGTTTCTGCAACAGGCAAATGGGGAGGGTTTCAGGCTGGGGTTGAAGCAGCCAGGGAGATGATTTGTCCTCCTACACTCAACCCCCTAAAACTGGGTATATGTGTCCTGGAAGCAGAAGGATAGTCCAACCCCAGGCACTGGTGATACCTGCACGGACACACAGACGTGAGCGCGCTGAACCGGCACCAAACTCTGCTCTCGGTTTCTCCACCGAGTTAGTTGGTGAGTGGTCACATCTCCAGCTGGAGGTCAGACCAACCACGGAATACGTAGGCAACGGAGCTCCCCAGGTTTGTAAAACGAGACCAACACAAGGAGCTGTAAGATGAGGCTGCCCAAGCCAGAAACCTCATTCCCGATGGCCCGACTTGGTCAGCGCTCGATGACCCTGAGACAGCTAAACCTCCATTTAATCATGGAACATCAGATCCTGCATCCTTTCTTGGTCATCCCAGCCAAGGCCAAACTCGTATGAGGAGTTTAACGCTGAGACTGGGTGAAAAACTTCTATTTGCTGAACTGACTGACAGGCTGAGGACACTGGAAGAGGGAGAGCCAGGGCTGACATGGAGCACTGAAAAACTAATGGCTTTTAGTGCTTCTCATTTATTTTTTCCAGTTACTTGAAATACCTTTCAAGGGTATTGTTTTCCTTTCTGCTTTACGGTGATTGCCTCTGATTGTTTCAAACTATTAACATTCAAAAATAAAGCATCTTTCCAATATTTTTCACATGTGTTTTCATTCAAGTCCATCCAGTGAACCCAACCTGAATTAACTGATCTGACTAGGCAGTTTTTAGATAAAAACAAAGGCAAGGAGACATTCCTGCTTTTGCTGCTGCTCGCCAATGCCCACCGGGCACCTTGTGCTGCTATTCTCTGAAAATAATAGGAAATGGTCCTAAAGAATTAGCAGCTGCTCTAGCTGGACCCCTCCTGCCCATTTATCGGAGGACGCCCAATGATATTAGCAACAGCAGAGCAGTACTGGTTCGTCTCCTGAGGTTTATATGCAATTACAGAAGGGGCAGTTCACGACCAGCTGCTGCCGAAAGCGGTGCCCGCTCCGGCACGTTCACCCTCGCTGTGCTGCCAGCGCCCACCACCGACACCTTCGCTGCCTTCGATCAAAGGGAAACGTGAGGAGCCGTTTCGCTTGATCTGAAGAAAGCTTTTGACACAGTTAACTGTAGCAGATTAATTAACAAACTTCAACACCAACGCTCCTCTGATGCGGCTCTCACAGGGTTTCAAAGCTGCCGTGCAGGAGGAGGGAGGGGACGGCGATTGCCGTGTATGGGGATGTTCATGCCTTTAGGTCCTTCACCACCATGGAGATACAGCACCCAGATACAAGACCGGCAGCCGGGGTGGTGGTCCAGGGTGCCGGGAGGGGACGGACCCGCAGCGGGCTGGGGCTGGGCATCCTCCACCCACCCACCCAGCCAAGCTCACCCTTGCATTAACTTGCAGCTCTGATAACCCACAGAGGGGTTTCTCACCATGATTTGGCTCTGTGAATTTTGAAGGAGATAGGAAAACTCAGATTAGAGCAAAACACCTGCCCGGCTGTGGGGGCTGCCCGGCTCCCGCTGCCCCACGTCCCAGCTTGGCTGCACCCACGTTTGGACTCGTTGCGCTCCCACGGTCCTGTGCTCCTGCAGAAACCCGAACCGAGGGAAAATGGGTCAGCGGATGACAGCAACGTCACCACAGCCCCAGTGCATGGCGAGAGCAGGCCATGGAAACGGGGTCAGCTTCTTCTGGTGTAAATCTGCACTCCTTTGCTGAAGCCAGTGGAGTTAAAAGACTGCAAGAAAGATCAAAATTAGGTCAATCAGATGCACAGCTCCTTTTATGCAGTAATGTAACCCTCTTCCTCTTTCCTACTACTCCTCTGCACAGACAAGTGGGTCAGAAGTATCTCCTGTCAGGCAGCTGGATCTACCGAGGCAGCTCTGAAATAGTCTCCAAATCAGCTGGATGTCAGGAAAAGGCATCCCTGTCCCCTTCTCGCACCGCGGCCTCTACGGTTGCCCATCTGAGCACCGGTCTGAGGGAGAAACAGGCTTTCAGGTGGGGGCCGATGAAGAGGTGGACTAAAGCACCCCCCAAAAAGCTCAGTCTGGGCTTAACTAGATGTAAACTTCATTTCTAAATATCCCATTATTTGCACTTGCCTTCTGTGCAGGGTTTTGCCATGGGCTGTGCTTGCAAGGGACATCACAGACACGGCAAGGAGGTGCTCCAGTGGCCCCCAGCAACCCCTCAGCCACCTGCACTGGAGCACGGTCCCCGAGCAGCGGCACGTGTTACTGCAGAGACCTGCAGCCTTCCAATGCCACTGGTGTCGGGGTGCATTTTCCTTCCCCAGATCAGTGCTAGGCCAGATTTGTCTGCAGTGAGCAGGGCAACGGCTCCCCTATTTCTCTGCAGAGCCCTCTTATACACAAACTTATATACATGTTTTACATGCCTTGAACCAGTGAGACCAAAACAACCACTTAACACCCACTGGAAAAGGAGCATAATTGAAACAAACTGGAAATAAGATTATTAGTGAAGCAATCCAGCTTCCTATTTTCATTCACCAGGAGTGGTGCCAAAAGGTAATTCTGAAGCTGGAGAAACTCTGCAGAGAACCGTGGTGGAGTCAGCGGAGCAGCACGGGAAGCACTAACGTGGGTGAGAAATGGTCTTGAATCACTGAACACGTTGTTCAAGCTATAATGATTTTGTGATTCTGACTGAGAACTTTCTGCCTGAATCATAAAATAAATAAGGGTCCTGGAGCACCACGGTTTCAAACCAGCAGCCAAGGAGATGAAATCATGAGACTCCGAAATCCAGAGCTGCTCCCAAGTTTGGCAACTCCCCTCTGTGGTGAGGAATGAAAGCCCTGTGCCAAGTCAGTCACAAACTATAAACAGTCCCAGAAACGGCGATTTCTTCTTCCCCCAGCCTTTTTCAATCTTCCCTTACTCTTCTTTTAAATTGCTCCATGTCCTCTGTTTGCCTTATCTCGTATCTACGTGGAGTCTCTAGCTGTCTTCAGACCATCTGCAATAGGTGACTAACATGTGTTAGCACCAGTTCTCCCACTTAGTGCCTATGGAGCCGGGATGTGACAGGCTGGATAGTGAGGGGTCTGAATTGCTTATCACATTGAGATGTTATTGTAGTCACAACACCTACGTGAGACAGCGATAGTAGCAGCCAGAATTTGGTCCAACAGCAATAAAAATGAATAATACTAATTTCTGCAATTATTTACCACTCACAAGCAAATTAGTCATCTCTTTGCCATACCTGAGACAGTAGATGCCACAAAATACCTTCAGTGCCATCTAGCTACTAAGTTACATGAAGAGATAAATTTGCAACTAGCGCTAATTGCCATAAGGCCCATCAGTGGCGCGATGTCCTGTTGCACCAGCTGATGCTCTGCCCTCAGGGGTCTAATCAGGATGGTAATGAAAGCCACAAAGATAGTTCGCAACCGTAGAAAACTGTGCTTTAAATGGATGTTTATCTAAAGTATGGCAAAGTGAATTCCTCAGAATGAAGGGTAAATAAATAAATAACTAAATAGATGCACCCCAAACCCACAGGAAATTTCCTTCCACTTGTGAAGTCACTTCAGCATTGCCAGCCTCTCTGAACATTGCCGAGAAGGAACAACAGCACTTTTTGGCTTTAGCTTTTGTTTCGTGAAGACATAAAGAAGCTATGAAAAATACCTCACTTGCTGTCTACTTGTCTTGACTTTCATGCCATGTCCATCACGGAGGTACTGGAGTGCTCTGGTCCCTGATTGTCAGTTGTCTCCAGGACTGCTGGACTTTTACAGAAAATACTATAATCTTCAAAACTACATGGACCCATTCTACTGGCGTTGACTTTACTGACCCTCTGTGATGACTGCACGCACGATATATGTCCGCACCAAGCGGCCATTCTGGCAGGCTGGGAAGCAGGTGGATACTGAGTGACACAGCAAACACGAACCTTTCCCTGGGTAACTCACACTGAACCATCACTGTGTGGAACTGAAAATTCCAGCGACCCATTGGCCATGTGAAATATGTACAAATGGAAATGTGAACTGGGCGAGCACAGTCGGGGCTGCCTGCATCAGGCTCTCGGCATGATGAACAGTGGCTGCTAGAGGCAGAGGAATGAGCTGATGTTTTGCTTTTTCCTCCTCTGACCCAGACCATGGACCGTTGCCACGCAGTCTGGTGTGTCCTGGACCATGCAAAAAGCTAAGAAAAGCAAAACACAATTAATTTCAAAAAGAGGTTGTTTTTATGACATACTGTACTTTGGTGAGGTTATTCCATTTATGGTGTAATTTGTCCAGATAAAACCTGTCTAGAAATGACCTTATGGTCTGGGTATGATGCTGATAGAGGATACACACATGCTTATGCTCCCACAGTGTCAAACGGCAACGCTTGGCCAAGGCTCAGCTCCACGGATGGAGCAGGCAAGTGCTCCTGCTCACTCTGCAGGTCTGATCCTGCTCTGGGTGCACGCTCATGAGAAGGTGAAATCAGTCCCACCAACAAGAGCACCAGGATAGTCCCTGGCTGTCATGGCAGCGCACATCTGGCAGTGATGCCAAACCCGCTGATGGCAGCGGGATGTATGTCAGAAGAGATCAGTGCCTCTCGGAGCACAGCAAAGACTTTCACCTCCTCTTTGGAGGTTCTCACTACCTTGATGCTGTAGAGTTTACCCAAGCAAGAGCAGATTATCTCCAGGAGCAAACAGTGTTGGTAATTTCAGGGAGCTCAGGCCAGCTTCCACTGGCTGACAATCTGTCTGTAGCACCAAAGTCAGTGGAAAAGTTTTTGGAGCATATTAGGAATTGAAATTAGTGCTGAGGAGGATATTCATCTTCATATGGGTGAACCTCGGCAGTGTGAGGTGGGTCTTAAAAGGAGCATCTGTGTGGCATCCCCAAGGAGACTTTTAGTTGATACTTAAAGCTCTCACTGTGAAAGGTAGATCCTAGCGTGGCAAAAGCTGGCAGTTCAAGCAGAGAAGGGCTGCAGCCCTCAGGTGTCCCTCTGAGCTGGAATTACCATACAGACACTTAAATAAAAATGAGACCAGTGCTTGAACCTGACACCACATCTCAATCCAAGCTGTGCTGATTTACACCAGCCAAAAAGAGACCTGACCTGCAGGGCCAAATCTGGCCGGTGGCTATATCCAGGCAGCTGCGGTGATTTAAAAGCTCTGTCAGTGTCAGTCACCAATGGGTCTCATTGAAAGCCAGATTTATCTTGTAATCTGCACTAGGAAGCGTAAACTGCTACCACTGCTCCCACGCAAAATAAATCAGCCCAACGCAGCCGAAAGCTGGTAGCTACGAGCGTCAGCCCTCGCTCTGATTTATACGCCCTTACACTAAAGTCAGCGGTGGCCAAACACTGGCAGAAACCTTCTCCTCTCGCCTACGTAGTTGACACCTCGGGTTAATGTCAGAGGGACCCCAAGAGCAGGCTGGCATCAGGGGTCAGTGTGGGGACCTGCCTCCTCTGTGGGCTATGGCCGGGGAGGTCTGTAAGCTCTTTGGGGGCAGGAACAAGCCTTTTGGTCAGGCTGATGCTCTACCTGACATCTCCCGGCTGCCGGTCCCCGGCCAGAGTTTTCCCATGCCGTGGTGGTGCGAGCAAGTGCTCCTGTGAGGAGTTCAAATGAGCAGCATTGCTGTCCTGCCCGGGGAGGGGACCCCGCTTTGCTTGGCGGAGCGTGTGGGAACGCGGGAGCACATGGGGTTAACTCAACCTTTAGGCTCACGGTTATTTTAGGCGTCCTTCTCTGGTTACCGTAACACAGGCTGACGAAACTCAGGAAGATAGTAGTATAATAACTGCCCAAATGTAGTCACAGGGAATATATGCCTCTGATTCTTCACATCCCTACTGCGAGCTTATTATTTCAGCATGTCTCCCCTTTGGGATTTTTTTCTTATCACATAAAATAAAGAATGTTCTTTTTTTCACTCCTGCACAGCACACACCTCCACCGCCCCATCGCTGCCCTGGCACACTCACTTTGGAGACAAAGCAAAATCCACAGAACATGGGCAAATGTTGAAGCCCACCCGGCAGAGGGAGTACAGGATTTTGGGAGCACATCAGCAAACACAGTGATTGCCACCACTCCAACCGGGGCCACAGCCACGAGCTGTTGCAAGAGGTGATCCGGGAGCCGGAGGGAGGATGATGCCGTTCACCTGACGGTGCGAGGCAAGCCCGTGGCGGCCCATGAAAGCCCACGCTGTTGAAATGAGTCTTCAAGGGTTGTGCTGGAGCCTGCGCATTCCTCGGTGTCGGGTGAAGCCGCAGGGGTTTGGCAGAGTGGCCGCAACTACGCCCGGTCCCTCCACAAATAGTGTTGGCAATTTCAGGGAGCGAAATAACGTCCTGGCACTGCCAAAAGCCACAGCAATTATCAACAGTGTAAGTAATCAAGTAAAAGCACTTTTCCACGGCCGAATGACCAGATTGTCAAGCATGCAAAGAGTAGTAGCTAAAATTGATTGCAGCTCACATGGATAATTTCTACCAGAATTACGTTATTGTATTAAAACAGTAATGCATAATGTATGGCTGTGCATCTCTGCAATAAACATTTTACATTTAATTTAGAAATCTCTGAGTCATTAGAAAAGTTCTCTCATTATGTTGCAGAGACCTTCGTGGAGTCAGCAATAGCAGAGCCTTTAAAAACAAAAAGTTAACGATGAAGGGAATCAGACGGATGCGAAATACCTGAGCTGGGAATGGGAGTGGGAGCTGAGCGCTGCGTGCCAGCCTGCCCTGCGTGCCATCCTGCGTGGGACAGCCCACCCCAGTGGGACCTGGCCACCCTGCCTTCAGCACCCAAACTGTGCTGCTGCACCAGGACACTCCACGTACTGTCATGGAAGAGAGAAAGAGACAATTTCCCGGGGTGGTTCAGCCAACCTAACATTTAAATCACCTTATAGGGTTGCCTTCATCTCTGCACTGCCTGCAGAGGAGACTGTGGGTGGGAAGGTTCCTGGGGTGGATGCATGGGAGGCAGGAATACCCTGTGGGAGCCAGGAGCTATGCAGAAAGTGGGGGTCCGTGCTCTGCACTGGAGGCTTGTTGTTGTGCAACAGGCTCATAGCAGCAGAGGAAAAATCAGCGTGTCTGATCCTGAAGCTCTTGCATATGTTTAACTTCCATGAGAGTCAAATCCCTGTGCTGGATACCTTGCAACCTGGGTAAAATTGCCAACTAGGTGGAGAGTTGCACCCAACATGTACCCAAGGTGGTTCCCATTGGCACTTGCTATGAGTTGTGGGCTGGTACCCAGAGATGTCCACAGTCACTGCATTTTACAGGAGGGAGATTCCCTCCATTCTGCATAAAAGTCACTCTCCTCTGTGTGTTAGCTCATCTCTCCTTGCCAGCGCACAATAACCCTTTGCATCTCCCAGAGGAATTCTTCCTTCAGTAGTTTTCCATGACTCCAATGGGGGCACCAACAACACATGGAAGGAGCCAAATGGATCTTATTATTCGGGTCCTTCCTCCGAGCCCTTCGTGCTGATGGCAGCTCGTGTAGTCTGCTTGCTGCTGACCAGCAGGGCGGATGCGCTGGACGCAACAGCGAGCTCGTCCAAAACGTGGAGCTCGGTGCTTGATTCAACATGAAAATCACCATGAGCTGGGGACACAGGTCTGAATAGCCCATGCAATGTTTTTGTCATCTTGAAAATGGGGTGATCAAAATGCTGCTTGCAGGTAGAGCTGCAGAACATGGTCTGGCAGTGCTGCAGAGTGCTCAGTGGACCCATAGGAAAACACAGGTCCCTGAAAGGAGTGTGCATTTGCCAGAGTCAGCAAAAGCAGCCTACAGACATGAACTTTATCATTTCTTATATTCATATACTCTTTAAACTGATCTCCTTTTTTTCTTCCCCCAAGTTTTATATCCTTGAATTTTACTTGGTAATCTTTCCTCTCCATGGACAACGAAGGTTTTAGAAGCTTTAGGATAATAAAAGCATTGGGAAAAAGAAAAGCGGTAGGGTTTTCAGCTACTGTGCAGCATTGCACAATGGCAATTTGGCGATACGAGTGCTATTTCTAGCTCCAGTGCTGCTCTGCCCTGGGACCTCTGTCTCCATCACTTCTGCTTCCACCTGCGTGGAGGGGCTCCCGCTGCCACCCTCCCTGCAGAGGCACTTACTGTCCATCAAAGTACCTCACACAGCACAAAAGAGACATTTTCATTATGAGCGTGAGGAACTGGAGATCTTTGTCATTATCTAAACATTAGCAGCTTTAATATTTATTGTTCTCAGATTCTTGTCCAACAGCCTGTGCAGCATTCCATATAAAGACAAAAAAGTCAATCAATATTTAGCACAGCCACAGCATGCTATTAATTCCTCCCTGAGTGGGGGTTTTACCAAAGTTGAATTACAGGCAAAACCTGCAGGGATTGTAGTGATTCCAGACTTTAGTGGACATTACTGGGAAACAGAGTGGCCGTATGGACTTCCCACCTACCATCAGTTACTAGCAACACAACACACTTCACACCTGAGCTGCACACTTAGCTTGGGTTAAAAATAAATAAAGGAAAGAAAAAAAAGAAAAGCATAGTGATTATTTGCGTATAGCTGATGATGGGCACACTTGCCGACTCGAGGGGTGGATCCAGTTCAGCCCCTTGGCAAGGGGCTGTGGCTTTGCCCCCTCCTCCTGGAAGGTGCTGCTTAGTGAAGCAAGGGAGAAAATACAACAGGGAGTAACATAAAGCAAAGTGCATTTCGGATAAGGACTAATAAAATGCAGTTCTGATGTACAAGGCCTGTAGGGACCTCCTGTGCATGGTGCCAAAGCCTCACATTAAAAGCCTTAGCTAGAAGATGGGGGTAATGATACTTCGCTCCTCCGTGTTTGAGATGGAGGATGCCCGCACCGAGTGAGCAAATGACCTCACCCCACCGGCTGCTCGCCTGAGGGTCTGCTCAGCTGAGAGGGGGGGGTTTGCAGACTGGGCCTGAGCATTTTGCTGTTATTAATTATGATGGCAATCAATGCGGTACGTGAGTCAGCGGGAATCTGTTTGGCCGTGGCAGAAAAGGCAGCATCACATAAACGAGTCCAGCAACAAGGCTTCCTCTCCCACCTGGGAGATCGCCCCAGTGGTCCCACCAGCAGCGTGGGGACATCTGCCCAGGACACCCCACGCCAGAGCAGCCTGGCACGTGGATTTGGCATCATAATAAAGCCGTTGGTACCAGGCAGCTCTTAGCAGGAACGCTGGGGAGGGTGCCTGGCTTTGGGACACCGTGTGGCACGGGGGACCCTCATTCCTGGGGCTGCTGGGGATGGGGGTGGCCTGCGACACCCAGCACACGAACCACCCTCAACCTCCAGCAGGCTCAAAGCTGGGCTTTCGGCAGCCTTTGTCTCTAATTTGGGCAATCAAAGTGCGAATGCTGGGTGCCCTCATACAGCCCTCCTGAATCAGCGGGGTGGGAGCACTGCGGGGTTGGGGCTGTGCAAGGGGTGGGGAGGTGGAGAAGAAAACAGAGACATCGGTGTGTGTGTGGCAGTTCAGGCACCACCTCATGTCCCTGCTTTATTTATACAGTGAAGTATAAAACCACATGGAAGATGTTTGAGGTTATCTGAATGTTGAAATAAGTTAATCTCTCCTAAACAAATGATCTACTTCTGACTCATTTCTAAGAAACTTGGGCTCCTATGACCAAGCTTCCTTTACAGTCATCAGTGAATTTTAAATTATAAACCAAGAGGACATAATTTTCAGTGAAAGATGCCTCCTGTGCATTTTGTGGGTTTGATTTAGCAGCAGGAAGACGATACTGAAACGTTTGAGTCCATAACAATTAATGAGGATATTCTGGGGTTTACAGCCGTATCACAGTACCCGCCATGGGTCCCCTTTGGTTTTTTGCACTGTTAACAAACACAAAGGTTGCGTATCTTTACACCTAGTAATTGCCTCCACATTCATGCTAACTTTACAGAGATGCACTGTTTTTCAAGACCCGCAAAAGGCCTTGACCTATAAAATTCAATTTCAAATGGTAAAAATCCCCTGGCCACTGTAGACGCTGGTGACAAACTAATGTGTTATGTTCCATAACGGTCTGTTTTGAGTACTGGCTTGACCTGTAAGTGTTCTAGATACAGCCTGACTAAAATGGGTTTTATTATTTTCCATTAGTGCCTGCCGCAAGAAAATCAACTGGCAGTCCACAGGGGAAATAAAAGTATTTTCCTCCTCTAGATAGCATCTGCTGCAAATGTAAACAGACCCTTTCCCAGCCCTCTCCTTCCTTCAGTTTCCTTCCAGCTCTCTGACATGATCAAATTTCCCAAGATTTGCGCTTTGGTCACAAGCCCCGAGGCAGGGCAAGGGCAGGAGATGCTCCCCGGTCCTGCAGGACCTGATCCTGTGGTTTGGTGATGCTCCATCAAACCCCTGGCCCGGGAGCTGGTCGAGGAGATGCACCGTCATCATGCCAAACCGCGGGAGGAGGAGTGTGGCCGGGAGGCATTTCCCATATTTGTAGTTGGACTCACTGAGATTAGGAACTTTGTTTGGTTTGTTTTTTTTTTTTCTCTGCGCTACACACGCTCACGCTGCTGTGCAGACCCGTGCACCCAAAGTCAGCCCATCACGATTTTGGGCAGACCCTCGTGGGGCGCGAGCGCGTGGCTTCGTGCAGGGACCATGGGACGGGGCTGACGGCACATCTTTCCCAGATTCATCTGCGCTCGGGCATCGCGGCCGCAGGGGGTCCCGCCTGCCCTCTCCCAACAGGGAGACCTGGCAGCTACAGCCTGACCCTGCCTGCTGCTGCCTCCCCGTCCCAGGAGGAGTGCGTGACCCTCGGGATCTGCTTTCACCCATTTTTTTCTGGCCCTCCCCAGAGAGTGCTTCCCAGCAGTGCCCACCAAGCTCGTTTGCCCTCCTTTCGTTTCCCAAAACTTCTTTTTCTTCTTAAGGCAAATTGTTCAGTTAAAAAAAATCCCCCAGCATTAAAACCTGCCTCACGTCGTCTTGTCTCAGTAAAACAATGACATTTTCCCCTCTTTGATGCTCAGATCTAGCTCCGCAGGAAATTTTACTACCATGACTCTTTCATCTCTCTCCTGGTTTGAAGATAAATGATCCTTGGACTCTTCTGGACCTGCATAAATCACAAAAGCAATCTACTAAGAGAGCTGCCTGTGGCACCGACTTCAGCTGGAATAGAAAAGGACAGTCAAAAATATCCATAGCGCTTACACAGGGAGTAACAGAGCCGGGGTAATCCAACATCTTCTCCTTTCGGCAAGCAGGACCACGGCATGGAGAGGAGTACAACAGTGGGACCGCGGCACTGGGGGGATGACGGCCATGGGATCCTCGGAGCCGCTGAGGATCACCAGCGAGAAACTACAAAACTGGGTGACTTCTGAGGACATGGGACTTGCTCCCAAAGACAAACAGGTCCTGGCGCATCCTCCCGGGCCACTGAATTTGGTCCTGGGTGTCAGATACATGTGACACCACCCCTTTCCTAACTGCATCCAGCTCTGCCTGCAACTTGGGGAGGTTTAGCCCCCAGTCAATCTCTTAACAAGAGGCTGAGGCCAGAGAGGTGTCATCTTTAGGGATTCAAGTCTGGGGTTCAGGAGCGGCAGCTTGCCTTATGTTGCAAACCAATTTCAACCTTTGCTGAGGTTTTATATGCAGGATGGAGAAACTTGAATGCTTGCTGCTCTGTCAGTCTCAGCATCATCTTTTCTACCCTCAGAAACTCCCCCTGAGGGTTCAGTGTGATGGAGATGACAACCAAAGCACCAGAAATTTGGCTTGGGCGTGGGGTGACAGCCTCCAGGCAAGACCTCTCGTGCTCGGAAACTCCATGAGAAACCACAGGGGAAGAAAGGCAGCACATGGCCTGGGGAAAAGCAGGTGGTTAATCTCACATCTCCTCGCTTGAGGCTGATTTGGCCAAACTGGAGCAGGAAGCATGTGGGGAACATATCCTGTACCCTGAGCTTGCTCAAGAGATGGGGTGGGCTATGAGGTGGGCAACGGTGGCCAGCTCACAAGCTGCCAGAGCAAACATGGCTTCAGCTGCACCTGAAGTAAAGCAAATCCTCTGTTTCATGAAGGTTTGGGTGCTAACAAGAGCATGGTCCTTGTCCCCAAGCACAGCTGCAACCTGCCAGCGCCCTGGGATGGGGACATACGCCACGGCGCTGGCAGGTTGCAGCTGCAGAGAACATTGCTCCAGCAGCCGCTGATGCAGCAAGCAACTGCTCCTGGGTGATTTGTGCTTTTCTGTGGGTGGTAGTGTGGGCTGCAGAGCTATTTTTGTGTCTCCCCTCGCTTTCACCCAATTGCAACCGGATACCGCAAGCCCCATCAGCCTTGAGCAGAGCGTGCGGCGTTGCTAACGTAAAGCACTGTATGCTTGCAGGCAAGATGGGGTTTCTCACTTCTTTTTTTTCCTGAAGCAAATTTTTAAAGCCCTATTTGCCAACTAGTTGCATTGCTCATCGCTCCTCGTAATTTGGGAACATCTGCTGAGATCATTCACGCAGTGTTGCTCCCCATTAACAAAGGCGTTATCTTGAAACTGGATTTAACACAGACCCCCGTGACACTCAGCTCCTTCCAGTCTGATACAGCACTTCACGATCCCGTTTCCAGTCATAAGACTCCGATCCACAGCAAAATCATTTCAGTGCATACACATACCCAGCTATTAAAATAGCTTTTTACGATAAATCATCAGCACTTAGTACAGCGACCATCCTACCGATGAGTTAGCAAGCACCCTTGATGGGTGACAAGCAGGACACAAGCTGGGACGTGGCGACACCTGACATAAACCATAACTAATGATCCCCTCTATTCTTGCTCCATCTCCCTTGGTGTTGCATGAGCATCCCTCACTTTCCCATCTGCTTTATTCAACTCCGACCACCTTCTTTTAAGAGGTAGAGAAACAGGAGCCAGCATGTATCGTGAGAGATGGGTTTTGGAATAATTCTCCTTTTTTTCTGTCATGGAGCTGCAAACAGAAGCAGCATCTCTCTCGGAGCTCTAAGCCCTTCTCCTGAGATAATGAAATCAATAACTCACAGCTCTTCACACAAGTTTAGGGATTCCCATGCTAGGATATCTTTACCGAAACTTGTGAAAATCAAGCCTGATTTTCACAGCTGCTTGATTTTTTCCCCTTCTCTTTTCTGACTTGGAAAAACTTGGAAGTGGTTGTGTGGCATTTTCCATGTGGAATTACTGATCTAATTCTGGTTTCTTCTGTCCTTTTAGTTGGGTACAGCCAAATAACGGCCTCTCGCCACAGTGTATTTGTGGGAAATGACAAAGGGACGTCAGCCTGGAACGAAACCTTGTGAGCAGGAGGAGGACACTCAGAGAAAATGGCCTGAAAAGCAATGGATGGAAAGACAGCAGGAGGAGGAGGAGGAGGAGGAATGGACAACTCCACTTCAGCGGGGTGTTGCACACATGGAAGGGAGAACGCTGGCCGTGACATTTTGCTCTCTTCAAGACTGATTTCTGCAAACTATTTGTGTCCCTGTTGACACTGTGGTCGCCAGAACCCCTGAAATGAAGCTCTCCCAGCATCTTCCCACAGCACACGGAAGGAATTACCTGTTGTGCTCACCTCATGAGGGGGTTGCTAAGAGGCGTGGGAGGATTTTCAGCTTTTGAGTGATTTGCACAATGTCTTCACTACAAAAAGAGGGACCTACATGAAATAAAACCTATGGGAGCTAAGGGAGGCTTGCTTGGGCTCCCGTATGTGACGTATTAGTTGAATGCTGCATAAAAATAGGTAATGCTTTTTGTGCTGGTGCTGTGGAAATTCAGAGCAGACTCTCACCTGCTGTAAATCAATGGATCTGATAAGATCTGCCCTCTGTGAAGTGGATCGAGCTTCTCTGGCAGGAGAATATGATAAATCTATCAGTCCATGCCCACAGGTGAGAGATAAATATGCAGGGGACAAGCTACACGTATGAGACACACACAGCACATCCCTCCTCGTCTTTGCTTTCTGCAGGGCAGGACGGACAAGGGTCTTTGAATCTTTTGGTGGCTTCATTTACACAGTATGAAATCTTTAGATCTTGACAAAGAGCACATTGCAGCGCAGAAGAGTGAGTTGCAAGCTGGCATAACCAGCCAGTTGCTACAGCCCATATTTTGATATCATTTTTCACCCAGAACAGGGGAAAAAAATGAAAGTCAAAGTCTTCCATGAGCCCCCCGCGGTGGCCAGATGACGGCTCTGATTCAATGAGAGCAGCCCAAAAGGTGCCGCAAGAGGGGCCGGTGGGGCAGGGATGTTAACCTAGACATGGGGGTCAGTCATGCACTTGGATCTTTTTTCACAAACCAAGTGTGTCAATTTGGCAGAAATTCCCTTTTTTCTTTGGGTGATTTTCAATGAAAAAAATACCGCCGGGCTTCAAGCCTTACTGAATTGCTCATGGGACTGAGTGCTGGGAGAGTCCAGCGACCAGTCCAGGCGGCTTAGCTAGCAGCCAACACCAGCCTTCTTGCCCAGATGGTTAGGTAGATGTTTCCAGAGACGGAGGACTACAGACGCAGCCTTCATCCCACATTCAGTTGTGTGTTTGTGATTTATCTAGCAAATCTCTATGGGATCTAGGGTACAGTTTTATTAAAAATGTCCTTTTTTCCTAACTCAAGAGGATGGTTACAAAACATACTGAAATTTGTTTTTCACTCTTTAGGGCTTCCAGAACTTCGTGCTCATCTATCTTATGTTATTTTTCTTTCTATTTGTGGTTTTGAGGTCATGGCTCCAGAAATGTTAACTGTTCAAGTGAAGTTCAGAGCCAAAACCAAATTCTTGTTGGAGGAAATACCGAAATTTCTACTGGTGCCTCACAGCTGAAAAACATGGAAATGAATACATGGTAATTGATCTACCTCTCTGATCAAAAGGTACCTCAGTGAAGTTATGTGCTCGTGGAAAATGCTGTATGACAGTGTTGGGTGGATAGCGCAAACAAACACAAACTTTCCCACAAATATTTGCTTGTCTTAAATTAATCTACTCGGCTCTGCTCATGGCTCGCTGGAGTTTATTTTCCACAAATATTCTAACAAGAGCTTGTTGGCAAGAATACACATAGAAACTGCTCAAGGTAATATCTGAGGAAACTATTTCTGAAAGTCCGTTTTAAGGCCGGCAACTCTAAAACCCTGCTGTTTTCATGCCTTTGGACTTACCAGCCCTGAGGAAAGGGCAGCATTCCCCTTGGAGGAGGCCAGGCGTGGGGATGCGGCTCTGAGTCATGAGTCAGATCCTCATTCCCCCTCTGCTCTGGGGAAGATGTTGATTAACCAGTGGCAGCTGGAGAACTGAGACTGCATTTCCGCGGTCAGAGCAAAAGGACTCTAGAAATGCTCTTCCCCACTCCCTGCCTTTGCGTTATGTGAAGGCAGGAGAACCAAGGATCTCCCCTCCTCCCTCTTCCTTGGATGCAGACGACAGCTCAGTGCTGAAGTCCCAGATTGTATTGCAACCACAGGATGCAGCAAGGGTCCCGAACATGCAGGGTGTATGGCCTGGCTGCACCCCAATTTTGCCATCCCTGGTTTTGGCAGGAAGACGGCAGTGTGTAGCCTGGTGGGAGCTCCCTTTCCCTTCCCTTCCCTTCCCTTCCCTTCCCTGGACACTTAGGAGACCAAGATCCTGCTGGAGCAGGCTGCAACATGAATCCTCCAGGCAGTTTATATATAGCTTGAGAGAAGCAAACAGCATTAAGTTCATGAACTAGTCTCCATATTCCTTGTAGCAACCACAAGGCAGCTCAAGTCAGACTTGTACTGTGAATGCAAGACTGGGGGCATCTTCTCTCTTTGGTGCTTGAGCAGTAGAGCAGATCCCCGGGGAAGCCCTGCAGCGCACTTAACTTGTACTGCAAAACTGGGCTGCTGGGGCTGCCTCTTCCAGCTCACTGCAGAGCCTGACATCTTCAAGGCTGGCTTCATTTTGATTCAGAAGAAAATTTCTGAAACTCTCCTCAAAGCCAAAGGGACAACCTTATATATAATAAACAATAAAACTTGGAAAGCCATTCCAGAGTGAAAAAATAAAATATTTCACAGTGTTTGCTGTTTTCTTTTTTTTTTTTTTTTTAACCTGGGTACCCTTTGGGGGAACGTGCATGATTTTGAAAGCATTTTGATGGAAGTAGGTATTTCATTGGCAAGGGGTTTCAAACTTACCCTATCATCAGATCTATTAATAGTACTTAGCACTATTCAGGTATCTTAACCAGAGTTTCTCAAAGCACATTATGAAAGTATATCACTAGCCCTATTCTAGATCGATCTGTCTAAAGCTGAGATGGAAAGTTTTTAATTTCACTTCTAAATCACCATTGCCAATAGGCATCTGTGAGTTACACTGGTACAGTCAGGAAACGAAAAAGTTTCTTACAATGTATGTCAAAATTGGGCAGCATAAAGTGGCTACAGCCCCCTGGACAGGACAGAGCGCTGCACCGGGAATCAAGAGATTGTTCTCTGCCACCACCTTCCATGGGGCTTTTTGCAAGTCGCCTCATTGTGCATCTTTTTTCCTCCTACTTTAGGCTGCGGGTGTGTTCAGGCTGGAAATCCTCTGGAAAAAACATGGTGGCCTCCCACTGCCATTGCCACTAATGCTACAGGGTGGAAGAGCCATGCAAATAATTTTAGAACAGGAGATCTGGCAAGGTGGGAGCAAAAAACACAAGCATTTTTGCGGAAAAGCTGCTTGAAAACATTTTAACAACTCTTTTGGGTTTTACCATCTTTAAAAATAAATTAAACAGCACAAAAATTACTCATTGGACTTACAGAAAAGTATGACTCTTGCAAAACATGATCACAAGCAGTTGTGATATTAGCAACCACCCCTTCAACAGTATGGTTACGTATGTTTGTAAAGGAAACCGATTTTTCATAGGTTACTCCCTCCACAGTGGGAGACCACAGATTGAGAAGAGCTGACTACCCTTCCGGTAGCAATAATGCAATTACGCTATTCATAGTAAGAGAGAAAAACACTGGCTGATTTTCTTTGCATCATAATCTGGTAACCTCAGAATTAACCTTGCTGGACACAGATCTGTTAACTTTTACCATGCTTCTTCAATTAAACTATTGAAGTCTGAGACAGAAATAGCTACCCACAGCTGTTATGAATTGATATGTTCCCTGATGATGCCTGGCGCTGCCTGCAGAAAAAAAGAAAAATTTCTTATTTTATTCTTTGCCATGAAGTTAATCTTTTTTTTTTTCTTTTCTTACTATTTTTAATATTCTTTCATTGCAAACTGATGGTATTGGACTGCTCTGCTTTGCTTTGCTTGGAATGGAATAGAAGGCAGACACACTACTCAAGTACACTCCATAATGGTAACTTCATACCTGATATTTTTGTTTTAGAAAAAGGAAGGGTGGAGGGCGCTTGCAGGGCTGCATAGCTGTAAGTGCATCAAGTTACACCGGAGCATGCATTGCACTTCCAGCGCTAACAAGGAGCTACAGACCCTTAGGTGTCCGCTGCCCAGCTGGTAATGATGGAAAGAAAGAGATAGATCCACCTGAGGCCAACATGCTGAAAACGCCTGCTCACACGCAGCAGCAGCCATGGTTTTAGTGCGTGCTCAGAATGGAAATCCCCAAATCTACAAAGAGCAGAAAAAACTCAAATCTGAAAAGCCACCTCTGCAATCTGGGGTTGTAAGTACGCAGCAAGCAAACATAGATCTTTACAAACACATTAAGTGAGGTCCCTTTGATCTTTCCCACACTCGTTTACGGCTCCTGCTGGCCATCATGGCTGAAGGACATTTAAGCAGTGGTTGAATGTCACATCCATAAAGTAAAGCTTTCATGTATCTTTTGGAGCCTTGGTTGAAAAATTAACTTAAATACCAACAGTCAGATTATGTTCTTGGGACATAAAGCATGATTACAGAAAACAAAGTGTGGAAAGATGTTTAAAGTGAGAACAGTGACAGCAAAAACCACACGAACTGCCGACTCGGTGGCAAAAACATTTCTACAGTACAGACGAAGCAGCCCAGCTGCCAGGATCATCTGCACAGCCCTTGGCAATGAGACATCCAGACACAAGGGACTTGCCCGCAACCTTCTTGGACTACAAACCACCCAAACCTGCCCATTCACGGGGCCAAGCAGAAGTAGTGGCACTTTGGGAAGCCGCATCATTGCAGGGCACCCTGGGGTGGGAAACCCACTCACCCCAGATCCAGGTACCCCACTCACAGAGCTTTGTCCTCTGCTGTCTGCAGGCTTCTCCTGTGGGTGGGAGCCATGGGGCACACAGCTGCTTTGCCAACCAGCACAAAACCAGCCACAATCCTCCCCCTGCAGATGGGCTGGTGTGTAATACTGATGGGGCTTGGTTTTCTTTTCCATAATCTCCAATATTGCCTTGATTCAGAACAAATGAAAGTGTTGAGTGTCTCCAAAAGCTCCAAATAACTTGTGTTTTCTCATCTTATGCCCCCTGCTCCGTGCATTACTCTTTTGTGACTTCCCTTGCCCTGCATCTAGAGGAGAGATTACAAGCTGCACCATCAGCAACCAAGCAAGGTCTAAGCCACAAGGAAGGATCTGAGTCATCTCCCTGAGAGAATATTTTAGCCATACATCATTGTTTGTTTTCAGGCAAACCAGTACAATTATGCAACATAAATTCTTTTGAAGCATTTGGGACTTCAGTTCAATTTAAAATCCTGTAGGTTTTATGGCCAGAATGAGTGATTACTAAGTGTGTGCATACAAATGAAGACTTAGGAAGAAGCATGTGGGGAGGATGAAAGGGCATGTGGAGCCTCACACACAGGCTGGGCAAGCTCTGGCCAGGCTCTAACAGAGGATGGGAGATACGAAGAGCCCACGTCAAAAGGTGGGTTACGGAGCACAGTTTTGCTCTCCCAGTGCGGTGAGCACTTTCTGTGAGAACAAGGCCTGACTGTGATCTCCTGCAAGTGCATTTCCTTCAGTAGAGCCAGGTGACTTTGCCTAGATTAACTCCTGATTTATGCTGGCTTAAATGGGGATGAAAATCTGATCTATTTAAAAACAAGACTCGGTTACAACAGGAATAGAGGGAGACATTAAAATGTCTCCAATCTAAATATTTTATTGCTCCAGGAAAGTGTTAAGCCAGAAGTATAAGGCTCAGATGCAGCCGGCCGGCTGGAGGCTGCCTGTTCGCCCTGGGGCAGGGAGGATGGCCGGGGTGGGGACACAGCCCTGGCACCTTGAGCCTATTCGAGTCCTTGCTCTGTCACAGAGTTGCCGTGGGGCTACAGGGAAATCACAGGCATGGCTGAGATGCTTTTACCACCACCCTCTGCCTCCTTCCCCTCCCGAGGCAGGGGACCACATGGGGTTTTTGTCCCTTTGACCTCACAGGGTGACAAAGGCCCCTGTCTTACCTTCCTTTTCCTTCGCTTTAACTAATAGATGGAAAACTAATCCCCCCTTCAAGCACAAACTCATGCAATCAATTCCTGCGCGAGCAATACGCAAAGCCCAGATGTGTAACCTGGAAAGCTGCATCCAGATCCAGCAGGACCTGCTCTGTGCCGAGCGTAACCACCAGTCCCGGGGCCAGTGGGGCAGGAGGCAACTGGGAGGAAACACACGCCAAACCCATCCTCTCCAGTACCCAGCATAGCCTCGGCACTCAGCGCTGTCTGCTGTGGTGGAAAACATACACAGCTGTTAAAACATTACCAGGAGCAGGATGAAAGAAGTCACGAATTCAGCGCTTGCAAAGAAAATCAGATTGTCAAGAACAGTTTTTTTATTGTCATTATCGTCATCATCATCACCACTATTTAAAGATTCGGTGCTCACTGTCGTGCTGGTATGTGAGACTCAGCCACTACTGTACAAACAAGGTCTTGATCCTTGGGAACTGCAGACCCCAGTGAGAGAACCAGTAACTAGAGATGCAACAAGCAGAAAGCAAGGAAAAAGATCCCAAAGCTTGGCTTAACATGCTTTCTTTAAAATGTACTCTCATGATTTTGGGAGGCCTGACAAATAAATTAAAGTTTACAATGCCAGCTACCTATTTACTTATTTCTCCTTCTGTATAAAGGAGTGGAGTTTACAGTATTTTTCTTTTTTTCTCCCTTTTTTTAGGGGAATATACAGACAGATTTGTATCTCCACATTCATTTTTTACTTACACAGATGTAAACTCCACTAAAGCTCGGGGAATTATTGACAACTGATAGTGAGGCAATCCAAGGCCAGACTCTGACCTATTGATTTCCCCAAGATTGCACAGGACGTATGTAGTTCATTGCAGAATACAGTCTTTGTTTGTTTTGTTTATTACTCAATATATAACAATGTGGAATAAAGAACAAGGCTGAACTGCAGAAATGCCTGAGGATTTCTCTTTAATTGAAATCAGGACTGGGAACATCCTTGTAAATCAAGAGCAGTCAGCCTTTGAGAAAATTCACTGCTTTTGCAAAGTTTACTTTCAAATGGGATTTAGCTTTAACTCTTTGTCTCTCACACTGGCTCAGCTAAATAATTTTTAACAATTTCTCTGAAGTGGCTACACGCTGCTCAATAGCCTGAAAATTTTCAGGCACAACAGATGCTGGACAGGATTCATATTTATACTAAAGCTGTGAATAGTAGTTGAGAAAAATCAAATACACGTAATTGTTAGCGATATTCCTGATATTGGTCCAAATCCGTATTTTTAAAAAGCTGGATGCTCTTCCAAATCAGGATTTTGGTTCAGTCCATTAAGAACCTATGGGCTCTCCTTGTAAAATTATGACCTAGATCTGAATTTTACTTAAATGTGATGATGCTTTAGATTAACTTTTAATTCAGAGCCCTATAATTGCAATGCAGAGTGCAGGCAACAGAGAGCACTTAACTCCATCAGCAGTTTGGCTCCAGCTACAGCCCTCTCTGAGAGCGCTTCAGCCCCTGATAAATGGGTGCCAACCACAGTAAGCAGAAGAAACATCTAAGCACTCACGTCCTAATTAAAGTCCCCTCGTTTCCCACATTGGAGCTCCCTGTGCATTATGAAACATCCGAACAACAGTGTTTCTGCTTAGCTAAAGATTTCACAATGGGACTTTCCTTCTTCAGCTGTATTTTTCCAAACTCACATTTTCAGAGGCTCTCATTTCAGTGTGTTTATTGGATTGAGATGTCTCGTAATTATTTATAACAAAAGGTTATTCCAGCCTATTGTAAATGGGCAGCACACGGAACGCTAAGTTAGCAGCAGCAGGCTGCAAAAGGATCAGCCTATTAAGATTAATGCAACAAATTTTAATTCTTCCATCCCCTCCCTCCTGTAACCCATCTGTGTGTGTGTGCGTGTGGCTGGGAGGGAAAAGAAAGGGCTCGTATGCTCCAGGATAATAGCAAACACTACTGAAGAGGAAAAAGGAAAACACTGTTTATCCCTAGCAGGAAGATAATTGATCTATAGTCTGCACACAACTGGTCTCAAAGCAGCCAGCAGCTACACAGAAGAGACTGTAGCTAACCAGAGCCCAAACTAGCCTGTCAAACAAAAGCTTTATAGGGACACCAGGGAGAACAAAAGTAGCACATTTCTTTCCTTCATAATAAATCTTCTATCTTTATTGTGCAGACATGTTTTGCTCCTGAGCATGCCATGTTTCAGTGCGGGGCCCACCCCCGCCACCCCCACCGAAATGCTTGACGGCGACCCAGAGCATCCAGTCTGAGCCGAGCTGCTTTATCGGGCTTTGGGTTTTATTTTTGCTGCGCACAGCCAGGCCCAGCTGTTCTCTGCATCCTCAGACAGCGGCAGCTCTTGGGCTCCAGCTCTATCACGCTCTATTTTATGTGTGTTAAAGGTAATAAAAGAACCATTTCTAAATTTAACTAGCATTACATAATGCAGCTATTTATTATGTAAAGCTGCTGTTTACAATGCCCAGCATATTGATCGCTATAAAAAATGCAATGCAGCTAGAGCTCGTATAAATTAATGTTACTGTTTTCCTTTCTTTTTGTTTAAAGGATCAATCAAAGGTCTAATTTGTTCTTGTGAATTCACCTCTGCAAAGCATGCAAAGCACCAGGCAGTGCATTGTTTACTGTCATTCAGGCTCGCATGCAGCACTCAGCTCAGAATCTGGCAAAGGATGTGTAAAGATGACAATTTGTTCATTATCCGAACCACTGGAAAAGGCAAATAAACCATACTAACCTGCTTTATTTCAAATCAGGTCTTTTTTTTTTTTTTTTTTTCTCAGCTATAAAGCAGCATTGGCAACCACTTAAGAATTCCAGCATTATGACTGTATATCATCATTATCACCTACAGTAGATTATGAATAGGTATTTTCTTACAATAGTACATGAAGCCTGAGAAAATGAAAGATGTTTTCCTATTCTTTAGGCCTTTCGGGGGTAGAAAGAGGGATGGAAAAAGAGAATTAAATATTAACAGAGCGAACAGATCACTAAGCAAAAAACAATTAAACAGCACAGCATCCATTCAACAATAACACCAAATCATGATGCAACTGCTGAGCGTGGGGTGACATACTAATCATGGATTAAAGGGACTGATTTGTGTCTCATGAGTATTCATGGGCAAAACCTGATACGTGCTAACTGATCTCAGGGAAATATGTTTTGTGGGAAACATGAGGTTATACTAGTGTCTGAGCAAAATGATGATGGCTTTTCTTGATTGTGCCTTAGGGACAATGGAAATATTTACCTTTTTATCTCTTCCTTTCTTTTTTCGTGGAGTTGATTTCCTCCTCTCTACAGAATGAGACAGTTGTTTTCCCATCTACCTGCCCACCCTTGTACTTGCCTGTACAAATACAAGTGATCATAAAAAAACACTCCCATCATTTGGTGTCACCCAGAAAATCAAAGGTTAGAATGAACCACGGAGCATGCCATTGTGGGCAATATTCCTCTAACAGCATCTAGTAGCCAGTGTTTCCGAAGATGAATCACCCCTATAAACAGAGAATGAGATGGTGTAAATCCAGCCCTGTACCAGATGGGTTGTCAGCAATTGCACATGGCTCATCGCATGGGCAAGAGGCCACGGGACAGCAAATATAAAAATGCCCTACCTTGGTGGGAGCATCTTTTCTGTACCATCAGAGTTGCCTGGCTCAGCTTCAGTGCAAAGATTGCTGTTAGTTACACGGTACTACACAACCTTTTTTCTTTCAGTTACCTTCAGCTCGGGATGTAGGAAAATTAAAACCACTAATGGGCCAAATTATGGTCTCCTGGAGAAATTTCCCTTATACACCAAAAAAGACCCCGAAAAACCAATGCGTCCAACTAGTCCCGTACTGAGAAAAGGTCAAATATACTAAATAGCTTTCTCTCTACTCACTCCAAGAGGGTGAAGGAGGTCACACACCCCTCCTGGAAAGCCACAGAGCTCTGCAGCTCTTCCAGGATCAGTCCTGTCTCCTGCTTCTACCACTCCTGGGCCTTGCATCATGACACTGGAAGTCTTCTGCTGGCCTCCAGCCACTGTTGAAGACATCAGGTAGAAGATACAAGAGGATTAGAGTTGCCCAGGCCTCTATAACTCCTGGGGTCGAGGACCAATGTGCCTTCTCTGCTGTTCTCTTTGTTCTCCACTCTCACATTCCTCACTCGGTGTCTACCTGCCCCTCCCCAGTCTCCTTTCAGCCCCAGAAAGGAAAACTGTCTCTAGTGGTGTCTGAACACCAGCTATTGACAAGTAGGTAGGGGTCCATGTGCTTTGTGCAAAATACTCTTGGGAAATGATCCTTTGCGATATTTTCCAGTAAACAACTACTTGAAAACAAGGATGAGACCACCCGTGACTTCAGCGTCACTGAGGAGGCCATTGCTGGATATCCTAAAGCATCTGACTTACGTAGCTCCAGCCCTGGTAGAGCAGACTGGTTTCTTTTCCCCATTTTACAATTTGGAAAGTCCCCGATTCCTCCATCTACATCCTCATTTCTGCCATCAATCAACAATGTTGGTGCAGGACTGTTTGTTAATACTGAGATTGCTCTTCTCAATCAGCCTTTGAGAAGTTGTCTTTCTTTCAGCACAGTGAAAAAGCCAGCAGTTAAGGCAGTACATTTTTATAATCTTAATGGAGCTCATACTTAAAAGTTTAAAGGAGCTTAAACAGTGGGAAAGCCCCTGTGGAAAATCCAGTGTTTTCATATGCAAGTCAGGTTTTTGGTTGTGTATTAGCTGTTGTTATTTTCAGTAGCCACTGTTTCATTTCTCTTCAGAAGCGAATGTGAAAAAGCAAGTGAGCAATTTATAATGAAATAATCAATGCTGGTGGTGAATTCGCTGGTGCCTGTGCACTTAGCCTTGCCTATGATCAGAAATTTCTCTTGGGGGCAGCATTTCTTACAGTGATGGATGGATTTATTTTCCATCTTCAAAATGTTTACTAGCGCATCTAGATCTCCTGCTCCAGCCGTACTGCTGGTTGAAGGCCAAGAGCTCCCCACGCTAATGCCAGGAAGGGAGAGTAGAGGCATCGCAAGGTGGAACAGCAACCCAAAGACAACCCAAGGCAGGCCACTCTCCCTTTCCCTTCCCCTGAAAAACCCCCACTTAGCAGCCTCGCGTGGAGCATTCACGAGAAACTTGCAGTCCACCCAACCTACCCTCCATGGGGTTTGAGAGCCCCTCCATCCCCCCAAGGTGGGCTTCACAGGAGCACCATAGCTCAGGCTGCCTGTAGGGACACTAAGCATCAGGGGATAACTAATGCTGGTGACTATCTGCAGCTGTGTCCCCACAGCAAGATGAAGCATATGGAGCTGACTTTAGGCTGCTGAGAGCCCTAAGTCACCTAATGTCTGCCTGCACTGCTCTGCCTCCTGCTCTAAGCCTTTAAGCGGCTTGTTTTAATGGTGTGGGATACAGACTGGTCTGCTAGTGAGTAAGTAGGCTGGGGACCACGCCAAGGTGATGGAGAAAATGCAGCCAAGTCATGCTCTGTGTAGGTCAGATGCAGGATGCTGCCCCACACACATGCCAGGAGGTTAGAGAGTTATAAATGCTTTCCCCACATCAGTCCCAGTAGGTGAATGAAGCCCTGCAAGGTGGATGGGAGAAGCAGACGCAGTGTTTGCTTTAAAGCTCAGGACTACGGGCTCTCAAGCCCTGCTGGTTTCTCAGGAGCATGCATCCAAACTAGGTGAAAAATATAGCTGAGGATAGCCAATTAACTGCGTGGTGGTTAGCAGTCTGTGAGGATTCAATTCTCCTGTGAACTAAATGTGAAGAATATGGCTGTGGTTCAGCATCTTGGAAAGAAAGTGTTGATGAGCAAAGGACTGAAGAAACCAAGCAGTACATTGTGAGAAAGATGAGAGTAAGAGCAGAAGGGTGCTCCTGCAGGGAATAGTCCCAGAAACCTGGATGATTACACAGCACAAAATAAACTGAGGAGCTTTACATCAAAAAAACTTCACAGAACTTGCCAGGGGGGATGTCAGGGGTTCAGTATTTATCAACAAAGCCGTGGGGACAGTTGCACTTACAGCTAGTCCAATCATGGGAGGTCCAAAATAGACTCTTCTGAAAGCAGGCAGAGATAAACCCAGGCCATTTTTGGAAACTGTCCTCTTCTTTTTTTCCCTTTCGTTAGCTCCAGGCCGTCTGGAAACTCAGGTGACTGATTTTCATCTTGCTTATGAGACCGTAAATCAGACGCAAATTTAGCAAAGGCAAGACGGTGATGTGGGTGTAGTGGGCTGGAATGCCTGAGAACCGTCTTTATTGTTATTATTAAGCTATAACTGCATGTGGGACTATAAATCAGTCCACCCTACTGATAATGAAGTGTAGGTAGCACTACACTTTTCCTAACCAGCCCAAGACTGGTAGGGTTTTGCAGCAACCCACACTAGCGAACACCTGAGCTCCTCCTCTATTAGGAAGAACCACGGCTTTTCCCATTCCATCACTGGTGTGGCTGGGCTGCTAAAACCCCTCTGCTTTCTTCCCTGACGTCCAGGTCTTTGTCCCTGCCTGTGTTTTGCAGTGCTTCTCTGAGCAGATAGTCTACTCTGCAGACTTTTGGGTTTGTTAAATACAGCAGCTTTTCACAGGGGAACAAAGACCTTCCTGCAGAAATGAAGCATAACAAAGTGTAGTTCGCCTGAATTATGGTGGATGTGGCTGGTTACCTTTACTCACTATCCCTAGGTTTGAGAGGATGAGAATCTTACTGCAGAGATGTGCACTTCTGTTTGGTGCTGCGGAAGATGCTTCTGGCCTTATATTCCTCTCCCCATCCATCCATCATAGGGCAATTTCCTCTCTTTTGTCTCCTTGGTGGGAATCTCCCCATTCCTGCTGTACCCGACACTTCCTGCTCATGTCAACAGCATCAGGGAACTAACCTGGGGTAGCCCAGTGTCAAAACCATGAGGCTGAACTGACTGATAGAAGTCCCACCAGTGGTAACCAAGCAGGCAGTGGGCTTACAGACATCTCTGTGGGGCAGCGACTGGCGGGTGAGACAAGATGCCAGGAAGAAAGGGGTGCCTTGTCCTCAGCCTCCTGGGACCACTGCAGTCCAGGCCATCTATGACTTCTTACAGGACACTCCTGGGAGGACCTCAGAAGCACGGATCAGACCTGACATGTCTGGGTGTTAAAAAAAGGTCATCTTGCAGCCTCTGTGTGTAAGCAGATCATCTTGGCTTCGTGGCCAACAAAGAGACACCTCTTTTCACCTGCTGTCTGCCTGCCTTCACATCCTTCACTTCAAATGCCAGGGCACTGTTTTCCAACTGCAATACTCTGTCAGGTCTTGGGGGAAGGGAGAACAGGTCCTTATCTTTACTACCATAAAAAAGAGCTACAGAAAACATCTTGAAGGGTGTCTAGCCCTCCCCCTCACAGTCTACATGAGTAAACATCCTCACTTAGGTGTGCCTTTTACCATATTAATAGCTACTTCCCTTTCCGTAATCACTGGGTTATTGCTAAAGAAATTGCAGCAACATTAATAGCCAGTGACCTACAAATTCGATACAACATCAAAGGTCATGGAGTTATCTCACACAACGAACTTACTTTTGATGAAATGGTACCATTCCCTAGAACATTCTTACAGTAATTTTAAGAGTCATAACATCTTACCACGTGCTGCTTCAACTTTTTGACATGAAGCTAAAAATAGCAAGCACTGCAAAGCCTGGGAGAACAGCTTCAAGTTCAGATCTGAGCTCAAAATCCCCAGCGTTTCAGGATGTTCGCATGAGTGTTTTGATTTCAACACGCCATAAAGACAAGGTTAAACCGAGAAGTTTGGATTTGAGTCCAGAGCAGGAAGGGGACAGGTACAAAAAACGGGTGCCTGCCTTCATCCCATTTCTATTTAAAGAATCACAGTATCAAAAGCCTGGCAACTGATTTGAACACAGAGGCCAACTCAAAATGATAAATGATTATAAGCAGATGCTGCTCATGCTTCGGTTGCTGTGCTGTTTGCTGTCTGCCACTGCGTCACCACACTACTGTCGTCCCCCATCTCGGGTCTTGCTCACCCACTATGCAACGTATAATATTGCTTGCTTGCCTCACCGGGCAGATGGGAGGGCATATTAGTTGCTTTGTTTTTGCCAAGCACTTTGAGACTGTTGGATGAAAGGTGCCATTATTACTATTATTGATTGAGGTGATTTCCTGGCTCTCTCCTAATTCACTGCCCTACTGGGAAGGCAGATACCTGGGGAGGTTTTGAGCTTAGAGGAAAAAGAGCTGCTGAGCAGACGTGTAGCAGGAGGCCCGACAAGCGAGGGGTGATGTGAACTCTGCCTCCCGTGACCCCACAGAAGGCCAAGCCAGGGCTTACAGCCCTCTGCCATGGCCTTTCCTGCACTGCCCTGACTGCCTGGGTAAGGGAGAGGACCCCTAAGCTTTTTGTATATCGGATTCCTGAGAAAATGTGGAAGCTCGGACCATTTTTGTTTGTGTTTCCATAACTCCCCTCCTGCTTTTCTTTGATTTAGCCTGGATAAGCTCAGGCGGTGGGTTGTTCCAGCCCCCGGGGACGCGGGGTGACTGCATTTGAAGCGGCGAGGAGGAGGCTCTGCCTTGTTTACGTTTCGGAGCATGAATGCTAGCTTGCAATCCTGTGGGCTGTTCCGGTTATCAGGCACAGCACTGCTCTGCTGGCAGCTCCCCCATCTCGAACTGTAGCGAGCGATGCGACGTGTTAGGTAATCCAGAGTGTGGGAAGGGTGAACACCCTGCCATTTACTGGTTATTTATACACCCAGATTGGCTTTCTCTGCCTGCCTATTTCCCTTTTTTTAAAGGAGATTGTGAAAATTCAAAAGGTCTTTTTTTGAAACTGTTCTTTCTCCCCTCGCCTGGAGGTGGCCAAGGGCATTTTCTTCTGTAGCCCACACCATTGCCGTGCCAAAGCCGCTGTGAGGCAGCACCCCCACCACCGGGAGGTGAGGTGAGGGGAAGGCTGGGGATGAACAGGAGGACCATGGCCACAGAGGTGCCAGGCAGTCCAGCCAGGGGAGAGCAGCATACATAGTGTTTGGGCTTTTCACAAGGGTTTAAGAGCTAAGGCTGGAAAATCAATCCTTTCACTAAGGCTTACAGGCACATTTTGAGACTGCCCGTGCTGTGGAGCCCTGGTGGATAGGTGCAGATGATATTTGTTGGGTTTGGATTGGACCAGTAGGTCTGTTGCTCCACATTTCTTGCCATCTGCCATTAGATCTGACCTGTGCAGGCACTGTGGATCCCAGTCACTAAATCCTGGGCAATCTTGCATGTGATGTTTTGGGGTAATAAAATCTAAGCTTGTGTTGTGTTTTCTGGGCTGTAGATGGGAAGAAAGATTGTCATGACAGATTTTTCTTCTGTCCATGCCTCCTTTTAAAACAGGGATTTCTGTATCATTTCCCTCACAGAATAGTATGATCCAAACACCGCAGGAGAAATAACGGCAGAGTGAAGTTTAACATTGCCTTGGTCCCTTTGTCAGACATGGGTTAGGTAATCAGGCTGCTCTTTTCAGCCACAGGAGGCTCCTAGGCAAAACCAATAAAATGTAGAGGAAAATATTTTGCACTTGCACAAAGTTTTTTGTGCCAGGAGCTCTCAGCATCGTACCCACAACAATGAATCAGGCCTCACAACACTCCTTTGGTGTGGATTAGCACAGTCACACGCTTTTTGGATGGCTATGTTAGACCCAGTAAAGATCAAAATCATTAATTCTAGTATGTTCTGCCGTGTGATAACTGGTTCAGGTCATCAGGACACCTAATCTGCGGGTTGTGGGGCCCTCTTCCTGACTGCCCACAATGTCAGTGTGAAGCAGCGGATGCTCAGGTGTTCCCTTAAGCTATTTCCCAGTTGCTGAAAAACAACGGGATTCTGCAGGGACTCATGCAGCAGAAAGTGATCAGCAGGCCGAGTCGAGAAGCTGGAGAACATGATAAATTCCAAATTTCTACTTACTTTCCCCTGAGGACCTATACAGCAGGAAAAGTGCCCTCCTGTGCAACTTTTCCACCAACTGTGGCCCCACTGGAGGACACGTGTGCTGCCAGCGGCTCCCGTGGGTCCACGTCACCAGAGGGCATCACTGAGACCTGCAGAGCCCAAACCTGGCTTGGGTTAGACAGAGAATGCTATGTGGACTATAAACAAGGGAATTTCATGGATTTCACTGTTCACACCAGATCGAGCCTGCAGGCACCATCCTACAAGTACCCCTTGTGCCTCAGCCTCAGAGCAGCCTGCAAAGAGCAGCAACAATCAAGATCAGGCAGGCATCGGGGTTGGGATGGGAGCTGTACGGGCAGTGGAGACTGGGGCTGCACCTCCGGATTCCCCTCAACACCACGTGGCCGTTGTCCTTTTGCAAGGCCAGTAGCCTAGGAGTAATTAAAATTAAAACAAATAAGTAAATGAACAAAATAAATGCATAAATAAACATGGATCCTCGCAATGCAAATTAAGGCCATATTGCAGGAGAAATTGAATCCAAAGAATGCAAACAGCCAAACAAACAAACAAACAAGCAACAAAGGAAAACCAATTATTTTTTGAGGGCGTCACAAATGAGTAAACAAAACAATGAATGCCTCTGGCCTCCAGCATCCGTGCACTGGCACTATCACAACTCCCTGGGAGTGAGGCCTGGGCTTCCTTTTGGAGTCACTCCTGCCTCACCGTGATGCTCCTCTACCCTGTGGCTTGTTTATCTCAGATTAAAATGATTTAATTGTGACATACAGCTTTGTCTGATGGACCTGGCACCATTTTTTTTTTGGTTAAAGCCATACGTTAGACAAACTCCCAGAAGGATGAGAATTTCTTTTTTCATTTTCCTTGTAGCATCCACTTTAGAAGAAATTAATTTCTCCCCCTCTCCTTGATTGGCCATGCAGTCTTACAAGATTTCCCTGCATCGTCTGAAAACCAGTGTAGACGGTTGCTCTATTGTGAGAAACCACAGGGAGTTTTTAAGCTGTTGCATCGCAGTTACCAGCTTTAGCTTTACCAGGATGAAAATAGACAATAGCAAGAGGAAAGGGGTTCTGGAGATCTCCAGCTCACTGTTTCCAATTAGGAAACAACTTCGGCTCATTCCACCTCTGCAGCCAATCTTCATTAGTAGCACAAATTGTTCGAATCCTTGCTCCGGCTCTGATTCAAGGAAACTTCCCTGTTAGCAAAGCACTTCAGCATATGCCCCACTCCTGCCGAAGTCAATGAGGTTGATGCAAACGCCCCAAGCGGATCACAAGCTTCTCAGCCTCCCCCGAACTGGCATCTCCCAGCCTGTGGGCCACGGAGGGTGGAGGGAGTCCCCCAGTTCCCACCGCGCAGCCTCGGAGCTCCCTCGCACCACCTCCGTGGCGCAAGACCTGACTCGAGCGCTTGCCGTCTCCTTGTACTTTGATCCAAGCTTAGCTTAAGCATAGGCTGTCCTGCTGCTTTTGGCACCTCGTTACCCAAAAGGGCAGTATGGTCTGCGTCTACCTGACTGTGTTGTAATGAACCACCCAGTGACAAATTTACCGTTTACCCCACTTCTTCGCTAATTTTACTGATTTTAGCCAGGGATTATTCAAGCTTTCTGGCCAAGTACTATTCCGTGTCAGTGCAGGTGGAAGGATCAGGCCCTCATTTATTGTCCTTCCTAGTTTATTGCCTTCTTTGTTTCTCTTTTCACAGATTAATTACAAACATCTCACTCAGTGGAGTGAACTCCCACTGTATGGTGGTTGTGTGATCTCAGCGCCATGAATTATAGATGCCTGACATATCACACCAAGCTATTATGATTTTTTTTTTCCACAAGCAAGCTATGAATTATGAAGAAGATCTATTAAATTTATAATATTCTCTATCTTCAGTATAGGAATCGGAAGGCACAGCCTGATGATGACTTTATATCACCCTCCCCTCCCCCCCCCCCCCCCGTGCTTGGGCAGAGCAGACAACACAAGTCGCAATACAGACTCTGTATATTTAGGAAAAATGATTGATGTTGTAGAGATGTTCCTCCCGTCAGTCACAGGAGCGTATCTCACGGGTTTATTCAAATTGCTGGAGGCTGCCGTGGGCCCAGGACCCCCTGCACGAGGGGCTGTGGGCGACATGGCCCCACAGAAACGGCGGCACCAGCACCCGCTCCCGTGCCAGCGGCCTCCTGCCTCCTTCCCTCGGCTTGTTTTGTGGGAAGGCCGGTGGCGGGGAGGGGGGTTGTGTTTAAATGGAGGGGTGGAGGGAGGTTGTGGCAGGACCGCCAACACCAGAGGCCGCATGAGAAGAGGCTGCGGACGCCCAGGGACAAGAGCAGTGGCCCTCAGCCATTTCCCCCCAGGTGCCTGCCCTCGTTGCCCTGCCTGCAGCCATTTCCCCTCCGTGGCCCCTCAACGGTTTCCCCTCGGGTCTCCCCTCGGCGGCCTTCCCACAACCGTTTCCCCTCGGCCATTTCCCTTCCGCGGCCCCTCCTCCACTGCTTCCTCTCAAGGGTCCCCCCTCTGCCATTTCCCCCCGGGGCTCTCCCCTCAGCCATGTCCCCCACAAAGGCTCTCCCCTCAGCCATGTTCCCCCCCCCCCGGGGCTCTCCCCTCAGCCATGTCCCCCCCGGGGCTCTCCCCTCAGCCATCTCGCCCCAGCCAAGGGCTCTCCCCTCAGCCATGTCCCCCACAAGGGCTCTCCCCTCAGCCATGTCCCCCACAAGGGCTCTCCCCTCAGCCATGTGTGTCCCCGCCCGGGGCTCTCCCCTCAGTCATGTCGTGTGTCCCCCCCCAGGGCTCTCCCCTCAGCCCCCCTAAGGCCGCTCCGCCGCGGGCAGCCCGGGGCGGGGGCGTTGCCCACCCCACCCCCCCCCCTCCCGCGCGGCGGCCCCGCCGGCAGCCCCGCGCCCTGCCCGCGCGCCGCTGGTGATGTCAGCGTGTTATTGACTCTCCCAGTCTGAATGACTGAGCACCGGGGAGGGGGCGGGGAGGCCGCGCGGCGCGGCGCCCGGCCAGGCGGAAATGGGCGCGCTAGGCCGGGGCGGGGGAGGGGCGCGCCGCCGCCGCCGCGCGGTGGGGGAAGGGCGGGCGGCAGGTGGGGCCGGGCCCGGCCGCTGGCGGGAGGCGCCGCGAAATGGCGGCCGGCGGCAGCGGCCTCCGCGCTGCATCCTCGGCGGGCCGGGCCCGGTGGGTCGGGTCAGGCCGGGGCAGCCCCGTTCCTCTGTGGAAACACGGGGTGGGGAAGCGCTGCGGGCGGGCGGGAGGTAGATTTACACCTTCCCGCGTTGGGAGAGGGCCCTTTGCGAAACGCTAACGTCCTGGGGCGTGAGGGCGTGAGGAGGACGGATCCGAAACCGGCCGCGTGCGCCCGGCGCCGCTTGTCAACGGCTGCTGTTGTAACAAAGTAGGACTTTTGGCTGCCAGCACGCAGTTATCAGCAAACGATAAATGGACGTAGGTTATCCTAAACCTCCGGGCTACGTCTAAGACGTGCAGGTTTTTTTCTGGATAGCATCTCTACAGTACGGTCTCTTCCATATTCCTGCCCAGCTCCCGCTCCCGCCCGGGCGGTCGGTGCCTTCCCGGCAGCCCGGTTGCTGCAATATCTTTCTTCTCTCGCCCTGATCCGTCCAAGCCTGCTCAGCTCCGCTCTGCTCCGCTCCGTCCGGAGCGCAGCCGCGAAGATCGTCTTCCTTAGCCCGTCCCGCTGACCGTGTCACCCTTGGTGCACCTCCACCACTTCACCTGCGTTGGCACAGCACACATACGTGTCTTGTTCTCATTTCCCCAACCAGTTGTGCTGTGCCCACACTGTCTCTCATTAAGGATCGAACAGAATCTGTCACCTACTTCTTCAGTGTTCAAACAAGGCATGTGCTTCCAACTCGGTTTTGCCATGAGGCTTTCAATTTATCGCAGCGGGGAGGCTGCTGGGGTGCTGTGTGCCCTACTCCGCAGCGTTGCCTCATCATGTTTTCCTCTCTGCCTCTTCCCATGCATTGTCTCTAGACCTGTAGCTAGGCTGGAAGCTCCTTGAGATGGAGAGTTGTGTTTCTTAGGTGGGAGAGGGGCATGGAAAGGGTGTGCTGGGTGCAGGGCACGTTCCCCTGCTCAGCTTGGATCAAAGCAAAAAGTTAAGCAAGAAACAGTCTCTGCCTGTTAGCACTTGGTCACTACCACCAATATTTTTTCCTGCCCAGCAAGCCATGGTTGGTGGCAGGAGCTCTGAGCAGTGCCATGGCTTTGTCAGGCATGGGTGGATCTCGGTGTCTGGAGCCGAGGCTTCTCCCTCAACCCAGACCCAATTTCTTGCACCATTCAAATCGCTTGGACCTTCCCCACCGACTCCGCGTGAGGCCGGACTTCACGCAGGGGTGGTCGGAATCTCCTCCGCTGACAGCAATTTGCCCTGTTGGTGGGGTGTAACAGGCGGCAGCACAGTTCAACAAGGGACACGGGGAGAAGATGATGGCACTTAATTTTTAGGCTAGCTCGATGCTATCATTGCGAACAGCAGGCATCCATTCTGAGGATTTGGCCAATATTTATGGGATCAAATATCTGCTAATAGCAGGGAGGTTTAAATTGTGGGATACGGAAACAGTCCAGAAGCAAATGCCCCAGTATTCATTTCAGTGTGCACACAGAGTGATTAAAGCCCAGACTGTCATTTACCGCCTGAAAGCTGGCTCTCGTGGGATAAAGCACAGGGAGAAATACCTGCAGCATAGCCAAATCTTCTTGTCCGTGACCAGCAGGAAGGTAGGGGCTTTACTGGAGCATTCTGTGTATAATGCCTCTGGGAGCTGCTAGAGCCAAACGAGACGGACACAACAAATGCCTTCTGGATATAATCGTTCACAGGCACAGCAGAAGGAAAGGAAGACTTTTATAAACAATTATCTATGCAAGCTGCAAGAGTAGCATTTGCACTAGCTCTCCAGGGCCCTGGTAACACTCCCTGAGACATGCCGAGATGGATAGGATTTATAAACCGTGGATGGGTATTTCCTATGTTGCAGCTCTCTCGGCAGTATTATTCCATGAAGCTCTCCGTAGAAGACATATATGTTCATGAAAACATTTTATAGCCCTGTTGTGCTGGGATTAATATCAGACAAGAAAGTCCAGACCACGTGTACTTTGTTCTTCCCAGCACATTTCTGAGTCCACAAAGAGAAAGGAGCCCACAGGAGCATATGACTATTAAGTAACTAATATTCTTGCAACTTGATGCAATTCTGGCATTTCTTACACAGTTTTCATGATAATTCACAGGAAATGCATTTCTTCAGAAGCAGGTAGCAGTTACGTACGCTTCCAAAGATGTTGTCTCAATCTATAGATGTACAGATATAAATAATATTTGTTGGTATATAAAAGCTATTAGTCAGTGTCACATGTGATGTTATGCAGAAAGTCACTGGTTGAACCCAGTGAATGGTTTTCAGTCACCCTAAATGTGTTGCAGGTTGCCCTGCCGTGGGGGTGTATCTAATAAGGCATCACACCTCCCTGCAGCGGTGGCATTGTGTAAAACCCTACAAACACCCACCCTGTCCTCACCCCTGAGGTGCCCCGCACTGTCCACTCTCACTCTCCTCATTTTTTAGGACTGTCACCTTCAGGAACATCTGTTTATAGATGCTGCTTAGTAGTGATCATAGAACACTTTCAAGTAGCAGAGAAGGATGTGAGTTGACCAGAACATTTTTTGAAGTGGCCATCAGTTGGATGAAACTACCAAGGGCAGAGATGGGTTCTCCATTTTGGTGCCTTCGAATGGGTCTGTATGTGCCTTTCTGAGAAGAACTGACTACCCAGTGCAACACAGTATAGGGAACTTACTGGACAACACAACACTGTAACTGGAGGGAATTGAAGGAGATGTGATGTTCGGAAGGTCACGTTAGAAACCCATCTGCCCTTGCGGCCCCAGGCTCCGGGAAGAAAGGTGACAGCAAGATACCAGCCCCAGTTGCAACTACTGACACTGAACCAGTCCACCTCATTTTTGAGACAATTACTCTATTACGCTCGTAACAGCCTGTTCTGTTGAAAATGCCAGCATCTATTTCATGAGTAACATATATGAAGACTGTGGAGTCAGAAGCTTCCTCAACAGAAAAAGACTGATTCATCTTTCTGAGGCTAGTATGGACCCATTTTGACTTCCACCACCATGAGAACGTGCAGGGCCATCTCCAGAAATCCGATTCCCCTTCCGTAAGATGGGGAGTATTGCTGCCTTGCAGTGTTATCCACACACAGAACTTCTTCATATGGAGTGAGCTGCAGGATGGGTTTAACACGGCAGAGCCTTCTCTCTTCAACATGACAGTGAAATCTTACACGCCTTGAACATTCCCCATCACCATCTGCTCTCAGCTTCACCACTGTATGACCAGAGTGTCCCTGTGCATTGCACAGTCAGCGGTGTGCACAGAGCCTTTCCATCTGCCTACGGGAACCTGTAGTATCTTTAAGCCGTGCCCTGTTTTAAGGGAGTTGGTATTTGAGGCAACCAAGGACGCACAAGCTATGCCTGTGTCGACTGCAGCCTTCTTCCCGGGCAGGAGCACTGTCAGATGAGCGCCTTGCAGGGAAGCTCTTAAAAGGGGAACTGAACATGTTGTGCCGAACATGTTTTGTTTTACATTAGGCTTATAATTTTAGGTCTAATGTTTGGTTTGGAAGCTCAAAGCCATGCTCGAGCCCACAGCTGCCAGCTCTAGAGCAGGCAGTGGTGTAATAGTCATTTAATTCCTCTGTAGTGTAATCTGATGGTGGGATGTGCTCCCAAGCTGCTTTTAGGTCTGACTGGGGAACGAAATCAATCACAGAATGCACATTACAAGAAAAGCGCTGTTGGTGTCAATTACCTAAGCTCTGCGAACGTAACTCTTCTAATTTCCTGTTAAATCAGTAATGTTACCAATCTCAGTCTATTATTTTAATTAGGACTGTGACTGCAGTTGCTAGGAGCCGAGCGAGCGCAGACAAATGCGAATGTGTAATTAGTCCCACAAATGAGTGGCAAGTTGAATGTGTCAACATCATGGATAGTTACAACATGGGGTGCAGCAGGAGGCCAAGTGATTTGGGCCAGATTCTGATCTCACTGGCCTCGGCACCAGCCCAGGCGACTCCGCCGAGGTCAGAATTACCCCAGACGTGAGCTGGGGTTAGGGAATCTGGATCTGGCCCCTGGTCATCACAGTTTCTTGGAGCTTCACCCTGGGTTATTTTTAAAATGTCTGATGTCCCATCTTGTTTGATTAATTTTTTTTTTTTCTTGCCGTAATGCCTCCTCTGAGCCAATTATCCTGCAGCAAACGCTGCAGTCAGGTTAGCTGAACGTGGGTGTTCCCAGCGCCAGTCGGCATCGGATTCCAGCCCTCCCCAGGGACCGGAGCTCCTAGGGTGGGTATGGAAATGCTTGGCTCTCTCCTCTCCCTTCCTAGCTGTGAAAGAAACCTCTCAGCTTCTGTCACATCTGACTGCCTCATGCATCCCAAGAACAGCCTGCGCATTGAGAAGGGAGGCAGGCGTACCGACAGCAGAGCAGCATTAGCTACCAACCTCGCCGAAAAAAATAAGCTGAGGACAGAATCCCTGGCTAAATATAGAGCTGAACTGGGAGAGAAAACAATGTGGCAATGCAGCTTCATCAAAATTAAGAATGAAAAATCTTAAGCCACTGCTGGCTGATGACCCCAGGCTGCTCACAGCGAGCACCGTATGCCCGAAGGTCCAGCCTGCCTCCGGTACCTAGCACAGAATGGCACAGGAGGGAGAACACTGCTTTTATTAGCACTTGGCTATCGGTCAGTGGTCCATGCTCCACAAATAAACGAATGGGCTAGATGCATGTCATCCCAGTTCACGTGTTACAGAAATAACACTGGACTGGAACCAGAGTTAACACAGCTGAGATTTGGGATACAGCTGATTTTGAGAGAGGGAGAGTGGCAGAGCCTAGTTAGGCTATACCTGCTGTTGGAGGCAAACCTGATCTACAGCTCAATCCATCTTCTACACTCTTAATTTCCCTGCTGTAGTAGGTCACTCTCCCACTTCACAAGGTACTTCTTTTGGAACAAATAGACTAGGAGAAAGTCGAGGGTTTGGTGTATATTAGATGGACTGATTCAGTCACCTTTCCAAGACAAAAGTATAGAAATAGTATGAGAGAGAGAGAGAGAGTACTTTGAGGGTTTTGTGTGAAGATTATTCATAGGGTACCCGAGGACCGTGTAGTGACGCTGTGGCAACATGACCATTGCAATGCCATAGGTCCTGGTACCTCATTTGGGGCTGCCTATGGCTTCATGCTCTCATTCATGGCTTGGTTGGGTTGGGTTGGGTTTTCTTCCTCCTCTCTCGTGACTTTTAAACAGAGACCAGGCACCATTACTGGATGCATTAAGCTATGAGCCCAGTTCCTCAGTGACAGAGCCTCTGCCATTGCCTTGTAACAGCCGCTGCGATTTTGCAGAGGGTGCCTTACCCGAGCCATTGTTTTCTTCCCACTTACTTTCCTTTAGTCCTACAGGAAATTGCTTTAACCAAAACCACATTGTAGATGCATTATATAATAATAATCCGTTGTTACTGTCACCGACGGGTTTTCAGGCTTCAGCCCTAGCCCAATGCACGTGTGTCCTTGTGACAGAAAAGCCAGCGGCCCGCCCGGCTGAGCAGGGAACAGGGGAAGGAGACGAGGCTCACCACTCATGATCATTCCAGAGAGAGCCCTGGACCGAGTGGCTGTCACCACAGGCCTCTGAGTTGTTGCAAGTCAATATGTTTGTAGCCTGGCTCAGGGAGCCCAGGGGCTGGGTAGAGCTCCCCGCTGCCTACACGCACCACGAAGATGCCTGTTTTGTGCAGAAAACAGTTGTCTGTAGAGAATCGCCATCCCCATGCTCTTCTGGCCCAAATGCAGCATGGATGCTGCAGGAGCTGTGGCTGGCAGCACACTTCAGCACGGCACATGCTCCGGTGATCCTTTACTCCAGCTTTCCACAGGAGGGGAGGTGTAAAGCAGCTGTACCGTCACGGCTCCAGGCTGGCCAGGCAGGTTCTTTGAACCACTGCACAGCCCTCTGTGGTGAACAACAGTTACCCCGTGATTAAAGTCTGTGTGATGTCATGGATGTATAAAGACATCCATAGCCATAAGATTGTGCAACTAGCTTGTAATGTGCATGTTAATAAGGCTATTAAGGTTTACAAATATTCTGCTCTTCCTTACAGTTTATAATTTAATTAATTGCCAGTTAATTGTCTTATTTTCCCCCTGTGATTGATGTCACTGAGTGGGATTAGGCAGCATCAGATGACAGAGGAAGGAGGAATGAATGCAGGCAGCATCCTATGACGATATGAGAGGAGATGTTTTTATGGACAAACCCTTTCCGACATGGATGAATACCTCAATGAGATATCACAGAGTATCAGCTCAATACATATTGTAATGGGATCATTAGTAGAGGTACCAGCTGTGTGAGGTTTGTATTCACAAGCCATGAGTAAGTAACGGGGAAATATTGGCTCCTTGGAAATGTTTGCCAAGCATAAATCTTTCCCTTTTTACAGAGCTGGTGCTCAGTTTACATAAAATGGGAAAATATTCTCTAAGGCCTGTGGGACTGCTCCAGCTGCCCCTGAAGTCAGTCACGGCAGGGGAGCCTTTGGTGGAGAAAGGGAACCTAAATGCAGCCCTATTCGGCAATATTTTTCCATGGGGAGAAAGTAAAGTCTTTCATCAGTGTGCATAAGCCAGGCAATGGCTCCATCCCTAAAACAAGAGGCATCTTTATTTCTAAGCAGGGAAGTTGGGATGGCTGAGCAGACACTCTGTCTTCTCTCCCAGGAGCAGGGTTTTGAGCCTCTGGCCAGGCTTGTTCGCACCCTGTCCACCCCCAAATGCGTGTTTGATTGACGGGTCTATGCATCGCAGGCCTCCGGACGTGCTGGGAACATCACTCCTTCAGGTGCCATTATGCATGCGGGCTGGGGCAACTTGTCACCACATCAGCCAAGTGGGTCACTGAGCCTCAGGTTGGCTCTTGACCTGCACTCTGCGGAGCATGTACCCAGAGTTGCTGCAGGGGGTACTTCAGAGATTTCACCTTCCCTGAGTCATTCTGGGTGACCAAAGGCAGCCAGCTCTGGGTGGGAAAGGCACGCCTTTAGCTCCCAAAGCCTGCAGTGGTGCCAAGCAAGGGGATCCAGGGTAAACAAAAATCCAGTCTTATGCGACTTTTGACTGGACTTTGATCACATTTCAGCAGAATAAACCTGGAGCAATTCCAGTGGCTTTGGTGTGAGCAGGATCAGACTGTGCAACTGGGCTGAACAGCAAATAACCTGTATGTTCCCGTCTGGGTGGGCGTATGATGTATTTGAACCCCTGCATAAATAGGCACGAACTAACTAGGTTATTTCTGAGACTGTAATCAGAACAAAGAGTCAGCCAAACCTCATCTGTCTCTTTTAATTCATTCCTTCCATTTGGGGGACTTAGCCTTTAGAAACAGCTATTGGTGATTACATAAAAGAGATTAGCTAACGTTTCTGCATAAATCAAGGCCAGCGCAAGATGTTTCCTACGTGCGTTGCGAAACCCGGGGCTCGGGGAGGACAAGTTCCTCCTCGGGGAGCAAGGCTCCCCTCGCCCAATGTGGCAGGCGGTGCCGGAGGTTGGTGGGGCCGAGGACAAAACCTTCCTGCTTCTCAAAACAGCCTTTCAGAAAAAAAACAACCTGTCAAAGAAAACATGTGCATGGTGAGGAATGATCTGCCCCGGGTTTGCATGGTGTGGGGTTGTGTTTTGGTTTTTTTTTTTCACAAGAGCAGATTTTCTAGCCAAGATACATGATGGAAACAATGAAAGAAAGGAAGGGGCAGGAGAACCTTGTTGTAAACCAGATTTCCATGTGTGAATGCAAATCAATCTCGCTGCTAAAGGAAGAGCCAAACCAGAACGTGTTACATTTACTCTTTTAGCACAGTTGCTAACAAAATATCTTGATGCGAACATTGTTGGATGACTCAACAAATCTTTTTCTTTGTTTCTTTTTTCATTTTGAGGCAATTTCATCATTTTTCCTCTGTTTGTTGCACTGTTAACATGAAGGGTGAGGTTGTCCTGGGGTCAGGGAGTTGGAATTTCCCTTCCAGTATTATCTTACAGCTCCTCTCCTTTTTTTCTTTCTTTTTTTTGCTGGAGGTCAGAGCAGATCTATAATGAGGTTGGTGGGTGAAGGCTCAGTCCTGCTCTCCCATTCGATCTGCCCTGGATAGTGCCAGTCCCCTGACAGGAGAGCACCTGCCTCGGCGTTGTCCTTCCACCCCATCATCAATATGTCTGCATCCCAGCTTCCGTAATGAGGTTTTAAGCCAAAAATACCAAAAGCAGTCTCGAGTTTTTGATTCCTGCATTTTTGAGGAACTGAACCTGAGAGACTGCAGCTGAATCTCGACACCGCCAAACACCAGTAGCTCCCACTAGCTGCTGAGTACTCATTACTTCTTGAAATCAGGCCTAGAGTATCTCTTAATGGTATTTATTGCTTAGAGTAGAATTGTGCTTCAAACCTGAGCAAGACCTGGGAGAAACAGAAGAAAGGGATATTCACACTCTTTTCAGATGGGAAACTGAAACAAAATGCAGTTTAAGGTCTGCCATTTGAATGTATGTTGGGTCCTCCTGATGAAACCAGCTACCCAAAGGCATTTAGTAATACTAAAAAAAAAAGCACAAAGGTGCTCATTTCCTATTGAAATGTGCAGGAAATACATGCCCAGGAATAGATCTGAAAATAAAGCTGGTTATCTTTCTTCATCCTTTGATCTCTAACATCTTTCAAAATCTGGCCTCCAAGTGATATGCCCAAGGATGCATGAAATCAAGTGCTGAATCTTTATCTCTGCGACTTGTGCGTCTCTGCACTGCAATTCACAACACAGATACGTTCCTACTCGGGACTAGTCTTGACTAACAGCAATCAACAAAACTAATTCCAGAAATAAGAATACTGGACAGGCATTCATAATTGCCCTGCACAGACGCCCTCCCCATTTCCTCCCATCCAGGTTGCAGCTGCATCTGGCCCTCGATTCTCCCCAGATGCATGATGAATTTAAAGATCTATCCCAGTTCCTGAGCTACACTGAGGACCACGGAGCTAGTAATTTCTGAAATAACACCCATAGAGATTCTGAGACCTTTTCATGCTAGAAAAGTGCCTGTAGACACCAACTGCCTCTGTAGTGAAAGGAAATCTGAAGTTTCCCCTCTGCTTTTTCGTGCATAACAGCATCTGTATGCCTCATTTCCATCTTCACAGCTCCTGTAATTTACATAATGAACATTTGCAAAGCCTGAGATCTGGGTTCACTTTGTATCACATTTGCTGTAGATGACCTTCAACGTATCATCAGAAAAGTTTCCCAGGCAATTTTCCCAAAGGGTATGAATGTGAAACATAAGACCATCAGGAAAGGAGAAAAGGGGAATAAAATCGGATTTCTGAGATATCCATCATTCAAAGATATATTTTCTCTTCAACAGCAGGACAAAATATATTCAAGTTTAAAAAAAAGGAGTTTGGGCTTTAACAATTTGCTTCTTTAAAGCAAGCGTTGGTATAAGGTCCCTCAATAAAGTAACTTTAATTAGGTTTGCCTTCCTAGATCTGCAGAAAGAATATTTCCATAATAAAATGCATTTGAAGAAATGTTAAGTAGAGAAAAAAAAATAATCAGAGAGCCAGTTTTATTTGCACTCCTTCATAAGCAATGGCTGTAAAATGAGTTTATCCATTTTGGTCCCCTGATCAGGTAATGAATCTGAAAAAAGTCTGGTGGCAAATAATTGGCAATCTAGGCAGAGATTCACAACTGAGGAGGAATCCTGACCTCGAGGGAGAGGAACAGGACATCAGGGTGAGAACAAGCAGCTGAAGCTACTTCTGCTTTCTCTGAAGGTGTCAAGTACAGCTCTGATTGCTCCTCCTGATAGTGCTGCAACAATCACAAGGTGATAAACCAGGAACTGACCCCTTTTTGCTTCCCACACCTGTCCTCAATGAGCTATCCTTTTCAGTCCCCTTGCAAGTACCAGCAGAGCTGGTCTGACAGCGTCCTCGGAAACTGCATCTCCAATATTATATTGAAGTTTATATTATACTGACGTGGGGCAGCAGGAGAGAAACTTCTGTAGGTGTTGGCTGGGTTCTGGATAAGCACAACTTGGGGATAATCTCTCATCTGAGGAGTGCCTGTGAGTTTACTTTTCTTTTGCTGTTTGGGCTATCAAGCTGGTTATTGTTCGCTGAAGCAATGGGGGATGCTTTGAAAGAAGAGATGTGTTTTGTAACTGACTCAGGACTTCTGTTGTGTAGAAAATGAATTGAAAGCTGAAATACAGAGACTTATTCTGGTGATGAAGAAAGGATCTCATGTCAGCTGTCATAAGACTTCAGATAACATGGATCTTAAACCCACCATGATAGGCATGCTGGAAACGCCTAAAGCAGATAAATCTAACACCGTTCCCATTGCTGTGGACCAAGCATATATGAAGTATTGCTCTACACAATAAGCTTGAGAAAGAAAGCAAGCTTTTTAGATTCCTTTGTTCTTTTAAAATAGTGCCCTGGGTGTCCTCCTTTCAGGGCAGGTATGTATATTTACATCCTGTCAGGTAACTACAATGCGACTGGTATTAGCTTGTATCTTCCTACCTTTTACGTGTTGCAAGTGGTTTATCCATGTATCCTGTGTGGCTTGGTGGTACTGTTACACAGTCAATGTATGGGTGAAAAATAGAATCTGGGTGAATCTTCACCAGCTTTTTTCTTTTAATGTGGTCTGGCTCTTGGACTCCAGTCATTACCTTGGTCTACAGATAATTGTATAATTTAAGTATTTGGAACACAGGCTGCTTGTTGCAAACCTTCCACCTTGGGACCAAAAAGGAAAGAGGGGGGTTGGAGGGAGAAGAGGAACACTTCTGTCCAAGGGGCCCTGTGAGGGACCTCCCGTCCTCAGTGGCTGCTGTGTCTGGCACAGCAAACGGGACCGCAAGAGGAGCGTGCGTGTGTGTTGGATGAGGCGTTCAGTACAATGTTATCCTGAGCCAAATATGGGTTCTCCGCAGCTCTGCTATCCATTGTCCTAAAATGACATGAATCTGCTATAGTCGCGGTTCAGAGCTGCTGGACCTTCCTTTTGGATTGGGAGGGCTTATGGTTTTAGCCGGCAAACCCCTCAGATGGTGGTTGCTGGAGAAGTGCTGTGCTGAAGTTGTGAACGAATGGTTAATGTAGCTGCATGGCAGCCAGAGAAGCTGTTCCTTGGGCTTAGGAATGTTTCCTCCTTTCATCCTGCCTTTTTTTTTTTCTCTTTTTTTTATAGTACCATACAGTGTTTAATAATTCAATATATACATAATCCAAAATAAACACACTAATTAACCTTTGTTTTGTGAAATTTAGTTAGTTAATGCTTAGTCTCTGTTCAGATTCCAAACAGTTTGGAGTGGGAAAGGTGCCATGGGGAAAGCATACCGAAATATGTTTAATGCTGAGCACCTTCAATTATTTAAACAGTAACGTGGGCTGGACCAATTAAAAAAAAAATGTTATTATACAGGCATGTACATGCTAAAATGTCTTCATGCAGTGTTCCCAAACTTCAGTCTTGCTGCAGAATGGTAAAATTTATCCACAAATAAAGCAACTGTATGGAGGAGGGAGTCTGGTGGCTTAGGAGCGATTCTGCTGCTTGCCAAGAACCCCAAAACCTTCCTGCTGGGGCTCAGGGGACAGGAGGGGTGAGGGACATACTAAAACTGTTGCTGGCAGTGACTGCCCACCCTAGCTGGGTGAAGCTGGAGGGCAAATCTTGCTCTACGTCCCAAATAAACGCTGAATTTTCCGAAAGGTCAAGTGCTGTGCTCTGACTCACTAGTACTAGTCATCTGCAGCCCAAATGCCTTCAAAATATATTACTGTAGGATAATAATTTTACCCAAATACTCAAGCTTTAATATTCTTCCCCAGCTGAACTGTAAATAAAATTATTTCCTAAGAGCACTTATTTGAGCTTGATTATTAAATACATTGCCAAAATCTGGTCGGTTAATATACTGCCTGCTACTTGAGCTGAAGTATCTAAAAGACAAAGAACGAAGTAAACGAAAAGGAAATCAACATTTTGCTAAATTGCATGTTTTTAAAAATCCTATAATTGAGGCTGCTACTTCATTTCCATTTGTAAAACAGATTGAGTTCCCCTTCCATCTACTAATGGATCTGGTTTATCTCTGATACTAATTGCAGCATTTGCATGGTTTGCACAAGCTGCTGGTGACAGGACGTTGGGTAAGAAAAGTCACACTGTTCCTGCTGAACTCTGGGGTGACATTTAGGAATGATACTTGGCACCGAGCTCTGCTGAACTTCAAGCCCTTGTTCTTTTTCCTATGGTTCCAAAGTCTGGGTCAATCAACCAAGATAAACTTGTTAATTCACTGTCAGGATTATGTGCCTCAGGTCTCACTTGAGAAGCAGTGGGAACGTTGAGGTGATAATAAAGCAACACCAGACAGTCTGGATGTTTAATTAAACTTGTCCGTGCTCTCTTTGACCTAGTGACTGGGCTGGAAATGTCACCAGAACAAAGGTTGCTCATGAGGTTTGCACGTGGGCCTTTCTGCTGCGCAGGGCTTTGGAGAGGGGTGGGGGTTTGCAGCGTCTTTTCTCATTCTTTCATGTTATCGCTGGGAAGGGAATTGTGTTCCGAAGGTCTGGGGGAAAAGAAAATGAAGGGTTTTCTAGATGAATGAGCCTTTTCTTGGAACCTGCTCTAGCAAATCTGTTTGCACGCACCTGAATTAAGCAATTCTGGGCCTGGGGTCCGGTGAAAACATGTTGCTCTCAACCCACCCAGCGCTCAGCTCCTAGTCAGCAGCTGCTCGAGAGCTCAAGTATATGCTTTCTTTATTGGTGGGGTGGGGAGGGAAAGCAGATTTTCAGAGGATTGTACCAGGAATGTAAGCTAGAGACCTCTTCTTCTCCCCTGCCCCGTGGTCTCTGCAGCCCGGACACTTTTCCTGGTATCCCTGTGCACAGACCTGTGATAAAAGCCTCCATGGTGTGCTTCAGTCTCTGACACTGCTTCAGTATTGGCACCCACAGAAGCAAACCGAGGGTTCACCCTTTGCTTTCCGTTGTTTCATTTTACGTTTACAAACAGGGATTTTTTTTTTTATTTTATTTTTTTTAAGGCACTCTTGAAAGTAATCCATGAGATTCCCAGGAGGCTCAGTATGGCAGAGGGAGCCCCAGCTACAGAGTGGCCTTTGTGGAGCAGGTCCGTGGGCTTTCTGCCACCAGCGCTGCGGGAGAGCCTTGTAATAACGACACCAGCATTGACCAGATGTCTTCTGGAGGATTTGGTTTCAAGAGGCATGGCTGCTAGTTCAGGAGAACGTGTGGGGGGTTTTCTGCTCTAATATACATGATTTGTTTAAAAAGTTTGCAGGTGTTAGAATTTTTATTGAAGTCAGGGAGCTGAGAAATTATATCCAGTCGGTGAGGTAATGCTTGCTCTGCTCAGACTGGGAGTGGGGAGCATACACAATCTGCATTAAATAAAGGGCAGCTGTGTTGCCAGCACAATTTTATACATATGAAAACTAATCTGAGCCATACCAAGCCAGACCTCCATTCCTGCAAATCCTTGTAGAGAACAAGAAAATCCACTGATTGCTTGCTGCTTTCCTCCAAAAGCTGGTGGGGACTTGCAAGGCAGACCCTCCCCGCGGGGGTGGGAGCCCCTGTCCTGGCTGGCATCACTCCATGGGCTGCACCCCGACAGCTGTGGGGATGAGCTGGGGGGATCGGGGATGCTGCTGTGGTGGAGCCGTCCCTGCAGCTCATCGTGGGTTTTGGGGGAACGGGAACAGCTGCTTCTTCTGTCATCGCCCGGCTAATGCCTGTGACATGTGGTCCCGGTGGGGCCCAGGTAGAGATGAGTCCTCGCTTCTGCTCCAGCTGCAGGGTTTTGCTCTCTTAAGCCAGAGAAAAAGGAGGAGAGGATACACCAGCAGTTGTTCCCATGGAGCTATTCAAGGGGTTTTGTTTTGTTTTTTTTTCCTCTTTCTGTGGGCTCAGTTCTGCTACTTGCTGAAGCCCCAGTAGAGATTTGAGATTTTTTTTCTTATTATTATTTTTTTATATAGTTAGGTTGTAATGTCAGGATATGAGGTTGAAAGGGCAGGTCTGAGTCAACTCTCAGATGAATTCTGAGTATTTCCTTTCTACATGGATGAGATCCAAGAATTTATCTCAGTTCAATAAACCCCACTTAATTCTGATGCTCGTTCAAATAGACATTGAATCTCTTGCACCTACAGACCGGGGCTGGTCACTCAGGTTCTGCGCAGCTCTCTCCTGAGAGGTCAGGACATGCAGAGTCAGCAGGGGGAATATTTTGGGGTGGCAGCTGAAGTGGGCTTTCTTTTATTAATATATATATAAAAGCAGGCGCACCCACTTTTGCCATCTCTATGTCTCTTGCTGGCAGGAGAAGCTTGCCATGTGGTGGTTGGGTTGCGCGATGTTTTCCCTCTTTGGATTTGCGGGAGTGATGCGCAGCCCTGCCTGTGTTGGGCGCCGTAAGTGATGGTAGTTTGGCAGATGGGGATATTGGCTGACTGGACAAAATGGTCAAATTCATCATATCTACTGCTCATCAGGATAGAGCCTGTAAGACTCGACTAGCATCCTTTCAGGTACTGGCTGTATCCAGTACTTAGGGGCAGAAGGACCCTGGCAGACACGACTACTGCTCTTGGGGTGCAGGTACAGGCTTTGTCCTCAGCACAGTCCCTCCAGGAATATTGCACCTTACCCCCATCACAGAGGTTACATAAATAGGGCTAAAATTAGAGCAAATGATACTCTGCAGGTGAAAAGTCATCCCCAGCGCTTCGCGGGGTTTCTACGAGCTGGGAATAAGGAAGGCGCAGCTGCGGTGTGGGGCTCTGATGCCAGAGCCCCCCACATCTCACCACGCTGCACCTGACATCGTCCGCATCCCTGGGCCTCAGCTGAGCGAGTCCCATGGGGTCTTTTGCTGCCTGAAGTAAATTTTCTCTTATTTCCCTCCAGGCTGTCTTTTCCCCTATTGCTGAATTTCGCTCAGCATAATGATTTCGAGGGCACCGTTTTCCATTTCCTCTACGGAGCCAAAATTAATACTAAGTTTATGCCACAGTGTAGCAGAGCTTTAAGCATCTACCAACAGTGTGCATATTTCAAAATAATGTAATGGCTCCTAAACCCAAATACTGCTGAAAACCACCACTGTACTCCACTGTAAATATCGGTGGTGCCTACCTGAACTGCAGCACCAGTAATAACGACTCCGTTGGTATTATTTATGTGCCCGTTAACATCCTACCGTGATGACCATTTTATCACCACCAGGAGCGTAAGCACGTGCAGATGCCGGGGCCACGGTCGGATGCTGCTGTGGGGCAGGGAGAGGTGCTGGTCCTCGCCTGTGGGAGGGGAAGGGTCTGGTGGCACTGCTGGTGGTGATCTCCTCTGGAAGAAGGTGTCTAGGGGATCCCTGAAAGTGTTGAAATTAAAGTCCTGTTTACGAAAAGGACGTGGCCGCAGCGTGCCTTGTTGCAGAACAGAGGTTGTCTCTCTGGGGATGTGGCACGGCTTGTTTTGGACGCAGATGGAGCAAACGCGTGGCTCAGCGTCTGCCTTTGAGCATGGCATGGCTAGAGGCCAGGATGGAGCCGGAGATCTCTCCGTAGCGCTGGCCGAGACGATGGGCATGCTGTTATAGTCTGCATACTGGGTCTGACCAGAACAACCCTCCCTCCCGGTCCCCGTGGAAGCTGGCCAGACCTTGCCCGTGAAGGACAGGCTCAGCCCCTCGGATTGCCTTGCCTGGGCGCAGCGCTCCAGAGGGATGTTTTGGGAAGCCTTGTTCGCAGCGCGGCGCCTGCGCGTCCTTTGGCAGAAGCAGTGATGCAAATGGCCCGGCTCTGACGGGGCTGGACCGGAGAGTGCTCGGGCATCTCTTCCCAGCCTGAACCCTTCTGTGATTGCACATGAAACTGTGGACCTGTTGGGCTTGGCAGGGAAACTCCCTGTGACTCCAAATGAAGCGAGGCTTTGACTTGAGCTCTCCAGAGGTCAAAGCTGGAGGAGAAGCCGCCCTGCCCAAGCCGCAGCAAGGGCCCTCTCTCCTCTGTGCCAGAGTCACTGGTGTGAAAGGTTTCCCACTGCTCACTTCGGGAGACTTTCCTCTGCATCAGACCTCCCAGCCAGGACCTTCTTCTACTAGGAAAGACTCACAGCTTGCATTTTTCTCTTTCCCTTTTCAGCCCTGCCGGTGTAGGGAAGCCCTTCTCCTCTTGCTTCCATCACTTCTCTCTAGTTATGGCTCTAGCTAAAGAGCCATAGCAAGAAAATTTGGGTCTGCTTTCCAGATCCAGGCAACAAAATTTGGGTCTGCTTTCCTTGGTCCCCAAGCCTTGTGGGCAAATTATCGAGATGGAGGATTTTAGTTGAGTTATGACTTCATTTTATGCTCTTCTGTTTATACCTCGCCCTTTACAGGGGAGATGGCTGTGTTTGTTTTTTTTTAAGAAATAAATATAGATGGGAGAACAGAGGAAAGTTTGTCAAAAGAGCAGGTTATAAGTGATTGCCAAGACTATGGATTTACTGAGCGCGTTCGCTGCCTTGGGCCGATCATTTTGACTCTGTTTAGAAAGGAGCAGAGGGATTATAAGAACCCATGTGTGCAAAAGTACACAAGCCATTAATTATGGCGACCGCTTTGCGATACGGTCTAGCAAGAGCTAATGGAGCACGAGAAACCTGTGGAAAATGTTAGCGAGAGCTGTCAGGATGTTTGTCTTACAAGCTGCTCTGGATGATCTCATCTCTCCCAACGTTTCGGAGGGCGAGGGGTGTGCCGGGTCAGCTGGAGGCGGCGGGCAGACGCCCCAGCCGTGGAAGGAGGGCGATGGGCTGGAGGCGAGGGATCTGCGCAAGCTGACGGGCAGAGAGAGGTCGCAGGGACCCGGGGTAGTTGTTGCTGCGCTCTGCTGCTGGAGATGAAAAATACGGGTGGAAAGAGGAGTATGGCTTGAGGGCATTTGGAAAGCATAAAACTGAGTCTTTTTCTTTCTGCTCCTCTAAAACAGCCTAAATAAAATGTCACTTGGCATTGCATAACCAGGCAAGCGCGGGGGCCTGGGGAGCAGCTCAGAGGGGGCAGCACCGGAGCCCCCGGGCAAGGGTCCGCAGCGGGCAGGAGGGATGCAGCCGGGCCGGGGAGATGCTCTGTCGAAGCGTGCAGGGCAAGGACGCTTCCCTGGGGAATTTCTCCGTGGCCCTTCTTTCTGCCTCCCCCTGTTCTCAGAGACGATGCCCAGGGGACCGAGTGATGACAAACAGGCCAAAAATGGTGGCTTGACGATGTTGGGGCCGGAGGTCGGCTCGCTGCCCTCATTTATAAGAGGTCTTGCTCGCCGTGTCCCAGGGCTGCCTTGGCTTTTCATTCATGCTGGAGATGACGAAGAGCCGCGCTTAAACAGCATTACTGTGCTGGCACGGGCTGCTTTTAGGAGCAGGAAACCACTCCCTTTATCCTCGCTTGATCTTTCGGAGTGAAATATGTGCAGTGCCCTTGTCAGCAGTAAGAGCCTCCTAAGGAAAAAAAGAAAGGTTAGCAAGCAGAAACAGATGTTTACCTTTAACTTCTCGCTTTATGTGGACTAGGGAAGCTGGAGGAGGGAGGTGTTAAGGGAGAGAGGTCTGCAGCGCAGAAAAAAATGCTCTCTGAAAGCCTGAGAAAGTTGTGTCGGATTGAATCTGCCTTTCCCTTGATTTTGCTGTGGCTTTTATTTGGCCTGGCATTTTTATATTATTATTATTATTATTTAAACACACCATTCTATTAAGAGAAAGGTAATTGTTTTTTCCTTCTTCTGTCTGAGCTTCTCAACACGATTAAGATACAGAAAATAAATGCCTGGACATGAGGATGATCTAATAGGCACCGACCAGCCCAAGTCACTGTGGCCCCGTTTAAAAACATGGCACTTTTCCAGGATCTATTTGTTTCTCTTAATACGGTGATTTGTTTTTCTATATTGCTCTCTGCAATTATAATAGCACTGCGTATTCACTGGCTCTAGGTTCAACGTAATATAAATCTGGAATTAGTCTATTGAAGTCAATGTCAGATACATTTGCTTTAACAACTAAACTAGGTCTTAGTCTCATTTATCCTACTGTAGCTCCAGACTAACTCCATCAGAGTAAATACAGCTTCTCTCTCCCCAGCGTTTTCCAAAAAGCCCTCGCCATGGTCCTTGGCTACACCTTCCACCCTTGTGCCAAACGGCACGCTGCTGCAAGATAACTCTTGTGGCATCTTGCTATGCCTTCAAACTGAGCCTTGCTTTAAACCCCTGCTGAAAGCTGTCTGCATTTGACCTAGCTGGAGAAGAAAGGATGGCTGGGTCGGAGCCATCGCCTCCCTCTGCGCCGCTGGCGATGCAGGTTGGCATTCCTTCACCACTTTAGTTCAGCCTCCCTCCTAAAGGCTGGGTAGACCTGGGCTCAGGCTGCTCTTAAATCTGGTATTGAACCTTTTGTCTTTCTCTGGACTGCCAGGTCTGGAAATGCCTTTTACAGGTCTGTGAGATCCCTTGGTTTCTTTGTCTCCCCACGTAATGTGTGCCCGGTTAGTGCTGAATTGGGGTTTATCCTTAGTGTCCAATATTTATCCTTCCCAAGCTTGTTTTCAGTAGCTCAGGGGAGTACAAACAGAAAAATCCTGAAAGGCAAAAAAGGAAGCCTGGTTTAAAAACAAACAAACTGAAAAAAAAAAAAAAAAAAATCAGTGTTATTACTGTTTAAATAGAGTTGACATCTGCTAGTCAAAGCTGTTGAATCAGAAATTTCAATTCTAAATCCTTGTGTTTTGAGAATAAACATGGTGTGAGGACAAGGGTCACTTCTTTTCACCATCGGGCTCTGTCCTGACTCTCTCCCTTCCCGGTGAGCTGGCTGGCGCCTGCCAGGGGCTGGTTTCATCCTCGGACACGAATCGAAGCCGTGCAGCAGAGCTGACCCTCGCCAGCCCTCCCGGACCGCGCATATGGCTAAACCGGCTCCGCTGGGCTGACTCTGTGCTGCACCCGTAACTAGACGGGGTCATCGCAGCCCTGGAAATTTCCCCCCCCCAATTCATTGCCAAAAAAAGTTGAGGTTTACGTTCAGAGGACCCTACTTCTTTGTCACAGAAATATTATAGCGTCAGTGCATACGTCTGCTGTGGACGGCAGCTCTTAAATGACGAGTGTGTCCCCTGCCCGAGCAGTCTGTGCTGTGAAGCCAATGCCAAAACCGGGGTGGTTGTATATAACCTTCATACCTAAGCAATGTGCTCTGTGGTCTCAGTTGTTATCTGGTGAATTGGGTGCTAAATTTGGGGGTACAGGGCCTGCCTGCACAGCTACGCTTGGGAAAAACCCTAGTAACTTTGGGAAACCTGCAAGAGGAGAGTAAGAGGGCTGTGGATATTGAAGACGATGATGAGGGCCAGGGAGGCAGCGGGCCAGCAGCCAAGCTGAGGTTGAGAAAACCTCTGCCAGCTGGACAGGGGCCATGGCAGCTGGAAACCATTACAGCCCTGCGGGCAAGTGCCGTGGGCGCGGGGAGCCGGGGGGCGGACGCGCATCGTGGCTTACTCGCGTGTGCAAAGTCAGCGGTGTTGGATGGAGGAGTTGGCCTTTACTCGGATTTGCTCTTACGTGGATACGTGTGTGGAGATTATCAGGGAAAATGCAGGTTGCTGTGCTGCGCTCGATGGCCAGGGTGCTGACCTGCCTCGGGTAGAGGGACCACGGCCGGTCCCTGCTCTTCCCCTGGAAACAGCCACATGCTCTCCTGTGGCCTCCCGTAGGTATTTCTTTAAAATAAGGAAAAAAAAATATATATAACTTTTCAATCTCTTCCTATTTTTGATTCTGGTAATCTGGAGAAATTCTTATATAGTTTAGGGATTTATTTTTTTTACTTTCTCAGATGGAGACCGTACACATCTAGGGGTGCCCAAAACATGCCTCCTGCTTCCCAGTGTTTTCCCCAAATTTTTTCTTCAGTTGCTGCACAGTAAGTGCACTCCACAGCTCTGTGCCGCTACTTGATAAGACAGCTGGAGAGAAGCTATCTTCTGATTTTCAGATACCATAGTTTATCTCTAATGCTAGTTTTCACTGGCAGTTTAAGAAGTTCCTAGAAAACTCTTCGACTCCCCCCTTAGTACCAAGATTGTAAGAGGCTGATAAAACTTATCGTTTACTAATAACCAGCAAAAAAGTTTAGAGTTTTTTTTAGATGTAAACTGAGGGGCCATTATTTGGTTTTTTAGAGATGACACATGGCTCACTCCTACCCCAAGAAGAGAGGGAGATGATTAGCAGTCCTTTCTACTGGACTTAAAAAAAAAAAAAAAAAATTACTCAAAGAATGTAGAGTTTTTACTGAAAAGTTGAAACTTGAAGATTTTGGGGCAAAATGTTTCAGTTCAAAGCTTAAAGTTCTGATTGGGAAATTTCCCCAAGGGGAGTTTTGTTGGCCGGGCCATACGTCCTATGTCACCCCGCGATGCCCTTCCATATGGGAATGAAGATGTTCCTGGTCACGGTGCCTCACTGGGGATGAGGTTGGGCTTGGGAGCTCTCCCTCTGAGGGAAAAGGGAAGCATTTTTTGTTAGGAAAAAAAAATAATACTATTTTCCATAGGACAGCAGGTCTGTCTCTAAAGATTTCTGTTACAAAACCAGCATTTTTCCAGAAATCATTGTTCCCGCTAGCTACATGCATCACTTCAGAGCAGAGAGACCTTCTGGTCCTTCCCTAAGCACGCCCCAAACCAGCAATATCTGACCAGCTCCTGCTCCCCATTAAAATTCACAGCGCAGCCTTTCTCGCTATTCCTTTTCTCAGATGACATTTAAACCTGTCAGCGGTTACAACTGGTGTTGTGTAATCTTTGTAACCAATGCAAAAATTGCACTCGCTTCACGATAGCTTCTAAAAACAGAAAAAGAAAGAGGACGGCTAAGAACGGACATAAATACGCCAAAATGCCTGTGTGCTGCTTTCCTTGCTGCTGGTCTAACAGCGTTTCCACCGTTCCTCCCCTCGGAAAGCAAAATAAACCCGGGCAGCGGTGAGTAATAACATGTAATAAGCAGGGATGACAAATACATTTATCAGCGGTCAAACAACACGGACAACGTGTCACCACTGTCCCCACGCCGCGTTCAGTGTCACGTAAGTATTGTTACGGATAAGGAGAGGGTGCTGGGACATGTCTGCTGAGAAGCTGGAGTACGTTCCTGTAGACCAGCTGAAACAGGATCCCTAAAGGGATCCCTGAAGATCCCCTAAAGGGATTCTTTCGCTCACAGGCTCTGGCGTTTCAATGCTAGGCTGGTCGCATCCCGACGGTCTCGGGATGGGTACTCGGGTGCCTGCCCCCCAAGAACGGCCAAGGCTGGTGGGGACCCGATCCTGGCCCTGGGGTGGTTCTGCTCATCCCACAGCAGCTCAATGCGGGCACAGGGAGAAGGCAAAGGGCAGCAGCAACTCGTGGTGTGCTGTGAAACCCAGC